>NC_073350.2:30107857-30434642 GCF_027580225.2 Misgurnus anguillicaudatus | reverse complement strand
AAATATAACCTTTAACGTTCTTCAGACAGAGCTTAAACACAAATAAGCCATTTAAAAACTGCTACCTATCGGAATCGAGTCGAATTTTGGTCTTGATGTTAGACCTGCAGTTTAGCCTACTCTTGCTTATTGAGTCCCGACCTGCATCTACAACGCAAATGACAAGTTAATATTATTACACCCGTTACATCAAATATTATGCGGTTCACCCGCGGGTACCCCGATTCTGCTGTCTGAAAACATATATGAAACAGTCTCACCGTCTGCCTCAAGTTTTTATTACCAACGTCCGTCTCTTCCACGGGAATAATGTAAGTTTCCTTACAAACAGATTCGACTATTAATGTCTTGCAGTCCCATATAAGTAGTATTCAGTGTTTAGCCTTTTGTTTTTGTACAAACATCTTATCATTTAATGTGAAACTTTGTGAGGGTCGATCTGAAGCACAGAAGATTGACTGACAGCTGATCGGTCAGCAGCGCTCTGCGCTTATAGTCTATATTCTGAATAACTATATGACCAGATAAGTTGATAATATGAGTACAGTGATTCCAAAGAATGTCCAAAAAACTTGTAATATGTTAAATCGAAAGTTTAATCATGTCTTTTCTCGCAGCCCAGCGCTGCGTCCGTGTATATGCGCATGTGAAAAGCATACGCGTGATGACCTTGCAACTTAAATTACCCTTAATTTATTGCCATACAGATAAAAGTAAAATAACATTCGAAACTGAAAATTGTTTTTTTTTATTTGTGTAAACTCACAATAAGGAGAAAACCTTGTGCTTATTTAAAATCATTAAAAACATGACGTACTTTCTGCTGCTTTGGTTTAACAGCGCCTCACAAAAAAAGAACAGCAACTCAAATACTTTTTATTCGTTTTGTCAATCTGATAATTATAACATATTTCGTGTAGGTTTATTTATTTTATTATATTTCTCAAAACAGAGACGTATAATCATCCTCTGTTGATTTAAATCTATGTGTTCATTAAACTAAACCCATGGGGGAAATTATGATATTTTAGGAGATTTATTTATTATAAATGAGTGAACAACACGAATCCAGAAAGGAATTTATATCTTTAAAACAGCCAGTCTGGCAGGGCGGACATTTCGGTAGCTTTATTTATTTTGCGAGCTGCCGCCGTGGGTTTTGTCTAGAAGGCATACAGAAAATGCCGAAAAGTTTAGGATCAGATTTGGAGGTAGGATTTTTAGGATGAAAACAGCGGCTCTGGTTAAATGAGAGACAAATACATCCTACAATCCTGTGAAATTCTGTGTTTAGAGTTGGGTTTGGGTGAAGGATTAGGATAAAACAGTTCTCATCCAGCGAGATTTCGTTTGCTGTATCCCTTCTATCCACAACCGCAGGCGTGGCGGGGATGTTTTAGGCGTGGCGGCCCGCCACGGTTGAATGTATATAGCGGAAACACTGATAAATCAATAACTTACTCCAAACTGTTATTGGATCTGAACGTGGAGATAGCATGAGACCTTGTGATTTATATAGAGTGTAGTAGCAGGTTATGATGACAGATGACCTCTGACCTCCTGACCAAATAATGATGTCAGATCCAGTGAGTGATAGTTGACATGATCTGCTCTGTTTATTTTCTCTTCCATCTATTATGAAGTAACACTCGTTCATCTTCTGATTCTCACTGTTACTACAGTCCAGCTGTACTGTGTCTCTGTACATGATAACTGAAGAAGACACTGACAACTTTGCCTGAGGAAAACCTAAATAAATCATTAAAGAAAAAAAAAACATTTTTTAATTTACCTTAAAGTAGAGACTGGGGTTAGTTGTCACGAGTTTAAATCAAGTGAAAATTTCTCAGTTATGATTTGTAAACAATAACTTACCCTGAACTATTACTCTTACTCTATCTGAACGTGGAGATGGTACGAACACTTGTGATGTATTCACAGTGTAGTAGCAGGTTATGATGACAGATGACCTCTGACCTCCTGACCAAATAATGATGTCAGTTCCAGTGAGTAATAGTTGACATGATCTGCTCTGTTTCCTGTCATTTTGCCTTCCATTTATTATGAAGTAACACTCGTCCATCTTCTGATTCTCACTGTTACTACAGTTCAGCTGTACTGTGTCTTTGTACATGATATCTGAAGAAGACACTGACAAATTGGCCTGAGGAAAACCTAAATATACAGAATTAATTTAATTAAAATTATTTCATTTTATGTTACAGTGGAAACTGGGGCTAATTTTCAAGTTGTATTTCAATAAATATTTTTAAGCAATGTAACAATTTTCATGAAGAATGTATACCTTATGAAGGCTTTTTCTCTCACCACACTCTTGGAAAGGTAAGCTGTCACTGGGACAGTACCCTTTAAAAATGTCCTAACATGTACCATGTACACTAATACAGGTATACTTTGATGTACTAATATGCACTTTTTGAGGAACAAATGTGTACTTTTTGAAAGCGTACCGCCTCAAGGACAGCTTTTTTACCATTTTTTTGCGTATCCCTGCTGGGTCAGACATACTGTCTGTTTGACCAATCCAGATACTGTAAGTGTCAGCAAAAATTCACATCCAGCCCATCACACTCTATGCAGTGTCTAGTGAGTCTGAACACTCAGTTACATTTGATTTCTGCAGTCCTTTATCTCAAAACAAATTGTTTTACATCAGCTTTACAAAAACACATTCACCCAAATATTCTGTCATGTTTAATCTCCCTCATGTCATTACTGACCTAAATTACTTTCTTCTGTAAAACCCAACAGGTGTAAGAATATCCAGACCACCATATCCGATCATCCCTATACGCAAGGTACGCAAGCTATGAAGGGTGTCGGACAACTTCGTGCTCCCTTACTCTTAACTTAATGCGGTGCTGCATGAAAACAGCATCATGTAAGCGTAGAGCATACAAAACCAGAAGCGATCTGCTATGTTTAACAGGAATGCAGAAGTGAGTTGCGCATATACCCTATTTCATATGACAATTGGTCTGTGCAGGGCTGAATGCAGTTGACCTGCCCGACATGTGGCTTGATATATGGACATGTTTTTCTAACAAAGCTATCCATCCGGATAATATAATAATATAGGCCTATATAGGTTATATCAGGACATTAAGGTAGTTTTTACAAACATACCCTACAAAAACAATACTGGTGTGCATCTTGAGACAAAACAATAGCACTGATATATGTTAAGATATGTCAGGGCCTCCTCACAAAGTTGGTTAGGGCTCTCAGAAGTCTAAGATCGGCTCTGCTGAACACTCCTTTGTATGTAATGGAAAGTGAATGAGGATTAAATGTCAAATACTCACCTCTGACAGTGTAAACATCACTGCGTGGTGATCTGAGGTTCATCTCATTTTCAGGATCTGTTATGACTGAATAATCACAACTCAGCTGCCGACTGTTCACTGTTTGCTTATGTGTGAATATTTCACCCAGAATCATATAAAACATACACCAATGTTCTCCAGTCTGTGTACGTCTCGGATAACGTCTGTTTGTCAGAGGTCCATACTCAGTGTAGAGATTACAGATGAAATCAGCTTTGACTGTCAGTGGTATTTCACATGATATAATGAGCTGGTCAGTGCTGTCATCAACACTGATGGAGGGTTTCTGAAGAGTATCTGTATGAAGTTTGGAAAACACATAAAAAAATTAATATCAGTTTATAAAACAAAAAGACATTAGTGAAATATCTCACCTAGTATTGTCAGTGTGACAGGAGGAGAGTAAGATGATGGTTTATGAACCCCATATACATCTATTGTGTAGTAACATCTCATGTCGAATGATGCAGGTGATTTTTCACGCGTCCATAAGAGAAGTTCAGTTCCAGTGAGATGAAGCTGACATGATTGACTGAGTTTTGTATTTTCCTCTTCGTTTGATAGGAAATAACACTGATTCACTTTAACATCAGCTGGACTCTCACAGATCAGATGTACTGAGTTTGACTCTCTTATGACATCAGGAGACACTTTTAGATTAGGAACTTCTACAAAAAACAAAAATCTTTTTCCAGTGACTGTAGATTATTTTATTGATCATCTTTATATACACAGATGTCATTAAAGCCTTTTCTACACAATATAGGTTTGCATGGTTTACAACTCTTAAGTTTTAATATGGTTTCTTTGATAGCTTGACTTTTCGTACTGTCACATGGCACCCAGGATTGCTTTCACATGGACATGAAAGTTAATTAGTAGATTAATGTTTTTTTTAATTTTTTAAATTAATGCTTTACTTAAAAAAACTTCACATGTATCCGACATGCTAAAATTATGGACGCTGAAACAAATCAATTCCATTTTTACAATTATAGAGATACAATATTTAAAATAACATTTCGAGTACTACGTATTTATTTGTACAGATCATTCTTAATCACTTTAAAGCTTTTTTGACTCTAGCTGTAATGCTTTGGCTTCTTGTTTGATCTTGGCAGTCTGTTGCTACAGATATTGTAGTTCTTGTTTGAGAAATATATTTTGATGTTCCTTGTACAATCTGCTCAATAATTTAAATGACATTAAAAAAATAAATAAAAATCACTTACTATATGACTGAACCTTCATAAGAAGATGCAGAAGAGTGATGATGAACAACTCCATTACAACAAGTGAGAGAAAAGACACAAAACGAGACTCACAAGTATCTGAATTAGGAAGTAGAAGGTCGGCCCACAGGAAACCACAACATGTATAGTCAACCCAGTCTCACCCCATGGCGTCGGTATTTGACGACACTTGACCATGCGTCAATATGTTGACGCGGAGGGTATACCTTTCGCGTCATTTTTTGACGAACTGGGGACTTCAATACTATTAAGTCCGTTGCATTCTCTTTCCTATTTTCTTACCATTTTCTACCATTTTCGCGTCGGTTTAGGGTTAGATTTACATAATGACATCCCTACCCAAACCTTTCCCTAACCCCAATGCCAGGCGACAACTGTTTAATTTCGCGTACCTAATAGTATTGAAGTCCCCAGTTCGTCAAAAAATGACGCGAAAGGTATACCCTCCGCGTCAACATATTGACGCATGGTCAAGTGTCGTCAAATATTGACGCCATGGGTGTGAGACCGTGTTAAATATTGACGCCATGGGTGTGAGACCGTGTTAGTATAGTGCTGTTAGCTTAATTTATGTGAAAATATAGATCAGTTCACAATCAGAGCAAAACAGAGTAAATACGTTTTGTATGCTACACTTGTCTCTGATCTGACCTACATCTGGAAACAATGCATCACACACCTCACAGCTATTACTGATAATGTTAATGGAGAATTTTGAAATCGTTAATGTTATGCTGCTGTGAAAATCATAATGCTAATGAAACAAAACAAATAATAAATGTGATGGAAAGACCAAAAGCATTTATGCTTTTCAGATCTTCAGTGTTCTGAGGCTGACAGGTGTACCCCTATACTTGGGGATAGTGCAGAGGGGTATGTGAAAAAAATATACATTTAGAAATAAATCATAAAAATCAATACATCATGATAATAGATTTTTATATGGTAATTAGAGCTACAACAAGATGGATAAATAAAAGTCATATATTTAAAACACATTTCAATTTATTACTTATTTATTGAGGATCCAGAATCAGGAGCGGTGTCTGCATGCGAAAAAGGTTGCAATAAAATGGACATGTGACTTCTTAAAAGAGCACAACCCCCCTCAACAGAAGAAGAACATGCTAAAAAAAGAAAAACAAACAAACCAGAGCCTTAAAAATAGGGCCAGTTTTGTGATGAATACATAGGGATGGGATTAACATTTACTTCACATAACCTTCCCAGCACTGTGCTTTTTTCACTGAGCTGTTAGCTAATAGTACAATAAAGCCAGCTCTTCTTCATCTCCGGACTAAACACCCAAATCAGGTCAGGAATTCTCTCTCGAGTTCTTCAGAATTTTTTTCATGAATTTACATCATGCCAAGAAAACAGGAAAAAACACAAATGCATCAGCAAAAGCACTCGAAGCATTGTATGCTGTGTCTTTACTTTTGGTAAAAAGCCATTTAGCCTGATTTACAGTTTTGCCTAATATTTAAGAGATTTACATAGTTGCGTAAAACTATACATAAATGTTTATATAAGCAATAAACCTGCTCTGGGGCATCAGATATAATAACTCTCTCAATCTCATTTCAATGTATTTTAAAACAAAATGATGTTGTCTGGTCAAGGGGGCTTGATAAAAAATCATAAAAAGGGGTACTAAGTTTAAGAACCACTGCTGTAGACCACCATTGTACGAACATCATCAGATCCTGTGAGAGACACAGAAATAAACAGAAGAGACAGAAATAAAGCGTAAGTAACACAGTTTTGACATCTGTATTTACAGGTGTGAGTCTTGAATTGTCCTGTTCACACACCAGCTTCATGCTGAACAGTTCATGATCAGGTAACAGAGCTCAGGCACCGGCCTATGACAGCATGACCAGTGATGGGGAAAGTTACTTTTAAAAGTAATGCATTACAATATTAAGTTACTCCCCCAAAAAGTAATTCCATTACTTAGTTACTTTTCATGGAAAGTAATACTTGCGTTACTTTTGCGTTACTGAGGCTTGATCAGGCCTTGCAGGTGTTTTTTGTGACTGAGAAGTTCTGCATTCAGAAATGCCATTTTCCATCACAAAAATGTAATTATGTTGTTATTGTGTCCCAATTCAAAATGATCACACAGTTTGAGTTCTGATTCGTTTTTTCACCAAGATACAATCTGCCCTGATCATTGGCTGTTTTTAACAATTGTCTGATGTCCGACAGATGGGAAAATGCTTTTATCTGCTGATACAGATTATAGGCAGATATATTGGTGCATCATATTCAGTACTCTGAAACAAAGTTAACAACTGCTGCTGTGTGAACATGTCATGTGGTTAGTAATATATGACTTGCAATCTTTAGTTAAGGTGAATTAAGTAAGTAATATATGAGTGTCTGTTTTGAAGAGGTGTCATGAGATTTTACCTGAATCTTTAGAAGAGTTTTCTGTCACTAAGCATTAATGGAGACATTTCTCAGTGCCTGTGTGGAGATGACCAATTACAATTTAAGCAGTAAAAAGTGCTACATACATCACAGTGAATGTGGTCATAATGTACCTGATTGTTTCTTTATCTACCCCTGCTGGGAGATAACATAACTACACTCTCTATTAGCAAAAACCATCTTTCTCCATTAAAGCTCGTTTAAAAGAATAAATTATTTCTCTGTTATTATCCAGCCTGATCTCACTGTTAATACATAGTATGTAAGTGATAATGTAGAGGCAGCTGGTAGTTATCGGGAAATAAGCCCCGACAGTGTGATCAGGACCCGACGCGAAGCGGAGGGTCTTGTATCACACTGAAGGGGCTTATTTCCCGATAACTCCTGGTTGCCTTTACATTATCCCGCTTATTACACGGCTACTTGCCACATAAGAAAAAAAACTGGACATGAATATGAATTTGAAACATTTTATTGGCATATTTGTTTTAAATTAACATTTTTATCCTTCCGCGAAACTTTGGACAGATGCATAAAGTTATCGTAATACCTTATTAAGATCCTCTGCTTCATACTTGTCTGTCTCCATTTTTTTCTCTTTTAGCCAGTCTTTGAGAAGTTTTAATGCCCATTCTGTATTTTATGTGTGTTGGCTTCGTAGCTGTCATGCTCTATTTTGTCAAGTTCAGTCTCAGTAAGCTCTCTGTGTCTTGTCGTTGTTCGTTCTTCTATCCACTGTTTAAATGTTTTGTTTTTTCCGTACATATTAATGTCAAAATTGTCCATTCTTAATTGTGGCTGTCCAGTGTTTGTCACAAGATGGCGCCAAACAGTAATCTTTATTGATCTTTATTGGCGCGGAGCGATTTTAAATCGTACAAGTAGTACTGGCTATGCGTTATTATTACTTTGGAGCGATTATTGTTTGAAAAGAACGAACCTGCAAATGTCTCAACTGACCAATCAGAATCAAGCATTCCAGAGAGCCGTGTAATTAGGGATGGGAATTGATAAGAATTTAACGATTCCGATTCCATTATCGATGTTGCTTATCGATCCGATTCCTTATCAATTCTCTTATCGATTCTCATTGGGTGAGGGAATAAGCACAAATGTGTATGTTTGTATTAACTCGCTTTGATATCTGTTCACAAGACACAGAACAGAGTATACACACATTATTAACCTCAGAACAAACTTAAAAGTAGGTGAGCTACTTCTTAAAGTAAAGTCCAGGGACCTATAGCCTAGGGCAGTGTTTCTCAACCAGTAATAATGTGATAGGACTAGGAATTAATTAAACAGAACTAGACTGACATAAAACATGCAACTTTTGGTCATGCATGCATTTGTTATTTTCTTTTGAAAAGACATGTTGCTGGACAAAATACAACAAATACAGCAAATTAACCTACCGAAAAGTAGAGGCATCTACTGTGGCAAATGGATGCAAATACCTCATTTTTCACTGCTCGGCAGAGGTGGACACTACTTGAGTATTTTAGTTGCGTTTTCCAAGCATCTGTGCTTTATCAGAGTGTTGTCTTGGAAAATATTTACTTTACTAAAAAATTTCACTACATTTTAAAGCATAGAATCATACTGTGTATTCCTTTTATATTCCATATTAAAATTGATTTAATACATAATTACATAAAAATGTGTTCTTTTACTTTTCTTGAGTAAAAGTACAAAACATTACTAGATGTTTAATGTACTTAAATATTAAATAAACCAAAAACTTGAAATTATGAAATGCAGTGGATTTAAAATGCTGATAATATGCTTTGGAATGTATGTTTAAAAAAAAACACTGATAAAATACAAATACTTGAAAATGTACTTTTAAGTAGAAATATTTAAGTAGTGTCCGCCTCTACTGCTCGGTGAAATTTGTTTATCCTCTCCTCTGTCATTTTATTCCTCCCTGCCTCTAGCTAACTTTACTCCGTTTACAGAGGTGCACGAGAGATACTTTCTGCAGCCTCTGAGCCAGTGTGAGAGCCAGTCAGACTCTGGCCGTCATCAATTTGATGGACAATGACAACGGAGATCCGTATAGTAAAAGTTTACACAATGAAATGGTGCTCATATTAACATTTACACATTACCTTCGGCATTAATAGCAGATGGCGTCCCGTTAGCTCCGCTAGTGCTTGACTCTCTGGTGTTGTTGTGTAATAGTGTATCAAACGCGACAGTCCTGCAACCTCCTGCAACGCGACAATATTGTCGTATTTTCGCGTCAAATATAAGTTATTGATTCAACTGTTTCAGTGTTTCACGAAGCCCACCACTAATTATAACCAAAATTTGGATCGTTCTGCCTCGATGCAATGTTTGCTGCGTTCTAAACCAAAACAACACAGCGTGTGTGTGACGTCATGACACATTTGCAACGAACGAGCAGAACCGATAAGCGGAATCGTTAAGCAGACATGCAGACATACGTGTAATAATAATACTTAACTTTCAAAAACAAAAGTTAGTTTAAGTACTTTATTGTACGTTTAAATAGATGTTGAAGCATACAATGTAGACGTATTTGCAACATGTTATTGTAGCATTTAGAAGTTTTTAACAAAAACAAATCTTTCATACCATAAAGATTGCAGTATAATTTCACTTTAATCATTTCATCATTTATGTTTCCACCCTAACTCTACCCCAAACCCTTTTTATAAAAAATAAACCTAACAACAGAAATTTGTTGGCAAATGTTAGTAACAATAGTAACAATATAGCATTTATTTTTGAGTAGCTGCTATGGGAAAATTCCTGTTTACTCCGCAATTGAAGCCTATTGGTTAACATCTGTAAAAATTATAGACAAATGCCGTTTGAGCCCGCAGAAAGGGGCGGGGACTACACCCTATATAAGTCTGTTCAAATGCCATAGAGTATCTTTTTTGACTGACGCGTAGTCAAAAAACACTCGCTGAATGACGTTTAAGCACATAATGCTCGTTCCTGTTATTTTAGGGAACAAAGATTACCTGAGTAACCTTATCATTCACTTTCAATATGGTTCACTTCGCATTGTGTCAGTAGCTGATGCTATGGGGAACATATCCCATCAGGCCGTGCTTATAACGGACTTATTAGTGCCTTTGCTGGAGAGTAGGCGCTAAATGGGGCACCATAACATGCTAGTGTGATTGTAAAATGAGGCATTGTAGTTTGTGTTTTGATAAAAAATATAAATGTAATCTCGTAATGAAATATAATGACTAATAGACACAGTGTATAACCCGGCTCATATGGGTACTCTGCACAGTTACATGAAAGTCTGTGCGTCCATGACAAAATAAAAGTTTCATTATCATCAAGTGTTATTTTTCTAGTTGTTCACCTCGCTTTCCGAGTCATTGATACACCGTTTGTTGTAATTATTTCCTAGAAGCACACGAAGGGCACTTTTCCCGTCGTCACCTCAGCGTTAGACCTGCGGCGTACTTACAACAAAGATTCTTATATTATGAAGATTTCAACCTTCCATTAGAAAACCTGCAACAGTGTTTAGCGTGTAGCGGCTCAGCCAGTCAATAATGTGTCACGACTGGGAAACAGGAAGTAGGACGCATACGCAAAGTTCACAATAAATAGATAACATTTAATAATAAATAAGAAACAAAACACGAGGAGTAAAACAAAATGCAGGTAAGTAAAACAGGAACATCCAACACAGGGAACAGACAGGATTGTAATGACAATGATCCGGCAATGAGTGTGACACAAACACTGGTATAAATACACAAAGACTAATGACACACAGGTGGAATGAATGATGTGATAATTAACAAGTGTCCAGGTGATGACAATATAGAACAGACACAAAACATGACACGGATCACCGTGACATAATGATGATCAATGTTGCAGGCGTTCAGAGTGTAATATCAGTCATTTACAGTTTACATTTTAGTTTCTTGCCAGAATTTAAGATTATATTTTAATCTGTTCATTAAAAGCGGCTTCTGGTCTCCTTCCCTCTGTATAGCTAGTGATGGGAGAAAGCTTTTTGAAACTTCGAATCAATTGAACCAATTGCTTCGCAAATTGATTCAGTTTTTCGAAGCAGTTCGAAACACCACACACGCTGGCGACCCCTGCTGGTCAAAATAATGTAAAAGCAGATCATGTCCAAACATTTTACACTTTTTTAAGCTAAATATTAGCAATATTTTATTAAAATGTGTTTAAAAAAATTATTTAACTTAATTAAGTTATAATTAAAAGTGTATTATGTGTTTTTAGTTTTATTAAGGGCAATCAGATCATTAAAACTAACTACCCTTTTAATTCTGCACATTTTTGTCATTAAATCTGTCTATAAACAAAAAGTAGACAAAATGGTAGTGTTATTAGTCAGAAGGATAAATGTTTTATGAACTTGCATAATAAAACTGACCCGAGTTCACCTAAACATATTAGACACACTGGTCATGTGATCAACATCGGATTTTCGAAACGTTTCGAAACAGTTATGACGTAATGAAGCCTCGTTTGCTAAAATCACGTGACTTGGGCAAGTTTGAAACAAGCTCCGAAACACTGATTCGAAACAAAAGATTCGTAATTGTTTCGAAGCCTCATGAAGCAGTGCTTCGAAAACGACCATCACTATGTATAGCAGCTTTGTTATGCTTATCTTGCAGGCTTCCCTGAAGAGGGTCTTTGCTTTCAGTATCCTAAACGTATTAGCATTTTCTGTATCGGACCCTATCAGATCCACTGCGGATGCCATTTCATTGCGTTAGCAGCCAGCCTTGTGTCGCATGATGTTAAAAAGCACAGATGTGTGTTTGGCATTGAGCATCATTGTGATCATGGCTAGTTTAACTTCTGCGTGCTTGTTTCATTTTTTTGACTGGCTGTATGTGCTTTGTGCTGCACACACGTGCCTGCTTTTTCGACAATCGTTAAGTTTTATAGATTTAATTCTTATCGACACTTAATCGAAGTTCGATTACGGTACAACCACACTTTACATAAAAATACACACGTAAATGTTTTATTTTTCCATTACTTGAACATGGATCTTAAGTCACATACAATCAAACTTATAAGATTTACTTACAGTAAAAATGGCACAGACAGATGACTCCAAAAAGTACAATGATGACAGAAATCACCCCTGCTATCAGCACAGTGCCTGTATCAAAGAAAATCCAATGCTTTAAGTCATGTTTATATTATAATGATGTACTTAATATCTGTGCTCTTACTCACCTAATGAAGGGTTTGTTGCTTTTATAACTGCAGCAAACGTTGTTGTTTTACCTGTACAGTATGTTGTTGTTTCACCTGTACGGTATGATGTTGTTGTTTCACCTGTGCGGTATGTTGATGTTTCACCTGTACGGTATGTTGTTGTTGTTTCACCTGTACGGTATGTTGTTGTTTCACCTGTGCGGTATGTTGATGTTTTACCTGTACGGTATGTTGTTGTTTCACCTGTATGGTGTGTTGTTGTTTCACCTGTGCGGTATGTTGATGTTTACCCTGTAGGGTTTGTTGTTGTTTCACCTGTGCGGTATGTTGTTGTTGTTTCACCTGTACGGTATGTTGTTGTTTCACCTGTACGGTGTGTTGTTTTTTCACCTGTACGGTATTTTGTAGTTTCACTTGTACCATATGTTGTGGTTCCAACTTTCTGATATGTTGTAATTGTAGATGTGGGCACTACAGCTACTGCTGTTATAATAATATAAGAGAAACATTTCAGAGATTAAGTAACCATGGACCAATAAAACTACACACTGAGCTATGACGAATATAATTTCTATTAATGACATGTACATGTTTTTATTAAAAGTTACTCGCATATTTTTGTGTCCATTTCTACATCTGCATTTGTGAGTTTAAGTTTTGCATTGATTTCTCAATTTCACAAGTGTGATTCAAAATAAAAGAGTCGGATTTGGAGTCTCTGAAATTTTTTTAATTTGTGGCACATTAGTGTAAACATCTCATATTGTAAAAATATAAAATAAACTTTTACAGTGAATGTTTATGTTGCAATATCAATTTATATTGGGTTAGGCTAAACCTAACCCACTGGTCGAGATGTTTTTCTAGTATAAATTACCATTTTGATGCTTTGATGATGAAAATGCACATTTGCTAGCTAACGTTATGTCTTGGTTTGTAGCTAAAATGTAACCTAACAGCTGCTTGAAGGTTTTAGACATCTACATTACGTCTTCAGCTGATAACAACATTGTACAATTTGAGAATTGTATGATAATAATATTTATCTCAAGACATTTACAATAACTTACCCTGAACTGTTACTGGATCTGAATGTGGAGATGGCATGATATCTTCTTGTGATTTAAACACAGTGTAGTAGCAGGTTATGATGACAGATGACCTCTGACCTCCTGACCATTCAATGATGTCAGATCCAGTGAGTGATAGTTGACATGATCTGCTCTGTTTATTTTCTCTTCCATCTATTGTGAAGTAACACTCGTCCATCTTCTGATTCTCACTGTTACTACAGTTCAGCTGTACTGTGTCTCTGTCCATGATAACTGAAGAAGACACTGACAACATTGCCTGAGGAAAACCTACAAAAATAAATTCAAAAATACATTTAATAATTGTATGTATCCTACAAATTCTTTATTTACATATATTGATATTACTGTATTGATTTAAGCAGGAGTAACATCCGAACTGTGACACAAAGTAAAACCCAAAATTAAAAGCTTAATTTGACCAAACAAAACCCAAAAACAAGATAAAACATAAAAGTGATGAAAGTGATGAAAATAACCTTATAATTCAAAGTGTTGGGGTATAAGTTCTTACTGTTATATTATTTTCTAGGCCTTGTTACACTTTACATCAAATCAAATATTGATGAGTTGAGCAAACACTCCTCATCTCTGGTAAATTACAGCATATTAGCAATATCTGCTGATCTTTGTGTTATCTGACACTTTCAGATATCTGAAGTATCAACAGTTTACCTAATATATAAATGTAAAAAGTAATTTTATAAATAACAGGAATACCACAAGTCTTTATTTTAACCATCATCCTTAGCATTTTCTAGAACACTCATAGCAATGAGACCTCACCTCTGACAGTGTAAACATCACTGCGTGGTGATCTGAGATTCATCTCATTCTCAGGATCTGTTTTGACTGAATAATCACAACTCAGCTGTCGACTGTTCACTGTTTGAGTTTGTTTGAATATTTCACTCAGACTCATATAAAACATACAGAGATGTTCTTTAGTCTGTGTACGTCTCAGAGAACTTCTGCGTGTCAGAGGTCCATACTCAGTGTAGAGATTACAGATGAATTCAGCATTGACTGTCAGTGGTATTTCACATGATATAGTGAGCTGGTCGCTGCTGTCATAAACACTGATGGAGGGTTTCTGAAGAGTATCTTTATGAAGTTTGTAAAACACATCAAGAAAAATGAATGAATATCAGTTTATTAAAAAACAAAAAGACATCAATAAAATATCTCACCTAGTATTGTCAGTGTGACAGGAGGAGAGTGAGGTGATGGTTTATTAACCCCATTCTCATCTATTGTGTAAAAACATCTAATGTTGAGTGATACAGGTGATTTTTCACGCGTCCATAAGAGAAGTTCAGTTCCAGTAAGATAGAGCTGACATGATTGACTGAGTTTTGTATTTTCCTCTTTGTTTAAATAGAAATGACACTGACTCACTTTAACATCAGCTGGACTCTCACAGATCAGATGTACTGAGTTTGACTCTCTTATGACATCAGGAGACACTTTTAGATTAGGAACTTCTACAAAAAAACAGATCATAATTAGATAATTAGTGTATTTTGTTTCGCTCCCTGCTTTGCTTTTTCTGACGATATTCCACATCTAGCGTGTTCCAGTTTTTTTGTGTTTGCTTTGTCCTTTTTCGATTTGTTCTTAGTTATTTGTGATAACGACTATCTGTGTGCATCTCTGTGTAACTCGTCCATGAGTGTACACCTGTTTACAGAAGGACGAGTAAACACCTGTATCTTACTTAGTGCTGCCACTAACGACTAATTTTCTAACGACTAATCTTTCGACTAATTTTTCGAATAGTCGACTATTCTAAACGACTAATTAAAAAAACTCAAGTGTTTGTTATTTTATTGTGTCCATTTTATTTTGAACCCACCGGTGTCATAAACAATATGAATAACTTAAATGTTACCAAATAAAAAATTACAATGTAAACAATATAAATAATAATAAAAACGTCCAGTGCAAAGTAGATGCTTAACAGAAATATGAAATGTTTCACTTCTACTCTTTGATCTTATATTGCATTTTAACACAACTGAATGCTATTTTACATATTATCTGTTCTGTTGTAGCCTATAAAATAGTGACTAAACATGACCCATCACCTCGTTTTTTATCCAACCAGCTGTTCCTTTAACTGCTGCTAAAATCCTGATTTAGATATGCAAAAATCACCATACATTTACATTGTAGCTTTACTGCTGTTGCTCTTCTCATAATTGTTGTTGTGTTTTGAGCCATTTCTTGATTTTAAATGCGAGTGATATAGCGCAGACAATTCGGTGCAAATTCAGAAATATAAGAGAATACACTGTTGTTGTTACATAGACTACAGAACACGCATACAGCATCATAGGGAGGGAGAAAGCTCGCAAACAGACTCACACTACTGCTAATCTTTCTTCAAGTCATGTTAACTCGATCAGTCGTCTTTGTCAGAGACATCTGTGAATGTTGACGTTTACGCAAAAAAGAAAGTACATTAAAAACACCGCCACCTTTTCACTGTCACGTAAGAGAGAGGCGCGCGCGGTCGAGGCACTGCAAGCAACATGAGTGATAGAGAGAGAGAGAGAGAGACGCGCTGAACACTCGCAACAATGAATTGAGCCGTTTAAAATAGTAAAATAAAAATGTAAATGGGAATCATGAAAAATCTATTTGTTGCGTCCAGTGTTGATTCCGTGGCGGAATCACGAGCAAACACTGATAGCCTTAACATCCAAAGACAGAGTCATTGTACTTCTCAAAAGAGTTAATAAAACAGTACTGACTAGCTCGCCGTTTCATTAATAATCATATAACAGTTACTTACGTTGTCCTATTCTCTGTGGGTGTATCGTCAATAACTCCCGAGTGTTTTCGTTTGAGATGCTCGTGCATTGTCGTTGTGCTCCCGTGATAAGCCAGCGACGTTTGGCACGGTGTAACAGACCACTCTTTTATCACAACTTGGCTTAAAATACTTTCATACTTCGGAAGCTTTCCGACTCATAATTCCATAGACTCACCTGCCACCGCCAATTTTTCAAAATTAAAGCAGTGAAGGCAGGGGGAGAGGGAAGAAAGATGATAGCGTAGCAGATTAACCAGCAGGGCGCGCACAGCGCACAGACTGGTGTGGAGGTGAATTACATTGAGCCATTTGAGACATGAGACAGAATTACAGTGGGCCGTTTGAGACGGAAAAAAATAAATATGCGACTCCTCGACTAAAAAAATTGCCGTCGACAAATTTTCATCGTCGATTACGTCGACTACGTCGACTATTCGCGGCAGCACTAATCTTACTCATTATTGTTTTCTAATTACGTTCTGCTTTTCGTGTAAATGCTGGAGGCTGAACGAGTGCAGACTTTTAAAACGAACAGTTTATCCTTGTGAATAGAGTAATCTATACATCATGTGGGCATATTGATTAGTAAATGATCTCGGAAAAAGGTGCAGGTGTAAGCGTTTATTATTTTCTTAGTATTTCTCTGTTAAAGGAGCGACTGCCATTTTTGTTACTGTTTAAGGGCGCAGTCACACCAAAAGCGCTTTAAACGCTTGCAAACGCAAGGCGCGACGCACTGCCTTTTTTAAAAAAAGAGCAGTGCGGCGCGGCTTTTCATGTTGCTAAGCAACCACCGAGTCAGCTGTCTTGTCAATCAAATATTGAAGCGGGAGCGCTCTTTTGCTGTTAACTGTCATATTAGCAGAAACTTTAAAAAGAGGACGCTTGCTCTGACCTTGTTTGAGGGTGAGAGATGCACAAACACACAGGAGAGAGTGAGCGAGTGGAGTCCGGTTCTTCAAAGCAACTGTAAACTTCACTGACCACAACGTAAGGCCCGCCTCTCCCCTCATTCGATTGGACAATGGAAGACGCGAATGACGTCAGGCGCTTTCTCCGCTCTCAGCGCTCCTTCAAAAACGCGTGCGCGACAGGCGGCAGAAAACCGCAAGGCGCTCGGCGCGCATAAACAGCGCGCAAACGCGCCCTGCCCATAGAATATCATTCAAAAAAGGCGCCTGCAACTGCCATAAACGCTTTTGGTGTGACTGCAGCCTAAGGGAGTTTCTTTTCTACATCTTACTTTTGGTAGTTAGTTTAGTTTTGGGGGTATTAGTTATTTGGGGTTCTGGTTTGATTTCTTTTATTTGGCGTCACTCATCTTTTTCCCCTTTTCCCGTCAGGTTTATTTGGAGCATGTGTGTGCAGTTAATAAACATAGTTTTTCTTCTACTTTACCCATTCTCTCTGGTTGTGTTGTTACAGTGGTAACAAATATCTCCTTAAAATTTTGCGATTAAGCATCCACAATAAATACATCTAGCATGTAACACTCACATAATAAGGGACTGTACATTTTGTAGCTGAGCCTTTAAAATAAAATTCCAAACACTAAAGATTATTGCTCATATCATTAAGTCTCTTCAGTAATTTATTTAACTTGTTTATTTGTGTGCAAAAGTACACAGAAACGCTATGCCTAATGGACGAGGCTGTCACCCATTTATATATAGATTTTTGGTTTTGGGATATTAGGAGGGATGCTTTTTTACTTTAAAAAATTGTCACTAGCACGCACCCAGAATTTCTTCTCTTAGTAGTTTATTTTATCAGACAAAAGTGAATAAATCAAACACTTAATTCATAACAAGCACACAGACACACGGTCTGAAATCTACTTCAACTCCTGAACTCTACATCCTTACCTGCCCTAACAAAAATAATACATAACTGAAATAATACAATAAAAGTTTCCTTCAAACATTCATGACATTTAAAAGCAAATACTCAAAGACAAATAAAAATGGAAATGGCTCCAACATATATGATATTAATATATAAATATTATTTTACAGTGCAAGGGTTATTTTCAAACCAAAGGTTTTTTATGTTAGTTGTAATAACCCAGCATTTTTAAGTGAATATGAACTTTGTAAAATAATTCTGTGTCAGCTGCTTTATAGTCATTGCTTTTACTTTACTAGTTTACCCTGTATCATGACCATCTGATAGTACAGATATTGAAGTGTTTGTTTGCAAATTCCTTGTGATTTGAAAGCAACTTTGGATAAAAATGTAAATGACATGAATAAATATAAATCACTTACTATATGACTGAACCTCCATAAGAAGATGCAGAAGAGTGATGATGAACAACTCCATTATAGCAAGTGTGAGAAAGAGACTCACTTATTCCAGTGTCCGAATTAGGAAGCAGAAGGTCGACCCACAGGAAACCACTTTGTATGTTGTCTTCTCTACTTTAGCATGTAGCCTTGGGTCGGTTAGGAGGTTAATAATAATAAATGCTTATAAAGTCATCTCTTCACTGTTCCAAAGCTGTCAGGTTGATGAGCTGTAGATCACCTCTGTGAGAACATCATTACACCGTAATAAAAGATTTGTTGGTTCAACTTAATGAAGTCATTTGATTGCTTTCTTTTAAAATGTTGAGTTAATTTGACTTAAAAAGTATGAGGTGATGTCTTTATTACAAAATAGTTTAAATGAGATCAATTAAATACAGTATAATCAGAGAAGATGCTGATTTTAAAGAGATAATCTTTAAAAAAAAGGTTTCCATCACTGAACATGAATGGAGAACTTTCTTTGTTCCTGTGTGTAGATGACCACCAATCCCATAATAAACTGTCATGCGAACAAAAACTACAACAAATATCATAGTGCAGACATGATACTGGATCATGCTTGGTCGTTTTTTTAACTTACACTCCCTTGTCCCCTCATTTTTAGAAAAAAAAACATTAACTTTGTAATTTTAATCTCTGCATCTCCCTCATTTTCACTGTTATCTTCTCTGAGCTACACTAAAGATCTCATGGTTTGGTTGGTTAGCATGACTCTGTTAACCTCTACTGGTAGATAACATAACTACACTCTCCAACAGTAAAGACATTTTTCTCCATTGAAGCTCATTCAAAAGTAGCTGTGAATTCTCTGTAAATGTTGTCTTATTTATTCACATAATCAAGGCTCCTAGATCACAGCAGTCAGAAGGTCCAAATATTTTAAACTGTGTTGCATTTTTTGTTGTGTTCTGCTGTGTTTTTGTGCTGCCCTGTGTTGTAACTAGTTTATGTTCACTGTAAGATGCAATAATTTGAAATAATCTTTTTTTATCTTTTTAGTTTGTTATATATGTTGTTATGACACTGTCATAAAGTAGCAAATGTATTTTTTCCTAAACCCATACAAATCTGAATTTTTGCACCTCCTATTAGGACATTAAGTGTTATCTCATAGACAACAATGGCTTTATTCTGGTTTCTGAATATGTTTCTAAGGTAAGATGTATAACATTATTTTGGTTTTGTTAAAAAGACCAAGTTGAGTAAAATCATTCAGCTGTAGCATCAGATAGGACATCAGCTTTAATTGTGTTGTTTCTTACAGACAAATCTGTTCTTTGGAGAAGTGGAAGGAGCCGTCATGATCAAACTTCTTAAAAAGTCAGACACATACAAATACAAGATCTGTTTCACACTGTTCATATTTACAACCAGTAGATGGCATCATAGATTTACATGGATATTTCTGCAGATTAGTGACACTGATTGGACAGCATGTGTCAGTTGCTCCAGTTAATATGTTTTCATATATAGCCTAGTGTTGCATTGCATTGCACATAATGTCCAGATACATTGCATTGCATGTAAGATATTTACAGTATGCATACTGTACTGTATTACTGCCAGATATCTTGATGGTCCTTAAAGGGGTCATATTATGTGATTTTTTTAAAGGTGTAAAATAAATATTTGGTGTCCCCAGAGTGTGTATGTGTAGTTTTAACTCAAAATACCCCACAGATCATTTATTATAGCATGTGTATATTGCCACTTTGTAGGCCTGAGAAAAAGTGTGCCGTTTTTGGGTGTGTCGTTTAAAATGCAAATGAGTGGATGAAATTCAAACACTGTTTGCAATGATGGTGGTTTGTTGTAATTGAAACTCAATTGTGCTGTCAATTATATTCTCTCTCTCTTTCTCTCTCCACTAAATGGAAGTTATGTGGTTGGATAGTGCAGATAAAGGGGGCAGTATTATTGTAATCGCCTTGCTACCTACTCACAAAACGAACACATTTTTCACATGCTTGCAGAAAATGGCTTACCCAAACAAAGTTACTGGGTTGATTTTTTTCATATTTTCTATAGGTCGATAGAAGCACTGTGGACCCAAATATAGCACTTAAACATGGAAAAAGTCAGATTATCATTATATGACCACTTTATAGGCACTGTTTTCTTTCTTTCTTTTGATTTAGAGGGTGAATATAACCTGGACATCTTTAGTATTTTTTGATTTACATTTATGTCACAGGGTGACTTAGGGCGGAACCAAAAATGGAGAGGAGAGGTTCCGCCCGGAGCAAATTTTTTGTTGAAACACAAGTGTACTTCCTGGTTCTCCATGGAGATGAAATCAGGCTTGATTTGCAACAGGTGTGCGAATGAGGCTGCGATTATTGACTGGGCGGGTTTTATGATTACTGCAGGCATAAAAGACGGGCTGATGAAACAGAAGGGAGTCGATTTCGGGCGAGTGAACTTCCGCCTTGGGCAACATGAAAAACACCAGCCTCTGAATAGTCCGCAGGCCCCGCTGATCCAGCGACCGCTAGGAAGCGGGTGGAAAGAGTGCGGGGCGGGTTCGGGCGAAAGGACGGCGTGGATATTTTCAAGAAGGAGTTCGTTGTTGTTCTGACAATCGTTCAGTGGGCCGTTCGCCCTGTTGTTATTGTGTGCTCTGCTTTGCAGTCCGGTCAGCGCAAGAGTCTGCTGAGGAGTTTGAAGACGGCTGGGATTCGTTGATGATTTGCTCTGGTGATATAGATGGAGAAACACTGGTTTGACTCACACTAGTAAACAGAAGACTTTACAGCTGTTGAAAGTAAGAACGGCAGAAGAGGAATAGAGAGACACAGGCTGAGTACATTTTACATTGAAGGCTCTATGAGAAGTAAGCCGTTTGTGTGTGCAGTATTGTCGTGTGCTTGCTGTTGTTAACAGCCGACTGACCGTGAGTAGACCAAGGAAAACGGTGGAAGTGGATTTACAGCATGGTGAAGAGTACAGCATCCGACTGCGGGAACAAACAAAGGAAACAGATCGTCAGTGTTGTGAGTACTCTGTGTATAATCTCTTGCACTATTGTGAACTGCTGTTCCAACGTGTATTTTGAGCCTTAGTGGCGAGGTTGGCCCCACCACGGAGCAAGGCGGTGGGCGAGCCGGGGTCGAGTGTTTCGGAGAGGATTAAAGGACCACTGCAGCGACGCTTGTATTGCCAGCTACCTATTTACTATTCATCGGCCCAAAAGGCAGCCCGACGGAGAGGGGCTGCGAACCTATTTTTATTCACGTAGAAGAGTGAAGAGTGCTGTGGGTGAGTCTGAGACTTTGCTGTGAGATTTACACTTAAATGATTGCTGGATGCTGTGTGGTGTTTCTAGGAGCCCTTTCCATTGAGCTGGCCGTGAGGCAACAAGAGGCCGTGAGGCTGGCAGCCCATTCATTGTTTATGCTGGGGGTGGGGCGCTTGATTTTGAGCTTTTGTGGAGTGCTGTTTGTTTCTTATTTGTTTGCGGCCGCTCGTGAGTAGTGTGAGCCCCAGTATTGAGATTAACCCCTGTGTTACAGCTATAAGCCTACAGTGGGAGAGAGAAGAACCAGAGCCTGTGACCGTGAGAAACTTACCTGTGTGTGGCCGCTTGTGAGTAGTGTGAGCCACAACATATTGAACAAATTGACTGTTTTAGTGTTCTTTCTGCCTCCAGGAGGAAAAGGAGGGCGCCACGGGACCAACAAAACGAGGTGGAAGAGCCTTACCTATTTGCCTTTCCCCCACAGTGTCTTGGGTCTCAGTCACTTGGCCCCCTTGGTCCCCTCCCCCCTTCTCTACGTGTCATAGCCCACCTGGAGGGCAGAACAGAGACCTTTTAGTTTTAGACTTCCCCTTTTCCCATCCCCCTATCCTTTTTAATTAATTTAAATAAAGATTATATTTTATACTTACCTGTTCTTGTGTTGTTTGGTCATTGGGTTGGCTTTGGGACCTCCTTGAGGTGGAAACTAGGAAGGGGCGTGGCTTAATTACAGTAGCGGCCAGCCCCGACCTGTGACATTTACATGAAACCATTGGCAGACATTTTATCTAAAGTGACTTAGGGCTCAGTCACACCAAAAGCGCTTTAAACGCTTACAAACGCAAGGCGCGACGCACTGCCTTTTTTAAAAAAGAGCAGTGCAGCGCGGCTTTTCATATTGCTAAGCAACCACCGAGTCAGCTGTCTTGTCAATCAAATATTGAAGCGTGAGTGCTCTTTTGCTGTTAACTGTCATATTAGCAGACACGCAGGAGAGAGTGAGCGAGTGGAGTCCGGTTCTTCAAAGCAACTGTAAACTTCCCTCGCCACAACGTAAGGCCCGCCTCTCCCCTCATTCGATTGGACAATGGAAGACGCGAATGACGTCAGGCGCTCCTCCGCTCTCAGCACTCCTTCAAAAACGCGTGCGCGGCAGGAGGCAGAAAACCGCAAGGCGCTCGGCGCGCATAACCAGCGCGCAAACGCGCCCTGCCCATAGAATATCATTCAAAAATGGCGCCTGCAACTTCCATAAACGCTTTTGGTGTGACTGAGCCCTTACAGTGCATTGCAAGGTATATATTTTTTATCAGTATGTTCCCTGGGTTCAAACCCATGACTTTTTGTGCTGCTAACACAATACTATACAGAAGCAATTTGACATTTACTCTAAATGATATTTTATTCTGAAAGAAAGTGAAAGTATTTGTTCATTTGTTCAGCACAGAGATTTTAGAGGACGATGATGGTTTCGCGTGACACCGAGCATCCAGCATTTGTGTCTGAATGCACCATCAAAGAGACTCACGGGCAACATTGACTGTGATGGCTGAATACGTTGAGCATGTTTGTGTATGTTTAATGTTTGTGTATGTGGTTATTTATATAAGTGTAATGCATGGTTTATGCTTTATTTTGAATCAGAAATATTTTAAAATGCATTTGTTGTCAGTTGCATCAGTCATTTAGATAAGTTAATCGTAACGGCATTGCACATTGCATTTTATGTGGTCAAGATGCGAATAAATGTTTGTTACTTCCTCTGTGAAAAAGCGCTTTTAAATTTAGCCTGTAGGTTCCTTCTTTTGAGGTCTAGCTGACTGAAGGTAAGGGAGATAAATATATATGTGTGCATGTGAACTACTCTGACCAAAATTATAAACACTTTTGTTTGTGCCCTTACCCCTCGTTCAGACAGCCAGCGACATTATCGCTGTGTGTCGCTTGTCTCTTTCAATGAGGCGTTTCTAAATCTGCTTGTGATAAACAAATGAGTACCATCCACGCCAATAACTGACGAGAGAAGGATGACGTGAACTCCAATGCTTTGTTCTTATTGGTAGTCGCTCCCGAAAGTCGCTCGACATTTGCATAAAGTTAAACTTTTCTTAACTTTCTCGTGTCGCTGGACACGCCCATACGGTCGCCAACGGTCACTGTCGCTCGTGTCGCCGGAAGTCGCCAGGTTTCCATTGAAATGAATGAGATCGCGTCGCTCTGCTACTGCTTGTCGTTGGCTGTCTGAACGAGGGGTTATTTTTCATAAGCTGAACTCAAAGATCTAAGACTTTTTGGGTCTGAAAACCAGTTCAGTTGCTGGATATTGGCAGGACGCTGTCATATACGCCAATCCAGAGCATCCCAAACATGCTCCGTGGGTGACATGTCCGGTGACTATGCTGGCCATGAAAAAATTGGGATGTTTTCAGTTTTTAGGAATTGTGCAGGTCCTTGCAACATGGGGCTGTGCATTATCATGCTGCTACATGAGGTGATGGTCGTGGATGAATGGCACAGCAATGGGCCTCAGGATCTCATCACAGTATCTATGTGCATTCAAAATGCCATGAATAAAATGCACCTGTGTTTGTTGTCCATAACATAATACGCCTGCTGATACCATAACCTCACTTTCACCATTGGCCACTCGATCCACAACGTTGACATCAGCAAACCCACACAACACCATACACGCTGTCTGCCATCTGCATTGTACAGTGAAAACTGGAATTTATCCATGAAGAGAACACCTCTCCAAAGTGCCAGGCACACTCGAATGTAAGCATTTGCCCACTTAAGTCGGTTAAGATGATGAACTGCAGTCAGGTCGAGACCCAGATGAGGATGACAAGTATGCAGATGAGCTTCCCTGAGTTTGTTATGCAAACCGATTGTTGCAGCATCTGTCTGGGTGGATGATCTTGGAGGTTAAGATGCTGGATGTGGAGGTCCTGGGATGGTGTGGTTATATGTGGTCTGCAGTTGTTGGCCGGTTGGATGTACGGCCAAATTCTCTGAGACGCCTTTGGAGCCGGCTTATGGTAAAGAAATTAACATTCAATTCATGGTCAACAGCTTTGGTGGACATTTCTGCAGTCAGCATATCAAATGCACACTTCCTTAAAACCTGCGATATCTGTGGCGTGGCACTGTGTTTTGTGATAAAACAACACATTAGAGGGTGGATGAATCATCTCGGCAAAGAAGAAGTGCTTACTAAAAGTCTTCGATCTTTGAATTCAGTTCACGAAAAACGAGGGCACAAACAAAAGTGTTGCGTTTACAATCTTGGTCAGTGTAATTGAGTATTTTCTTTATCAGTACAGTATGTAATGATTTTAATTTTTAATTGTGTTTAATTTGTATTCTTTACCACTTGATTGTCTGTATGTATCAGCACATATAGACAAAAATAATTCTGACACTCAACCTGAAACTAAACCGCCTCGCTTCTCATTCACACCTTTCTGATTATATCTCTATCTGCTCTGATTGGCCTTCATCATGATCATTGCACATAGAGCCGAGTTTATGTTTATTGAACGTACTGACAGCATTAAATAAAGCTACACATGCTGTTTTTATAAATCAAACCTTAACACTTTCCATTAGGTAATGGATTAGCTAGCATAAAAAATAAGGAAAATATTTTTAAAGCATTCATTAAATGTTAAAATTTAAAGCATTATTTTAAATGTTAGCTAATAAAGATTTATTTATTTGTGTGCATTAGCTAACTATATACATATCTACACAGCAAATTCCCAGCAGTAATCTGTTTATGGTGGTTGTTGAGAATAAATGTGACTGTAGCTCCGCCCATCCAGTTACCATGGAACCTATTGAAATCATTTATATCCTTTTATTATTATCTGGTAAAGCAGATACAAATAACACTTTTGTGTCAGCTTGTGTGCATGAATACAAAACATGGATATTTTAACATGCAAGTATTTCTATAAACATCAGCCTTGACCTTTGAGTCACTGAAGTGTGAGGGACTGAAGTTTCAGAAGGACCGCAGGCGTCCACAGTCCTGCCACCCTAAATGTGTTGTGTTGTACGTTAAACAGTTAAACGGCAAAGGTATTGTTCTCTAATATTGTAAAAACATTCGCCAGTGGTGGCTCGTGACTGCTGATCAGAGAGGCGCTAATTCAAAATAAGTGTTCGAAGTGTCGTGTGTTGATTGTGTTTTCAAAATATGTGTTTGTTGCAGCACGTGAACCATGTGCATCACATGTTTTGTCAAAATAAGTGCCTGCTGCACACGCATCAAAACCGTTTATGATAAAAGAGACACTCACTTTCACAAAATACACACAAGACACTTCCTTAACAGTAAACTCTGATTATACATGAGATTATGCGAGTGTCTGGATAACGGGGGTGTCTCTTTTATCATAAACCAGACGCGTCTGCAGCAGGCACTTATTTTGACAAGACATGTGATGCACATAAGATCACTCGACGTTCAGAACACATATTATGAAAAAAGTAAACACACACATGACGGGCTACATACATGTTGTGACGAGCTTCGCACCGAGCGCCCTCGAAAAAAGAAGTCACCGGACGCCACTGACACGCAGTACTGTCCCAGACAATTCTTGTTGACCCTGAAACATTTTTCTCTTTTCTTTAGGAGAACGCTGTGGAGTGTGGTTCAGCGAATACATTGAATTTTTCATTAGTGGCCATTCTATTCCCTGTAGTGTCCTTTCTTATCAGCAGGTGACCTCTGACCCTGGCCTTGACCATTAGGCTTGTTTTACACCCGAATCAGAAAGCCATGCTTCTGCCAAACATGA
Source organism: Misgurnus anguillicaudatus (assembly GCF_027580225.2). Lineage (NCBI taxonomy): Eukaryota > Metazoa > Chordata > Actinopteri > Cypriniformes > Cobitidae > Misgurnus > Misgurnus anguillicaudatus. Next base: position 30,408,125 of record NC_073350.2, on the reverse strand, counting down.
AATCTCAGTCCACAGAGATCAAAATCATCTTTGTGATGTCTGAATTACTAAGCATAGATGATATTTATTGCCGTCAAAGACTGTGTTAGAATCTGTTGAGTGTTTTATTCTTACATATGGACAAGTGAATATATCTGGATATATTAGTGGCGCTGCCAGCCATCACAGCTAACCGCAGTCCATGTAGCTGTGTAGCTTTGAGAATTTCATACACAATTTAGTCTTAACCTGTCCTGTGTTAAGCACAGAGGATAACTGAGCAAAAATGTCATTCATGTCGGTATTATTTGCCTGCCTCCCAAATTTAATTTAAGCTCTGAAGATGCATGATGTAAAAAATAGAAATATTTCACATTGCTGTTTGTAAGAATAGTGTACATTGTCATCAAATGATGAGATGTGGGTTCTTCACAAACTTTATAAGTTTTGCCTGCTTAAAGTATTTGGAAAATGACTTTTGACTGATTAATCCCTTTACATCAAAGGAAAGCCATGTTGTGTAAATAAAAACATATGTTCCATCAGTTTTCTTCTGTCATTTAATTCTATAGTGATCTGCAATGCACAATAACATGAGTTGTAATGGCATAAAGGAAAAACAATATGTTAAAAATATTGTTTACTGATATTTTAGAGCAGGGTTTTTTTAAAATGGGAATAATTTGTTAGAAATTATTGTATAAGTATTGTACTGTATTGTATTATTAATAAGAGGACTCTGTAAGGGGATTCTGGGCACAAAAAGTTTAAGAACCCGTTTTATAGCATTAAGGAAATATGTTGTAGTTTTTGTGTATTTAGTACTCATTTAACCAACTAAAATTGAACCAGTATTTATAAACGTAAAGTTTTGTTTTTAAACACGATATAACTACGAATTCACAAGGGGCTGCGCAGACCATTCGGACTATGACATCAGAGTATCGCGAGAATGATTCGAAAGTGTACGGAGAAGTATAGTATCGCGATGGTTTGATGACATGGTTCTCAGCGCCGTGTGAAATTTAATACACCATAGGCTATACGCTTTTACAAGATTAGGGTTGTGTTATTCCCAATGTTATGTTGATTTAAGCTATTGTTGTGTCAGATAATCGTAGTAACAGATCCGGCGGCAGACACAAATTTACGGACGGGCATTTCATTTTTTCAGGGGGGCACAATTTATGAGTTCAACCTCACTCCAATGCATAATATAATTAATTATGAATTAAATGGACAAAAAGCGAGGAACTGACATACCTCTCCATTAACGTAATACAAGGGGGAAGTCGTATTTGACCTACTACTGAAGCAGTCTAAACCATTGACAGTAAAAGAAATGGACACAGCGACCCCATTGGATTCATCGGAGGCAAGTGAAGTCAATTAGAAGCCCGCACTTCCTGGGTGTCGAGCGTACTGCACAGACTCAAACTGAGCTTGATGACGTAGATGTCACGTGAGCAACCTGTCTGACAATTGTAAGTCTTCTAATAGCTGTGCCAAGAGAAATCTGAATCACCCACCGAATCTTGCAGAGACGGTGAGCGTGAACAGGAACACATTTTGGTAAGTATTCTGATTAATAATCTTCCTTGACTTTATGCCTCCATGTCCACCCGATTGCCTCATAAACAAAGAAAAAAATGCCTATGAGCTTCTCCTCCTGTCCATACGGTTATTTCTCTACTGTGCGACAGAGAGTCGCAGGTTATGATGCAATCGTTAGCCTATTTTTACAAAAACTGCTTCTACTGGGCCATAACGTAAGATACATGGTAATGGAGCCTTTTATAAATTTTTGTGTTTCTTTAGAAATAATTACTGGACAAATGGAGTCTTTAAACGCATCAGATGTAAAGTTATTCGCTATGAACGTGACGCCAAAATGAATGGGAGTCAATGAGATGCTAACAGCAGGTGGGGGTCGGCTAATCAATGGCGGAACCCAGGGAAGCTTCAATAAAATATGAAACCCTGCCCCCCTGGTCTAAACACACGTCGCAGGGCTCGACATCAATGCTTGGCCGCTTATCAGGGACAAGGGGATTTTTTAAAAAGGCCAAGTGAAAGACAATTTTACTTGCTCGACCGGACAAGTAGCTTGGTCTGATTAAAACGCTATTATAATCACCAAATCGTGATAATGATTCTGCATCCTTTAGTAACAATGGCGACCGAAAGTGCATAATGTAATGTAGACTGCGTCCGAAAACTCTAAATTGCTGTCTTCTGAGGCAGCTTTCCAAGGCAGGAAGGCATCAAGGCATGTACGAATTCAGTGTTAGGTTTACTTCCTGTCTCCTGAGATACCTGTGCGTGGACGTACAATAAGAATGTGATTGGTCGAGCCTGCCTGGTCGAGTTCGAAAAAAATAAAATGGCGGCCAAGGTATCGTCTGGAGCACAAATTTAGTGTAAATAAAGGTAGATTTTCACTTTTTACACCTTTTAATGTCATTTCTAGAGAGAAATTAGTATTGTAGTTTTCAAATATGTGATTAGTTATCACAAAGGCGCTCTCTGTTTATATTTCAAACACGCTGCCTTTGAAGTGTGTCCGAAAGTCTTTCTCTGAGCTGCCTTCATGCCTCCGAAGTCATTTCCTCTTAACGCAGCGAGGCAACGAGTCACTACCTTGAGTTTTCGGACGCAGCCGTAATTACACTAAACAAATGAGCGCAGCAAACACAAAGTGAGTTAACAGTGTGCTAACAAAGTGAGTAAACTCAGTTAACATACTGTAGTAAAAACGTGGAGTTTTTAATTACACGATACAGTTAAGCAGCATCACATCAAAATATGTGAGACCAATTTCATATGAAAGTTTACAAAGTAATTCATATTTAGTCACTTACATTTTAAACGCAATATTGACTGTTTTTGTTGTTTCAGCAGCAAAAATCAAAGACCACAGCAGAACCATATCGTGTCAGTCTCACTGCCACACTCAACCGTGTCTTAACGGTGGCAATATGCTTAACAACCAAACATTTCTGCACTCACTATCTACGAACCAATCAAATTTTTTTTTATTCAGGAATTTTCTTGTTGATCTGATACCAAGTACTTGAAACAAGTATCACCGATACCAATACCTATTACGATACATACATCTATTAAATGTTTTTATGTATGTATTAAAGTTTATTAAAGTGATTTTATGGGGTCTTTTGATAGCCATCATTATTAATATCAAATAAAATGGACATGACAACTTTTTGCACTGAACATTACAAGATTTCTTCCCTTTATACGTTTTGGAGATAAAACAAATGAATGCTGACATTAACATTTTCCTGACAAATGTTTTTTGACTGATAAACTACTGCTTTTAGAAATAAAATAAAACCAGTATACTGAATGCACTGAAAATCAAACCAGGGAGTACTGTGAGGCTCCACTTCGTCGTGCTCTGTAAGGTATATTTCTTTTAGATGCTTTACCATAGTTGTGGTATTACCACAGTGGCGTATTTTTTGTTGTTAGCAAATGTCCCACGAGGCTTTGCATTATTAACTGACCGCAACAATTCACTTAAACCATTTTTTAAACCTGCCTGGGCTGACTGAGTGTGGTAGTGACTGAGCCAATGAACGCTATAGTACTGATACAGCGGAAGGAGATGGGACTGAATGAGCGAACGCGGTGATACAGCGGAAGAAGATATAGTTCCCACTGACGTTACGATTTAAGTGTACTTATATACAAAACGGCGTCTAACTATTACTTAAAATTCTAAAATCACTTGTTAAAAAACAAACAAACAAATAGAATCGATACTTACTTGAGAATCGATCCTTTTGATACAAAGGCAGGATCGGAAATATCGATACTTTAGGATCGATCTGCCCCTCACTCATTTTTGTGGTACGCGAGTTTGAGAGACAAACTACACTAGCAAGAAAGTAACGAAGAACCTCATTCTCCATTAAAGTTACATCGTGTGGAGAATCATCAGAAAACATGAAAACACAAGGTATGTGCTCTTTATTTTACTCTAACGTTACTCAGCTAAACGCGTCTTCATGAATGTTTGTCAGCAAATAAAACTACTTTATTATTGAAACATTTAACAAATACACATGAATATTGTAAATCAATAATAATAAACGAAGAAGATAATGAAGTATTGAGTGAAAGTCAGATAGCCAAACTGTAGGTCTGATCTTTAGCAACAGCTTTTGGTTTGTCTGGGACGGTGCAGTAGACGTGATAAACATTCTGCATGATGGAAGAAATAAAAAGATAAAAACAATGTTAGTTTTTGTTAATAACGATGAACACTCCTTTTGTTTCTGTTTAAAGAAGTATAACTTAATGTAGTGCTGTTGGTTAGTAGCTGTATTTTGAGGTTTAATTACACAAAATGTATGATAAGTTAATGTATTTTATAAAATGTAATCTCATGCCCCCTATTTCGAAAACCACTTCGGGTAAGAAATCTGTGAATAGCATACATATCTGTCTTTTCACTTTAAGCTGTGAGAAGAGTAAGCATTTTCACACCAAAATGTTTACACACTTCTAAGTTAAATATTTGTGGCATGTTCATACATACTTCATCCTTTTCAGTATGTCCCTTCTTATATCGTGTATTATCCAAAACATCTGTAATAAAATGTTACAGTATATTGCTGTAAAAATTTCACTTGAAATCACTTAAGTGAGAGGCCTGCATGAATCAAATTGTTTCAAAAGAAATCTTACTGTGTTTTGTGAATGTATTCTGTTACCTGAAGGCTGGACAGTTGAAGTAATGAGCGAGTAAGTCTCTGGTTTGGTTTGTTGGTGTGACTGTGGCTGCTTAAGGTCTTTAGGGAAAAATAACGTAAACATAATATTAACATTTTAACAAACAAAGTGTGGGGCTTTTTCCAAATTCATCAATAAGATCATTTCTGGGTACCAGGTCCCTATTTATAGTCTGTCATTCTGAAGAAAACATCTGTTTTCTTATGTTTTATTTTTCAATTTTAAAGACCGCTTTCCATGTCTCGTTATTAATATCAGTACAAATGTCCTAGGACCAAGCAATGCGTAAATTATCAAAAACAGATTGCAAAGAAAACATCTGTGCATGCCTGGTAACTTTAATGTTACAAGTTACAAGGCATTTGTGAAAGTTTTGTAATCCTGAAGTCAAGACATAACATAATTCTTAGTAATGTTTGGGTGATTCTCACGAAAACTTGGTTTTAAAAATGTCAAGCATGAAAATGTAAAAATTGCTTAAATTTACTTTCCCACCAGACATTAAAAAACAAGGTCTGGAGTAAATGGGAACATTAATTTAAAAACTTTTACTTATCATTTAACACTTTTTGTAACATAATTTAAAAAATTAGTCCTAAAAAATCTCATTACCGCAACAGTCAGAAAACATCAACACTGACATATTTTCAAAATGACATGACAAACCTGAAAGAACATAATTTGGAGATTCTGCACATGCATTTAAAATCAAATTATTATGCTTCTATTAATTAAATTAACATTTAATAAGCATCTGTTGCGGTAATGATAATCAAAATGTCGTGTAAGCATTCTGACAAGACAATATTTCAAATTAACTGTAAAAAAAGGATCTTACCGGGTAGCAATCTTGAAGGAACTGGTCCATGTGCTTGGTCACTCAAAATCAAACTTTATTAAAATTCTGTATGTGTGCTTAAACTGTTCTCGAAAAGTGTTGCGGAGGATGAGAACATCAGGCATGGACACATCATTTTCCTAATTTTTCTTCATTATTATTATACATGAATATTCAGTAAATATTTTTTTCTGTCATCTAAAGTAGTCAAGCAAAACATCCATTTATTTTTTTTCTTAATATTTTTGTGTTAATTTGATTAAATTACAATATAACGCATGTTCAAACACAGCCGGACACATTGCGGTAATGAGAATTTCAGCAGAAAATGAGATAAAATTTACAATTATAAATTCTTATGTTGAAATCACACATTGTGCAAGGTAGAACACAGTATTGTGTTAATTCTGATGCTTTTTAATGTTACTATATTACACATTTTAAAGCTAAAATCATTAGTGCCGTGGTGTTTCAATGGTTTTGTGAGAATCACCCGTTTAATGATTTATTGAAGTGAAGCTTGTTTTATACTACTGAGTAAAATTAGGTCATGTACAGCCCTTTTAGGTTAGAAATAAAGTTTTGAGTTCGGAAAATTATAAGATGTTTTTATAATACTGTAGACCTGCATCAAAATGTTTAAAAAGAACTGTTACTGTGTTTTGTGAATGTATTCTGTTACCTGAAGGCTGGGAAGTTAAAGTAATGAGCGAGTAAGTCTCTGGTTTGGTTTCTTGTGATTGTGGCTGCTTGAGGCCTTAAGGGGAAAATAACATCAATGTAATGTTAACATTACAAACAAGAGACGGTGCTTTTACAAATTCATCAGTTAATAAAATGTATGGGTACCAGGTCCCTATACACTGTAAAAAATTTCCCTGTAAAAAAACGGTATTATGCTGGAAGCTGTGGTTGCCAGCATTGCACTGTTAATTTACAGCGGGATACTGTTATTAGGAAAAACAGCATGATACTGTTTTGTTACCTACAGCAGTCAACTGTTATTTTAACAGCATGGTACTGTTTGTGTTATCTACAGCGGTTCTGCCTCTGTTAAATACAGTTCTACTTCCGTTAATTTACAGCTCCCCTATTTTAACAGTATGTTAATGTTATAATGCCCTGAAAGCAACTCATTTCATTTAGGAAACCAATAGCAGGATCCATTCAAGTTTATAAATAGATATATTTACATGGCGGTGTTAGTATTGTGAACTTAATTCATTTGAGTCCACTGAAAACAAATATTACTTCTAAAATTGAACTCCAAACATTTAAACTTTCACACAAATCTCATGTAGTTCATCACAAGTAAACTACACAGTTACTGCTTTAAAATAAAACAACAGGCAGCATAACATCGATGATTTACTGCCCATCCTTGACCTAAACAACCACACTACTCTTCAGCACAATGGTAACCCAAAAACTGAGACAAATCCTAACAAAACAGAACATTAAACACTAAGACGTATCTCACATTATCATCTTGTGTAAATCCCCTGATCAGTTTTTAAGTTCACATGATTTAAAGGGGACATATTATGAGATTTTTTTAAAGATGAAAACTAAGTCTAAAATAGGTCTGAGCAAAAGTGTGCCGTTTTGGGTGTGTCATTTAAAATGCAAATGAGCGGATGAAGTGCAACCACTGATCACAATGATGGTGGTTTGTTGCAATTGAAACTCAATTGTGCTGTGAAATATTTTCTCTCTCTCTTTCTCTCCCTACTAAATGGTTGTGCTGTGGTTGGATAGTGCAGATAAAGGGGGCGGTATTACCTTATTCTGACATCACAATAAGGGCCAAATTACAATGACCTATTTTTCACATGCTTGCAGAAGATGGTTTACCAAAACTAAGTTATTGGGTTGATCTTTTTAACATTTTCTAGGTTGATAGAAGTACTGGAGACACAATTATAGCACTTAAACATGGAAAAAGTCTGATTTTCATAATATGTCCCCTTTAAAAAACAAAATACAAGGACTTTTCTCTAATGTCTGTGTGAAATTAACATATTTCTGTATGCAAATTTGACTGTTAGGTTTTCTGTTTCTAACAGCACATTCTGTTAAATAACAGTAATCAACTGGAAGCTTGGTTGCCAGCAAGATACTGTTTTTTTACGGTCTCCTTCGGACTGTTAAAAAACATTAGCATTCTGTGTTTTTATATCTTACACATTTAACCCTTTAACCCCCATCGCAAAATCCTTGGTGTCAAAGAACACTGCTTAATGTGTCCACACTACAAAGAGTAAAAGAAACAGACCCAATGTTGAAATTAATGAGATAATGAAGTGATGATTGAGTTAATGATGAACAGCTGCTTTTAACAAACACAATCACTGAATGAAAGATGAACAAGAACCGAATTAAAGAGAAAACAAGCAGAAACTCAACTTACAGACTTAGATGAGACTCAAACTTACTCAGATTTCCTAAGATCTCACAAGAAGATCATCAAACAACTCCACAAACAGCATTACCATCTTCACTTATTACAAACCAGTATGATTTTATTTTAAATGTACATTAGCTCTTACTGAGAAGTAAATCATAAGGTGTGGTTTCCTGGACAGGAATTATCTTAAACCAGGAATAGTTTAATTAGAAAATATAACTAGTTTTAACAAACATGCCTAACATTACTTCTGTGCATTTTCAGGCAAAACAAAGGGCATTGATGTATTTTAAGATATGTCAGTGCAAGTTGTTTTGAGTTTGGACAGCTCTAGTCTAATAGTCTGATCCCTAAATAATAGTTACCATTCTCGTGATCAGCGGTTGCTTTAGTAGGTCTCTTGATCCTTGGGTTTGCCCTTTAGTGTTATATTTATTCAGGCCTTTTCAATGTGATTTGAAAGACATTGAATATGGCAAAAAAAGTATAAGTAAAGTATTATCACTGACTAATGACCATTATGGTGTTAGTGTCATGAGTTAAAAGTAATTTACTGACTATGTACAGAAGCTCATAAGTGGTTAGATGGTACGAAACTCTTTATAGTAGTCTTATAATGTGACAGAAACTGAGTATTGAGGTAGCCAGAGGAATCTTAAAAACATTGGGAATAAATGACATAAAAAACATATGCAAACTACACACACAGACATCAAGAATCAGGCTATGAATCTCAACAATGGTGACTATCAAATGAAAAGCTTCATGCTGCAATGCATGCTGGGTATCAGCATAGTACAAAACTCATTCATGACTCCCAGCATGCATTGCAGCATGAATAAATTATGCAGATGAACTGTTTTCCCATTTTCTTTTGTCACCATAGTTGAGAATCATAGGCTGATTCTTGATGTCTGTGTGTGTCAGCTGAGGGCTAGGGTTTCACGTTCACCAAAGTCCATATGTATACAATTCTGTCAAGATATCAAATTACTGTAATAATAATAGTTGTAATGATTCTGATTCAAATATGTAAATACTCGATCATAAACATCCCTAAGTACTATTAATTGTTATGTTTAAGCTTCTTAAGGCTGGCGAGAGAAACTACTGATCAATAATCAGACACCCAACCTCATGAGACTCTATCATCTCTTGGTTTTCTTTGCCATAATAAACATGCATCATAAAGACACAGTTACAGCAACCAGACTGAACACCAAGTCAAGAGCCCAACTAATGAAAACAGTGATCACCATAATGGTGACTTTAAAGAAAATGCTTGTAAAGTCTAGTAAACACATGTTTGTTCTCAGTAAAAACTTTTGTAAATGTATAACAGAAATAAAGTCAAAGTGGTTTATAAGTGAAGATGGTGGTAATGGTGTTTGTGTAAATGTTTAATTCTCCTCTGGTGATATATGGAGATGTTTAATGTTTTGTGTTATTTTTAGTTGATGTTCATCTAAGTCTTTGTGTCTGTAAATGTTTCTGCTCATGTCTTCTCTTTTTTTGTTTATGTTTTCTTTAGTGATTTTTTAGCAGCAGATGTCCATCATTAATGCTTCAGTTTCTGAACTCATTGACTTGATTTCAGGTGGATCATTAGGAAACTAATGTAGGGAATAGTGAATGAGGGTGTAGGGTGTGATTTGGGACGCAGTCTTAAACGGTGGACTCTCAGGGCTGTAAATTCACATTATTCTGAGAGCTGATTTTTTACAGAATGCAGAATTTAACAGTATACTTCTGTTTTTGTTAAAAGGCGGAATTATACTGTTAAATTTGGCTGTTTTTTAACAGCAATTTTTTACAGTGTAAATAACCTGTGTCATGCTGAAAAAGATTTCTGTGGTAAGAAAGTTAACTTTATAAAGTTACTAGTTATAAGGCTATTGGTCATTAAAGTTCTGAAAAATAATGTGCAGGTTTGATTTAGCTCAAATAGGACACTCTGTCACTAAGCTTTGTGTAATTTGTCATGATTTACTGAAAGTGAAGCTCAGTTTATATATTAAGTAAAACTAGATTATGCATGAATCTGTTTGCTTTTTGCATAAATACTGTATATTTTGTTAACTGAGGGCTGGAAGTTTGTAATCAGCGAGTAAGCATCTGAGAGAACTGGTTTGCTGTCTTTGAAAGAATCAAAAGGAGTAAAAATGTCAATACAATGTAAACATTTCAAACAAGAGGTGAAAGGTAAAATGGTGCTTTTCCCACATTCATCAAAACATCAGTTTAGTTTTTGAAAACTGTTAGATTGCTCTCTGTAAGTTGTTTCTGATAACCGAATGAACGCACTGTAAATGATTTAGCTGACTTGAGAATATGTTTAAGATTGTGTGTAATGATTTGAATGTGATAATGTAAGTGATTTTTTCTTACTTGTGGGTTGAGATGTGTCTGGTACAGAAGTGATGAGAGAGTATATGTCTGCAGGTCCAGAAGCACGCTACATAAAAATCATTAAGGTCATATCATTTCCCTCATTATGAGTGTTATTATGGTAAATTACTTTGTGCCTTTAAAAATCATAAACACACAGATGATGCTCACCGTATCTCCTGCAGTTCTTTGACTGCAATAATACAAAGCAATCTTAGTGCATTATAATTTAATTTAATAAAATATTAATTGTTATAGTATATTATTATAAAATAAGCTGATACATTTCTACATAAAGAAAAGACTTACCGTTTAGATCTTTTTTTGCCTAGAATACAAATAACTTGCTTCATTTTTTCAGTTATTTGTCTTTATTTGTTCATTAAAACTAAGTAACTGTATAAACTTTACTTACATGCAAATCCGCACAGACATATGAGTCCTGTGAGTACAATCACAGAGCACAGCACTGCTAACAGCATTATCAGCAACATTATTTTCCCTAAAAAATATATTATTTATTATGATATATCTTTCAGTATAATTGTATATTTAAGTGTAATCCTTAAAGTCTCTGTTAAACTCCTTTACTTATTCTATGTAACAACAAAACTAAAACGTGTAAAATATCTTCTTTTGGATAATGTCTGTTGGTATTATAATTTTTATAACTTAAGAGGAAATTTAACTGATGCAAAAGTTTTCAGTAAGTTTTTGAAGTACACATGACTGACGGGTTCAAATGGAAAAATGTGTGCCTTGAGAGAATTAAAAACGTTTAGCTTTAGGAGTTGCCCCTGAAGTATCATCAGTGCTCTGTGGATCAGCTGAAAAAAATCAAATGAAAGCACAGCAAAGACAGCAGTTTTTTGGTATATTGGTGAGATGACTCTTTAAAGAACTGTCACTGAGATAATTGAAGGTGAAAAAGGAAAAAAGGCTTTTTGTTTACTTTGGGTACAAGTTCAAATAAGAATCATGGTTACTCACAAGTCATCATGACCGTTGTTATTTTACCCACAGTGGTGGTTGATGATGAAACTGTAGAGAATGAAGCCGTACATCAATGACAATATTTGTAAACTATAGGGAAATTTAACTGATGCAAAAGTTGTTAGTCAGTTTCTGAGGTACACATGACTGAGGGGGTAAAATGGAAAAATGTGTGTGCCATGAAAGAATTAAAAACCTTTAGTTTTAGGAGTTGCCCCTGAATCATCAGTGCTCTGTGTACCAGCTGAAAAAAAATCAAATGTAAGCACAGCAAAGTCAGCAGTTTTCTGGTATGTTAGGCTTTTCAGTGAAGCAATGATTGTCTGTTATTTTTATGTAATGTTTTTATCAAAAGCTAAACTTTACTCACATGCTTTTGTATCTTTTTCAACATCTTTGTGAGTTGGCTTTACTGTTGAAACTGTAGTGAGAAATCAACAATGTCAAATGTCATTTTTTTTAAAGAAATGTTTTATTATTAAACATTAAAGGGGACATATCATAAAATCTAACTTTTTCCATGTTTAAGTGCTATAATTGGGTCCCCAGTGCTTCTATCAACCTAGAAAACGTGGAAAAGAACAACCAAGTAACTTAGCTTTGGTAAAACATTCTCTGCAAGCATGTTAAAAAATAGGTCATTATTAGGCTCCCCTTGTGATGTCAAAAGGGGATCTTATTATAATAAAAATGCCCTTTTATCTGCAAACCACAGCACTGCCATTTAGTGCAGAGAGAGAGAGAGAGAAATAATAATTGACTGTACAATTGAGATTTAATGTCAACAAACCACCATTATTGCTCTCAGTGTTTGCATTTCATCAGCTCATTTACATTTTAATGGACAACACACCCCACATTTTTGCTCACACCTACAAAGTGGCAATTTTAACATGCTATAATAAATCTATATGGTGAGCTAAAACTTCACATATGTGCTCTGAGGGCACTAAAGATTTGTTTTACATCTTAAAGTCTTGATAAATATCCCCTTTAATTCAGAGTAACATGAGATAGAGTTGTACTGTAGCACCAGGTGTAGGTTGTGTTTTGGTTACAGCAGTGGACACTGCAGAAATATACAATATAAAAATATAAAAATTTTCAGTTGTTATGATTACTCACAAGTTGTCATGACTGTTGTTGCAGTACCCACTGTGGTTGTTGATGTTGAAACTGCAGAGAGAATTAAGCCATGGAGTACAATATTTGTAAACTATAGAGAATTTAAAAGAGGAATTTTTCATTTAATTTAATTTAATTTAGAAAAACCAAGAATGGTGTTGTAACTCACCAGCTGTGGTTTTGGTTGTAGACGTTAGTACAGGTTTAGCTGGAAATGTTTAATAAATGGTTCAGTTTGGTGAGATGACTCTTTAAAGAACTGTCACTGAGATAATTGAAGGTGAATAAAGGAAAAATGTATTTTTGTTCACTTTGGGTAAACGTTTAAATTAAGAATCATGATTACTCACAAGTTGTCGTGACTGTTTTTGTAGTACCAGCAGTGGTAGATGATGTTAAAACTGTACAGTAAAGTACATACAGTAAGTGCCATTTTTGTTAATTTCAAAGTAAAGTTTATTGTTGATGTTGTATAGCAGTAAGATCTTGAAATAACTTGTTTTAATGTGTTTTTTTTTGGGAGCCAATAATATTAATAAAGCAGGTGATGATAATCATTTATAAATCAGTAACTTACTCTGAACTGTTACTGGATCTGAACGTGGAGCAGACATGGTATCTTGTGATACAGTGTAGTAGCAGGTTATGATGACAGATGACCTCTGACCTCCTGACCATTTAATGATGTCAGATCTAGTGAGTGATAGTTGACATGATCTGCTCTGTTTACTTCTGCTATCATCTATTATGAAGTAACACTCGTCCATCTTCTGATTCTCACTGTTACTAAGTCCAGCTGTACTGTGTCTCTGTCCATGATAACTGAAGAAGACACTGACAACTTGGCCTGAGGAAAACCTAAATAAATCATTAAAGAAAAAATATTTTCTGATTTACTTTAAAGTGGAGACTGGGGTTTGTTGTCACAAGTTTCAATCAAGTGGAAATTTCTCAGTTATGATTTCTAAACAATAACTTACTCTGAACTTTTCCTGTGATTGTTACTGTAACTGGATCCGAATATGGAGATGTTATGGTATACAAAGTGTAGTAGCAGGCTATGGTGACCGCTGACCTCTGACCTCCCGACCAAGTAATGATGTCAGATCCAGTGAGTAATAGATTACATGATCTGCTCCGTTTTTTTTCTCTTCCATCTATTATGAAGTAACACTCGTCCATCTTCAGATTCTCACCTTTACTACAGTCCAGCTGTACTGTGTCTGTATACATGATATCTGAAGAAGACACTGACAACTTGGCCTGAGGAAAACCTAAATATACAGAATTCATTTGATAAAAGTTATTTATTTTATGTTATAGTGGAAACTGGGGCTAATTCTGAAGTTGTATTTCAATAAATATTTTTAAGCAGTGTAATAATTTTCATGAAGAATGTATTATATAAAGCTTTTTCTCTCGGCAACAACTAATTTCACAGACTGTACTGTGGTAACATGATTTCATAACTTCACAAACACTATAATCAATCATATTCATCCATCCCATCACACTTTATGCAGTGTCTAGCGAGTTTAAGCTGCACCTGCTAATGGCCAGTTACATTTTATTTTCTGCCGTCTTTTTTCAAAAAACAAATAGTTTCACATCTGCACAAAAACACATTCACTCAAAGATTCTGTCATTTTATATCTCCCTCATGTCATTCATGACCTACTTTCTTCTGCAGAACACAACAGGTGTAAAAAAATCCTGAACACCAGAGCCAATCCTCCCTATAGACAGTTTTTATTGGATGCACATGCGCTGACACGATTACGCGTCTGGTCGGAACTTTACTTCTGGTTTCTGTTTGTTTAATGGTCTGACTACTTGTTGAAGCTGAACTCTTGAACAAATACCTCGTCGAAAATAACAAATGTTTTGGTTTCCTAATATACATGTTGTTATATAAATCAACTACTTTAAAAGGACTTTGTTGTTATTTATTCTTAGAGGAGTTTTACGAAAGTTACGTGATTTCCACAATAGCCGCTTGATTATGTTGTTACTGCTGAAACCGTTTATACGCAAGGTACGCAAGCTCTGAAGGGCTCCCGACCACTAGGGTGCCCCCTTACTCTAAACTTCAGGCGGCGCTGCACCGACCGATTGCCGTGTGACAGCACAGTACCGAGAGAGCCATTCGAAAGCAACAAGCAGTCCGATCTCACGATACTTTAATGCTGAAAATGTCGAACTTCACGTAACAAAACCAGAACACGGGGTTGATCACTTCCGGTTGCTGTCATGTGCTATCGTAGCTTGTTATTATAGGGCTGGGATAAACGATAATTTTTTAAACGATTAATCTAGCGATTCTTTTTTCGATGCATCGATTAATCTAACGATTCATTTTATCAGTCCGATTTGACTTCGATTCGATTCAATTCTCGATTATCTCCCCATTAATTAACTAATAGCAATTTATACATGATGATTTACATATCTGAATGTAAACATTTCAATATATGTTGATTGCTCTTGAAATTTCAAAATAAAAAAAGACTATACAAGTGCAAAATAATGCAATCTTAGTCAGAGGTAGCATTCAATAAAGCGTTTACAGCGCATACTGTGCAGTTTAGTGACAGTATAAAAATCTCAAGTTCAAATTACTTTATTTTGCATGCATTTATGAGCAAAACCTTTTCAATGTGCCTTTTGATGGTCAGAGGCGATTCTAGGGTCTATGGGGGCCCCAAGCAGAAAATTCCCTTGTGTGCAAGAAGTCTGCAAAACTTATACAATGTCCTTTGCTTAACCCACTATTCTACAGTGCAACAGTTACTGCGAAAGATACATATATACAAGTGTAATCTTAATCATAGCTTACATTATTAACATGTTTGGAGGCATACATAGCATAACGTGTTTGGAAATAATGACAGCAGAGACATATTTTCTACATTATACAATGATTCATAACTTATTTTTACAAGAATATTTTTACAAGAATATTGTAAGAAACCAGTCATTTTATGAAGATACTAAATAATTTTAGTCATAGTTACTGCTAACTGTTATGTAAGTTAGTGTCCTAGTTAAATATTAGTAATTAATTTCATATATCTGAAAATACAGAACAGTATAACACATAAGTTACATCTGTTGATTTTCTCAGCAACAATGCAATTCTATAGACTTGACAAGAGGTTTTCCTGAGATTTGTTTGATAATGTTTGAGACCTGACAGGGTGAGGATGTAGCTTGTCTTACCTCTCTTAAACTTATCATCTCTCCGTTCTTCTTCCCTTTCCCTGCTTTGCACAAAACATTTCTGATGTACATCTTCAGAAGCCAATAGTGATCGAGTCAAAATAAGATAAGCATTGTTATTTAGAAACTTCCTTTAGTCTCGTCATGTTTTCATAAGCTAACTCACTCGCGTGGTGCCTTTTGATTGCGGTTGTGCGCGAATGAACGCAAAGACGCTCGCGTGATTGCGACTGCTTTGTCGCTTTTACAAGCGTAAATCTGGGTAACTACATTGCATATAGATCCGTTTTTGCCGCGATAGTCTTTGTAAAGGATTGAAATAGTTAACTGATAAAATTTAAAATTGAGATTCATTTACACTTGGGCAAGTGCCTGAGTGGAGCTGGACCGGACACATTAAACTACATGTGCGTAAGAGGGCTGCTCACTTTAGCGCCTTTTTGCGGTCAAATTGTTTTAAATTACTTGAGTGTTAGCATTTGCAAGCCTTTGAAACACGTGCAAATGATAAACCTTTCCTATTTAAATTTGCGCAATCACATGCGAGCCAAACCGTGGGTCGTGATCCGTACGGATCAACTGCGACAGCACTACTGAACGATACAACGTCACCCATTCGCTACGTTCATTTTCAAAACAGGCAATTTATCCACCTGGGTTGGATTTTGACTGGGCTAAGCCATGTCAATCAACATTCCATCCAATCGGAATTTTGATATGCAGTCATGTTGATTATCTATTTTCATCTACCGGGTGTAGCTGACCATCCGAGAAACAAACTCGGGGGCCCTCTAGTGGCTCGGGGCTCCAAGCAGTTGCCTGCCTTGCCTGTTGACAAGGTGCGCCTCTGTTGATGGTCACACAGTGTAATTTTTATAACTTGATTTGTTTAATCCACATTGTTTTCGTGCTTTTCACAATTAGACTTAAAGGTATAGCGTAAAGATTTTCCCGAATTATTTAAAAGAACCGCCCCTCGATGCACACGCAACACTCTCCGAGGGGTAACGCCTGTTAAATGCGGGCACGAGACAGAGAGAGAGCATGCAGGATAGGGATGGGCGATACCAGTTATTTTCTTGTCAATCCGATACAAAGTACTTTTAAGACAAGTATCGCCGATTCCGATACCGATTCCGATACTTTTATGAAATATTTTTATGTATGTATTAAAGTTTATTAAAGTGATTTTATGGGGTCTTTTGATAGCCATCATTATTAATATCAAATAATAGACATGACACCTTTTTGCACTGCACACTATTACCACATTTCTTCCCTTTATAAGTTTTTGAGATAAAACAAGTGAATGTTGAAATTAACATTTTCCTCTTGAGCCTGTTTTTTCTTTGACTGATAAAGTCTACTGCGAGGCTTCATCATTATTAACAGAATGCAACAATGCACTTAAACCCATTTTTTAAACCTGCCTGCGCCGACTGAGTGTGCTGGTAGTGACTGAACGAATGAACTCACGCTGTAATACAGCAAAAGGAGATGGGACTGAATGAGCGAACGAACGAACGAACGAAGGAACGCGTGATACCGGAAGGAGATAAGACTGAATGAGCAAACGCAGTAATACAGCGGAAGAAGATAGTTCCCACTGACGTTACGATTTAAGTCTATTTATATACAAAACAGTGTCCAACTATTACAAAAAATTCTCAAATCACTTGTTAAAAAACAAACAAACAAATAGAATTGATACTTGTACTTGAGAATCGATCCTTTTGATACAAAGGCAGGATCGGAAATATCGATACTTTAGGATCGATCCGCCCATCCCTAATGCAGGAGCTCAGTTCTTCTCTTCGCTCTGTTTACAAGTTTCTGTCGGCATGTTTACCGTGTCTGTGCAGTTCGTGACTTGTGCCAGGGCTAGCATCGCTAATCATAGCTTAAATCAACTTTTACTAGCAGTGATTTTAAATGAATTTCTCCAAATAGCATGACAAAATGTACCTTTCCTGTAGAAATTTCGTGTGGAAAACCCAACCTGTCCTATTAGCTCACGCCAGCGTGTGAAATAGTCTCCCATAAACATTCTGGTCTTGTTTCTTTCTTTATAGTCCTTTCTCTTCTTGTCATACAATTCGTAGACACTTTTTCTCTTGCGACCCTCAGACATTTTGAAAAAAACACAGCGAGAACGCGGGCTTCAATGAATGGTTGAAACCGTAGCACAACACACATACACGTAAAAGTGCGCATGTACAGAAAGCGAACGTAGAGGTGAGCACGTACGACGGTTATACGTCAACATATAATCAGAATGATTGACATCTGGGATGACCAATAACAGTGGTGATCCACCCAGAAAACGAAAATCTTCCGCTATACCTTTAAGAAGCACATACATTATTAAATCTCTTTCTCTTAAGTTTATTAAGATAGATGAGTACTCATTTACTACTGTACAGAAAGTGAATGAAAGCGCAGTCTTCTGGCTACAGTGTGTTTTTACATATTTCATTGCTTTTTGTTAAATTGCTCAAAGTCATGACTGTTTAAAACACACTTAACATTCATGATTTTATGGTAAAATGACACTCTTTCGCATCAATCCACGAGCATTTAAACTATAAACAAAGCACTTTCACTTTAATTGAGCGTGAGCAGCGCAGCAGAACCGACGCAGAAATTATTGCAGCACTGCGTGGGATGCATGCTTGTTAACATGGGCACTGTAAAAACATGTGCCGCTTACGCACTGCTTACACTTGCTGTGAAGCAAGCGTGATTGGAGCCACTCGTCGACGTTGTCGAATACGTTGACGCGTTGTCCCAGCCCTAGTTATTTGTAATATTATTTGTGTTATGTTCCTTTTTTATTCTAATACCTGATTGTATGTGAGAAGAAAATGCCTTTGTCAAAAGCTATAAAGTATAAAAGTTAGTACATTTTCTTTTAATTAGGTTAAGGATGTTAACGGGCTGGGTAACAAATTGACCCAATGCTGGGTTATTTTAACCCAACTGCTGGGTTCTTATATCCCATGATTGCATAACAACAACCCAACATTGGGTAATTTGTAACCCAGCATGTGTTCTGTCCAATATTTACCCATTACTGGTCAAAAATAACCCAGGGACAAGTAACATTTGATTAAAACGCCAATAACAATCACCAAAACAGAACACGCTAATGATTCTGCATCCTTTAGTCTAAATGACTACCGAAAGTGCATAATGTAATAACGCTAAGTTAAACAAATAAGCACAGCAAACACAAAGTGAGCGAGTGTGTTAACAAAGTGGGTTAAACATACTGTGGTAAAAGTGTGAAGTTTTTAATAACATGACACAGTTAAGCAGCATCACATCACGGTTGAAAATTACAGATTTTAAACGACAGTTCACTAAACAAGTAATTAATATTTAGTCACTTACATTTTGGACGCAATGTTGACTGTTTTTGTTGTTTCAGCAGCGAAAATAGTTCAAAGATAACAGCAGAACCATAATGTGTCAGTCTCACTGCAACAGTCTTAACGGTGGCGCTATGCTTACCAAACAACTAAACATTTCCGCGCTCACTTTCGACAAACCAATCAAATACATTTAAAATATATATTTTTTTCACATCAGACAAAACACATTTTAATTTTTATTTAGGAGTTTTTATTTCCCCTTGCATCATTAAAAAAATGGTTGTGACCACGTGCGCAATTTAATCTACTGTCTATGAATTTAATACAGTAAGCTGCGCAAGCACATGGGTCATGTGACACAGAGGTGGAGTATTTTTTTATTTCGTGTATTTAAAAGATATTATTACTGTGCTTTTATTCAAGTGTGTTGTAATTATTATAGTTTTTATAATAAAATTGAATAAATTATTTTAGTAATTTTTTTTATCTTTCTGGCGACCCAGTTTTTAATTTCCGCGACCCACCAGAGGGTCGCTACCCAGGGTTTGAAAACCACTGTTTTAAACCACATGCCTTCTTGTTTTCTTAAACGTTGCAGTGTTTCCCACAGATCTGAAATTTACTTGTGGTGGTAGCAGGTCATTACCCACTGACAAATAATGGTCTACTATACATGTGAAGAAGAACTAATAATGTGTGACACAACACAATACAATACTGATTTATTGAAAATTAATATCAATTTCACAATATATTTCATGAATCTAACCACCCCAAGCTTTCTTTGCCATTGACAAAGCTGACACTGTTTGTCAAAGCACTACGAAAACACTTACTGTTTATGAAGCAATTAGACCCCTTTTATCAAACTCAATATATTACAATACTATGTATAGTATATTAATAGACAGTGCAGGTCTATAGATTATAAATGTGACTGATGTTATAATGGTTATAATTTCTATTAGATAGGCACTTTTACTGCTTATGTTCTATCTTTCTATTTCTCTCTTGCCGACTAAAAAAGCTTAATCCACTCATTATTTCAGATTCAAAAGTCTACTTGCTGTCCCGATGACAGACTTTACATTGCTTTGCGTTTTTTATACCCCGGGTCAGTTTAAGCTTTGCTCTTTCAGTGCAATATGGGCTTGACATTAGCACTGCTTTTTTGGTACAATCTCTGTGCAAACTTTTTAAATATGGATATGGTTTTAGAAAATATATGGTTAATTCATATTAAGATTATAAAAAAAATGTGAGAAAGAAAATGCAGCGCGTGGTCGTAACAAGAACCATCGCCATAGAAACCGGAGGCACGCTGAAACTGCACTCGAGCTTTAGCGCGGTAGCGCTCATGGCCGTTTTCTGATCGACTTGGGTTATACACACAATATTAATCAGACTTGGGACCCAAAGTAATTAAACTAGGTCCTAACCGGACCCGACTGACCATTTAAAATATAAACCCGGAACCATACGGGTCCCGCATCCTCAGTGAAGAAAGACCTCTGCTCAAGTTCAGAAACATGGAAGACACTGAGCTTGCTTTGCGTCGCACCAAATTCATTGAGAAACAGAGAGCACGCGAACACACACTCATAGGGAGAGACACGACGTGCTTTCACGCAAAATAAAGCCAAGGTGTTGAAGGCTCAGAGCACGTTATAAAACTTAAAATCCACATTTCTGTTTTAATAAATGCTCATAGTAAATCATAGCATATTGTCTAAAACATTAGGTAGCACATTTGCGACCCATTAAAAATTACAGTTAATACATGTGTTTTAGTTAACATTTTGTTTATAGCTACATTGGGTTTTTATGAAAGCGCTGACAGGGCCCCCTAACAAAGCTGCTTAGGGCCACCAGTGGTCTAAGATCGGCTCTGCTGAACTCTTTTGTATGTAATTGAAAGTGAATGAGGATTAAATGTCAAATACTCACCTCTGACAGTTTTCACATCACTGCGTGGTGATATGAGGTTCATCTCATTCTCAGGATCTGTTTTGACTGAATAATCACAACTCAGCTGTCGACTGTTCACTGTTTGGTTATGTTTGAATATTTCACTCAGGCTCATATAAAACATGCAGAGATGTTTTCCAGTCTGTGTGCTTCTCTTAGAAAGACTTCTGTGTATCAGAGGTCCATACTCAGTGTAGAGATTACAGATGAAATCAGCTTTGTCTGTCAGTGGTATTTCACATGATAAAATGAGCTGGTCAGTGCTGTCAGCAACACTGATGAAGGGTTTCTGAAGAGTATCTATGAAGTTTATAAAACACATCAAGAAAAACGAATGAATATCAGTTTATAAAACAAAACCATATCAGTGAAATGTCTCACCTATTATTGTCAGTGTGACAGGAGGAGAGTAATTTGATGGTTTATGAATCCCTTTCTCATCTATTGTGTATAAACATCTCATGTGGAGTGATACAGGTGATTTTTCACGCGTCCATAAGAGAAGTTCAGTTCCAGTGAGATGAAGCTGACATGATTGACTGAGTTTTGTATTTTTCTCATCGTTTGAATAGAAATAACACTGACTCATTTTAACATCAGCTGGACTCTCACAGATCAGATGTACTGAGTTTAACTTTCTTATGACATCTGGAGACACTTTTAAATTAGGCACTTCTACAAAAAACAAAAAAATGCTAAAGTAACCCAGCACGTTGGGTAACACATTTTAACCCTGGGTTGTTGAAAAAACCAAACATGTAGTCATTTTAACCATTTATGGGATTAATATTCTGGGGTTGGTTAATCTTGCTGGGTTATTTTTTTAATCATGTGCTTTATTGTAAATCAAGACTATTGTGAACACCAAATAAAGGTTTATTTAACTGCAAAATAACTACAAACTGTAATATTAAATTTTTACATTTGGAAGTTTCAAAATCATTTAAAGGACTGCTCACTGACATCATGTATAAATATATTTATTAATTATCATAAATGATCCACATTGACTTAACAATGTTACAGGTTGAATCAGTTGTTTGAATTTAAGACAGAATTTGTAATTTTACAGTAAATGAAATACTGAAATGTACATAAACAAAACTGCAGTAGCAGTGTATAAAAAGAAACAAATTTATTGTTTAATTAAAAGTTTAAGCATTCACAGATGTGTAGATTTTTTTACAGAACAGATGTTCTAAGTTTCACAGTATGGAATGTATTTGACTAAAAATACTTCATTTATTAAAGTTACTTCTCGCAAACAAAGATGTACAAAGGACTCGAACAGCAGAGGATTCATCCATTTGGAAAATGACTGCAGGAATTCCCATGTAGAAGCACATGGTATTTATTTTCAAGCACGTAAAATGCCTTTAAACCATAGACTGTAAACAATATGGAAGTAGTGTCCGTGACGTCACCCATTGGTTTGTGAAGAGCATTTTTGAAGCATAAAGTAGGTGGTGCGTGCGTCACCATCTCTGCCAAATTGCAATTTAAGTCACTTCCGGATTGGCTCCATCAGAGAGACCAGAAGGTTTCCCCGCACAAAACATACATCAACAGCTGCAAGTAGTGTGCTTTTGTTCCAGAGCTTGCCATTAATAATTACAAAATATTGAGAGATCTGCTGTATGTTTCCCATGTCCAGGACGAAAGGAAAGGGTTTTCGAGGATTCTGTCCAGAGAAGAAATTCCACCACATTTGTTGCACTCTACAAAAGAGGAAAAAACTTTTAGTGGTCAAAACTGAATGTTCAGATTTAGTATTCAGAAAACCATGAAAATATAATAAAAATTATAAGGCTTCTTTTTGCATCCCTGGCCGCATACCACCACGTGTGAGATTATTTTTCTAAAAATGCCATGGCTTGTCGTCGGTTTGCATAAGACTTTGGTGCTAAACTCCTTTAACTGTTGTGCCAACAAAGGCTGCAAAGCACACAGACTGACAAATAGGAAGATCTGACTATAATGAATAAAGGGCAGAAAATGTAGCAAATAATCAAGACATTGCCAATACATTTTAAAATTTTATACTTACTGGCTGAAGTTGTATGAAGGCCTTGCTAGCCTCATCAATAGATGGACGTAAAAACCTTTCAACCAACTCTGCACACTCTTGAAAAAAGAATGGGAACAACAACATCATATCTAATCTCTGCAAAAAAACATAACATCTCTGATACAGTATCAGCCACAGATCAGAGGGTTGGTCAATATAAATTTGAAATCACAGGAGACAAGCCAAAAATATTATAAAAAGAATATAAAATAGTAACTAAATACCTCAATAACACGCATAAATTCATATAACACACATAAATGTTTGTTAACTTGTTAATGTTGTTAACTGTAAGTTCTTGTCAAACACCTAAACTATTGTTTCATTTTTAAAGATATGACCAAGCAATATACATATAAGACAATGGTTCTTGGAAACGCTGTTTTGTAGTCATTCATACTCAGTTACCTCTGTACTGACAGTCAATTGAATAAGGGGCCAATCACACCAAGCGCATTTCTGGCAGTTGCAGGCGCCTTTTTTGAATGATATTCTATGGGCAGTGAGCATATGCGTGCCGAACACCTTGCGTTTTTTGCCACCGGTCGCATCACGCGTTTTTGAAAGAGCGCTGAGAGCGGAAAAGCAGCTGACGTCATGCTTAAGCTCCCCCTTTTTTAAAGTTTCTGCTATTATGACAGATAACAGCAAAAGAGCGCTCACGCTTCAATATTTGATTGACAAGACAGCTGATTCGGTGGTTGCCTAGCAATATAAAAAGCCACGTCGCGCCTTGCGTTTCCAAGCGTTTAAAGCGTGTTTGGTGTGATAAGCCTCTAAAGGGGGTCGCACATCGGACGTGCAGCTCAGCGCTGCAGCCCTGCGCCATTATAAAAAAATCAAACACATTGTTTTCTATGACGATACGCACACCTGCGCTGACAGGTGACTCCTGTCCGCACCGCCCAGCTACGACTCAGGAACTTGCTCAAATCCCTGTTGCTCCACAGAGCACCACTCACATAGTTTAACATTAAATAACAACATATTTGTCCCAAATCATTAACGATTAACATTGGCTGCTAACCTATATTTTGCATTTTGAAGTAAACGCTATCTGACGAAGCTCGCGCTATTTAATGTGCACTTCTGGTTTATGATACCTCCGTGTTGTCATATACGCGACTCGACGCGGCGCTGAGCTGCGCATCCGGTGTGCGACCCCCTTCAGACTGTTTGTCCCTGCCGCTCATTGAGAGGGTAGACGCCGGCCATTGTCACGGTCTGTCTTTCCATATCGAATGACAAGAAAGCAACTTCTTTGTCACTAAATTTAATTTAATAGTGTCGCTATTGCTGGGAAAACTATGCGTGTGTGTGACACAAAAGCCGAAGTGGGGTGGCGGAGGTCTGACTCGGTACCAGTTTTGCCTCGCTTTGTTAAAAACTCAAAGAAATTGTCATGGGTTAATGTAATCAATAGGGGTGTAACGGTACGTGTATTCGAACCGAACCGTTTCGGTTCAGGGCTTTCGGCACGGTGCACACGTGCACCGAAAGGCCGAATGCATTTTGTGTGCGCCTGTGCGGAACATAATACGTGCGTTTCCGCACGAACATATTAAGTGGCGGAAGTCTCCGCGTTCAGCGCAAGTCTTCTGTCAAACATATAACATAATTCGGCCCGCAGAAATATTTTTATTTACTTAGTTGTATATCCGTTTGATTATTGATGTAAACGTTTACGTGTCGTATCTAAAAGCGCATGTTAAACGCGCGTCAACGCGCTGCTTTGTTCTTTCAAAAGTGCGTGAGAGGATGCACGTCTTTCGTTGCTACGCATTCATGAGACGCGCTTTCTGTGACAGCGAGAATAAAGAATGCGTGATCAGATTTTTCATCTGCACCTCACGTCAATCAATCATATCATTGTCACAATGCGATCAGCTGGTCGGGACAGAGAAGAGCTGTAACCCGGGCTTACTCAGCTGTTACTCAGCTGCGGAGGGGTTCGTAAGTAAGGTCACAGCTTACATTGACAACACAAGCAAAGATTAGGAGAAACGTGCAAAAGATCAAAGATGGCTATTTATGCAGCTCACTAATCTCAAAATGAGTGTATAATAAGTATATCATCATGTTGCTTGCTATGCAGTTACACATAGAGCAGTAATATTATTTTTATACAGAGATGTTGCATAGCCAATTCAATACTGTGAGTTAAACAATCCAAAATAAATCAAAACAGAAAATGTTTAGTGGCAAAAATGTAGGCTAATAGTTCATAAATGTATTCAGGAATTGAATTTGTTGGTTCAAGGTTTTAGTAGAAAAAGTTTGAGAAGGTTAAGAAAAGAGTTACCTTCTGTTATAAAATAATGTAAAATAGAACTTTGCAGTAGTATTTTATTTATTATTTTTTCATATTATATATATTTTATATGTTATATTTTAATAAAAAGTGTTTAAAAAAGTGTGAACAAATTGTAAAAAAAAGTGTATAGTAATAAACAACCTGCAGTTTAATGTTTGCATTTCTCCCTTACTGTACCGAAAATGAACCGAACCGTGGCTTCAAAACCGGGGTTCGCACCGAACCGTGATTTTTGCGTACCGTTACACCCCTAGTAATCAACCGTGTGATGGGGATTTTGTAACATAAAAAATGTGTATTAATATGCCATATTACACATTTTAGAACGATTATTTGAGTCAATTTGTATAAATGGCGATCTGATGTAACAGTCGTCATTGCTCTAAATTACACCCGTCATCTTAGTCTGTATAAGTTAACACGTTGCTGTCTTGCAAAATGTTATAATCTTGTTTATATTCATATGCATATAAATCTTGTTTATATTCATTTTTTTTAAAAAGGCAGTGCGTTGCGCCTTGCGTTTCCAAGCGTTTAAAGCGTGTTTCGTGTGATAAGTCCCTAAAGGGGGTCGCAAATCGACGTGCTGCCCAGCGCCGCAGCCCTGCGCCATTATAAAAAAATCAAACACATTGTTTTCTATGACGATACGCACATGCTCTAAATTACACCCGTCATCTTAGTCTGTAGTTAACACGTTGCTTTCTTAAAAAAGTGTTATAATCTTGTTTAAATTCATACGAAATGTTCACCAAAACATATAAACTTACCTTGAAACAACTGCTTCCAGTGGCTCTGTCCTTTCACAACGACCGTTGCTGAGCACATTTAAACATGGGGCGCGAAGCACTTGAGCCTCTTCAAACAACCCAGCATAATAACCCAATAACAACTAGAAAACTGAAACTTACCAAAATGTGTTAAAAATGTGAAAAAATAACCCAACAAAACAACCCAACAGACTCAACCCAGCATTTTGGGTTAAAAAATAACCCAGCCATTTTTATAGTGTAGATGCCATTTAAAGCCCTTATTTACACAAATATAGGTTTACGTGTTTTAAAACTCTGAGGTTTTGATAGCTTGGTTTCTTTGATAGCTTGACTTTTAACACGGTCACATGGCACCCAGGATTACTTTCACATGGACATGAAAGTTAATTGTTAGTAGATTAATGTTTTGTTAATGTTTTAGGCTACTTAAAAACTTCACATGTATCCATTAGACATGCTAAAATTATGGATGCTGAAACAAATCAATTTCCATTTTACAATTATAGAGAGAAAGTATTTAAGATGACATTTCGAGAACTACATATTTATTTATTTCTTAATCAACTTTAAAGCTTTCTTCATTTGACTCGAGCTGTAATGCTATGGATTATTGTTTGATCTTGGCAGTGTGTTATTAAACATTGACAAATATCTTTTCATGTTCCTTGTATAAAAGCATCCGTTCAATAATGTAAATGACATTAATAAATGACTTACTATATGGCTGAACCTCCATAAGAAGATGCAGAAGAGTGATGATGAACAACTCCATTACAACAAGTGTGAGAAAAGACACAAAACGAAACTCATAAACTATCTAAATTAGGAAGTAAAAGATCGGACCACAGGAAACCACAACCTGTATCATGCTGTTAGCTTAAAGGTCCCATTCTTTCTGTGTTTTTGAAACTTTGATTGAGTTAACAGTGCGCAATGTAACATGTGTGCATGTTTCACGTGTAAAAAAAAACAGTATTTTTCACACAATTGACTTATCTGTATAGCGCTGTTTTCGCTGTCCTAAAAGCAAGCTGATGTCTTCCTTGTTCTATGAAGTCCCTCCTTCAGAAATACTTATCGAGTTCTGATTGTGTAGCTTGTTTAGTGTGTTGTGATTCGATAGCAGCTCAGCTTGCCGTTAGCTTAGCTGGCGACTGACGTTTTGCTGTGGGCGGAGTTTAGTCAAAAAACTGTTCTAGTGACGTCATTAAAGCCGGAAGTAGAGGGCTGTAGTCCAAACCGGCTGTTCGCTGTAGGCTTCGAAAGACGAATTCTGTTAAAGAAAATATATTGCCTGGCAGTGAACTTTAAGCTTTATCATTTTACAGATTTATTATTTATGCTATTATAGCAACATTACACACTAACTAGGGTTTAAAAATGGGATCAGAAAGAATGTGACCTTTAATGTATGTGAAAATATAGATCAGTTCACAATTGGAGCATTACACACTGAGAATTACATACAAAGTATATCTTCTGTCTTCGAAAAACATTTAGGTCTATTTTAATTCTAACAAAAATAAATGGTATATATCCACTGCATCTCAAATAATAGTGCACATCAAAGTAATAAAATCATTGTTGTAATATTCAAAGTAAATATGTGTCGAGTATAATCACACTAAGTTTTGAAGTTTGTATGCTAAACTTGTCTCCTATATCTGGAAACACAGAGCTCACACAGATAATAATGATGGACCGTTTTGAAATCTTTAATGTTGTGCGTCTGTAATGTTCATAATGCTTATGGAACAAAACAAATAATGAATGTGATAGAGACCAAATGTGTTTATGCTGTATTACTATTTATTTTACTCATATGACAAACAGTTAAAAGCAAAGCATTGTTTTATTAATACAGTATCATTGAAGTCAGAAAGTGAACAGTACAGATGTATAGTCTCTGATAAAGATGATGTGTCTTCTCTCTGTATGATATTTATATCAGATCTTCAGTGCTTTGAGGCTGTCAGGTTGATGTGCTGTAGACCACCGTTGTATAAACATCATCAGATCCTGTAAGATACAGAGATAAAGCTTAAAACAGTGGAAGTGTTTGGTTTTGACAGCTGTATTTACTAACAGGTACGAGTCTTGAATTGTCCTCCCAGCAGCTTGATGCTGAACAGATCATGATCAGATAACTGAAACCAGGCAGCAGTCTATGACAGCATCACAGTGACTGAACAAAATGTCAAAGATCCCAACGAAATTTGATGAGGATCATTTTGGTTTTATGTAGTTCTCAATCCTCTATAAATTAGGGATGCACCAATATAAAATTCCTGAGCCGGTACTGATATTTAATTACTTATATAGTTTTGCTTTTTAAACCTTGTTTAAGATGATTATATTCTGAAAGTTGATGTAATGAGCGAGTTTCTGGTTTGCTTTGTTGGTGTGACTGTGGCTGCTCAAGGCCATTAGGGGAACATAACATCATATTAATGGTTACAAGAACTGGTGCTTATTCCATATTCATGAATAAGGTCATTTGTGGGTACCAGGTCTCAATTAAAAACCTGTGTCACACTGAACAAAATGCCTGTGGTAACTTATAAGTTACCAGTTATAAGTTATAAGGGAAGGTAACCAGTTATAAATTAATTGTTACATTTCTATAATCCTGAAGTCATAACAAAATGTTTCATAAACATACATTGTGTATGTAAGTAAAGCAGGTTTGATTTAGCTCACATAGTATCTGTTAATAAATGTAATGTTATTTGTCATAACTGAAAGTGAAGCTTAGTTTAGTGCTTTTACACTGCATTATAATTAAGCTTTGGCATGACACAGTTCGGCTTACTTTATTTTGGCTCGGTTTGCTTTTCCACTGCAAGGCAAGGCAAGTTTATTTGTATAGCAAATTTTATACACAAGAGGTCATTAAAAGTGCTTTACAATTTATAAGAGAAAAAAGTATGTAGAAATAAGAGACACAAAAAAATCAAACATACATGAATTTAAAATATCAATTAAAAGAAAATAAATGTGATTTTTTTTTATTTAATTGGAAAAATAATTCATATTTATGTGCTTTCTCACTGTTTAGCACAAACAGTTCGAATTTCTCGCAGTGAGTACTGACGGACAGCCCTTCACTCATAAAACCTTTTAAAAGTAACGTTACCACATTTATTTATTATGTTGTGATTACACCACAGTCCTTTCAATGAAAAATTAATATTTTTTCATATTTGAGTGTGTGTGTTTTCTTACGTTTTAGCACAAACGTTTTCCGCGGAAGTTTGAATTTCTCTCAGTAAGGACTGACGGACGTCCATTCTCTCATGAAACCTTTTATTAAAGGTAATGCTACCACATTTATTATGTTGTGAGTATACTACAGTTTTGTAAGTGGAAAAGTAATTCATATTTGTGTGTTTTCTCACAGGTTAGCACGAATGCATCCAGCATCATTTTGGATCTTTACTATTGAGGAGACTGTTCTCGACCAACCATCATTCACCCGTAAAAACTTTAAAGGTACCACATGTGTTTATTATGTTGTTAGTATACCACAGTTCTGTCAGTGGAACATTTATTCATATTTTGGTGTTTTCTCACAGGTAAGTACAAACGCGTCTTTACCATTGAGGAGGCTGACTGACTTTCATCTACCAACCATCATTAACACAACAAAAACTAAAGAAATGTTAGTTTAAGTGTAGCGTAGCGCAAGTTCTACCAGGAAACTCGAATGTTACGTCATTCATTTCACATGGCGCAATCAATCACCCCTGATACTGAGAGTATATAAGCCTCGTACTCACCTGTCTTTGCGTTCGCAGATACTGATGCCAGCATTTACAACCCACCCTCCCTACCACCATCACCAGGTCGGTTCCGTCCATACTCAAGGGGGATTAGATTCTGGCCTGTCTTCATCTTCAGACAGGAACCGCAAGAATCTGTGACCCCCGGATTTGAACTATGGTCGGGGCCTATGCCAAAGAACTATACCGTGTTACATTCTAAACTTGGTTGCTAACTACTGTTAAATTAACCTATCTTCGAGTCTTTCTGGTAGAAATGTTACTACAAGTGGACCTATTTATTTACTCATCATGCTGTGAGTACACCAAAGTTTTGTCAGTAAAAAAATTATATTTGTGTTTTCTCACTGCTTGGCGTAGACAAATGTGACCCTGTGTAATTTGGAAATTTCATGGGAAAAGTGTAACTCTTAAATTTTTTTAAATGTCATTTGAATTAAGGGACAGTACACTGATTTTGTTTTAAAATACTCCTGTTTGGACAGTCTATTAAAGTCATAAAGGAATACTTAATATATTTCACAAGAAATGTGTAAATCTAATATTAGTTTTAATGTGGGTTTGGACTGAACAGAACACTTTTGTTTTATGTCTAAAACAATGTTTGTAAAATAAAAGATTGTTCAATAAACTGTAATAATTTTACCCTTTTCTGTCATTATTTTTTATACTAATGTTTTTCTGATCTTATGTAACTTAATTTATTTGAGTTAAATCAACTTTGGTTTCCTCAAACCATTTGAGTAGCTATATAGTTGTGTGAACTTATTCATTTAAATTACGTCAACTTAAACCATTTAAGGCAATCGGTTTCCTCAAACCATTTGAGTAGCTATATAGTTGTGTGAACGTATTAATTTGAGTTACGTCAACTTAAACCATTTAAGGTAATCGGTTTCCTCAAACCATTTGAGTAGCTATATAGTTGTATGAACTAAATAATCGAGGCATTTTCTTACCTGTGGGTTGAGTTGTGTCTGGTACATAAGTGATGAGAGAGTTTATTTCTGCAGGTCCAGAAGCACGCTACATAAAAGAGTAAATCATTTTCTCATTATGAGATATTAAAAGTGTTATTATGATAAATTACTTTGTGATTTAAAAATAATAAACACACAGATGATGCTCACCGAATCTTTTGCAGCTCTTTGACTTGCAATAATACAAAGTAATCTTAGTGCATTATTTTTTAATCCAATCAAATATTTTTTTTTTTGTAAATTATTATAGAATAAGCTGATACATTTGTACATAAAGACAAGACTTACCGTTTAGATATTTTTTTGCCTAGTAAAACAAATAAACAAATAAATGTTTCATTTGTTCTGTTTAGCTCACATATAATGTTGAACAGTTCAGCTGCACAGTTTATATACTAATTAAAACTAACTAACAGTATAAACTTCACTTACATGCAAATGTGCACAGACATATGAGTCCAGTGAGTACAATCACAGAGCACACCACTGCTGACAATATTATCAGCCACATTCTTTTCTCTAAAAAAAGTATTATTTATTATGAAATGTCTTTTAGTATAGTCATATCTTTAAGTGTAATTAAAATAATTAAAATATCTACAGACATTCACCAAAGGAAGATATTTAGTTTTGTTGTTGCATAGAATAAGTAAAGGAGGCAAATTTGTGTCATAAAAGAATTAAGAACCTTTAGCTTTAGGAGCTGCCCCTGAATTATCAATGATCTGAGGAACAGCTGAAAACAAACAAATACAAAAAACAAAAAACAAATTAAAGCACATATAAAAGTATTAATTAACACCCCATTCAGATAGCCAGCGATCAGTAGTAGCAGAGCGACGCGATCTCATTAATTTCAATGAAAACATGGCGACTTCCGACGGCACAAGCGAAAGGGACCATTGGCGACACGAGAAAGTTAAGAAAAGTTTAACTTTATGCAAAAGTTGAGCGAATTTCGGGAGCGACTACAAATGAAAACAAAGAACCGTATGTTAGGTCTTTCAGTGAAGCAATGATTTTCTGTTATTTTTATGGTATGTTTTATCAAAAGCTAAACTTTACTCACATGCTTTTGTGTCTTTTTCATTATCTTTGTGAGTTGGCTTTACTGTTGAAACTGTAGTGAGAAATCAACAATGTCAAATGTTATTTTTGTAATGAAATGTTTTAAAGATAAGGTATTAAAGGTATTAAACATTACATTGTGATACTATAAATATTATTGCAACATCTCAACGTGTAAAGGAGCATTAAAAAGTGTGACCTCAGAGACAGAATTACAAGCAGTCAGTTCTTATATTTTATAGACAACGAGTCACACCATATTTATAAGATTTAATATTTGAATTTCATGATAACATTAATGTAGTTTGAAATATATGACATTGGTTTAAAATAAATAGAAATATTTATGGTCAATGGTTAAAATATTATTTTTCTATCATGTTTTTTCATTAACTATGCATATTGACTAATTTAAACTGATTAAGCAAGTCTTAAATACTGTACAAAATGTACTTTCTCAGTTTTAACATGTTACTGAATTATGTTGAAACTGTGAACTATCTCTCCTAACAATGCAGAAATATACAACAAAATGTTTAGTTGGTATGATAAGATTAAAATAATGTGGATAAATATCTTTCTGATGTCTTCAGGTTTGATTTATCATTAGTATTACTCACAAGTTGTTGTTGTTGTACCCACAGTGGTGGTTGATGTTAAAACTGCAGAGAGAATGGAGCTGTATTACATTGAGTACAATATTTGTAAACTATAGGCAAGTTAAAAGAGGATTTTTTCATTTAATTTAATTTAGAAATACCAAGGATATTGTCGTAACTCACCAGCTGTGGTTTTGGTTGTAGACGTTAGTACAGCTTTAGCTGGAAATGTTTAATAAAAGGTTCAGTTTGGTGAGATGACTCTTTAAAGAACTGTCACTGAGATAATGAAGGTGAAATAGAAAAAAAGGCTTTTTGTTTACTTTGGGTACATGTTTAAATTAAGAATCATGATTACTCAAAAGTTGTCATGAGTGTTTTTGTAGTACTTGCAGTGGTAGATGATGTTAAAACTGTACAGTAAAGTACCATTTTTTTTATTATTTCAAAATAAACTTTAATGTTGATGTTGTATAGCAGTACGATCTTGAAATAACTTTTTTAATGTGTTTTTCTTGGGAGCCAATAATATTAATATAGCAGGTAATAATCATTTATAAATCAGTAACTTACTCTGAATTGTTACTGGATCTGAACGTGGAGATGTTATGGTATCTTGTGATGTATACACAGTGTAGAAGCAGGTTATGATGACAGATGACCTCTGACCTCCTGACCATTTAATGATGTCAGATCCAGTGAGTGATAGTTGACATGATCTGCTCTGTTTACTTCTGCTATAATCTATAATGAAGTAACACTCGTCCATCTTCTGATTCTCACTGTTACTACAGTCCAGCTGTACTGTGTCTCTGTACATGATAACTGAAGAAGACACTGACAACTTTGCCTGAGGAAAACCTGATTAAATCATTAAAGAAAATGTATTTTCTAATTTACCTTAAAGTGGAGACGGGTGGTTGTCACAAGTTTCAATCAAGTGAAAATGTCTTAGTTATGATTTGTAAACAATAACTTACCCTGAACTGTTACTGGATCTGAACGTGGAGATGGTACAGACACTTCTGATATATACACAGTGTAGTAGCAGGTTATGATGACAGATGACCTCTGACCTCCTGACCAAATACTGATGTCAGATCTAATGAGTGATAGTTGACATGATCTGCTCTGTTTATATTCTCTTCCATCTATTGTGAAGTAACACTCGTCCATCTTCTGATTCTCACTGTTACTACACTCCAGCTGTACTGTGTCTCTGTCCATGATAACTGAAGAAGACACTGATAACCTGGCCTGAGGAAAACCTAAATATACAGAGGGACTGGGACTAATTCTGAAGTTGTATTTCAATAAGTATTTTTAAGCAGTGTAAAAATTTTCACGAAGAATGAATTATATACCTTATGAAAGCTTTTTCTCTCACTGCACACTTGGACAAAGAAAGGTACACAAGCTGTCACTGGGACAGTACCCTTTGAAAATGTCCTAACATGTTTCCTAATACATGTATACTTTTGAGGTATGGATATGCACTTTTTGAGGTATAAACATGTACTTTTTTACCGCCATAGTCACATCTTTTTTTTACTTTTTTTTGCAAGTGCATTTTGCGTATCCTCACGTGTTAGACATACTGTTGTAACAGATGGCTCGGAGTCAAATAGAGGCCATTGGGCATCTGGATTTCAACAGCCCTAAAATTGTGATAGTTAGATAACCCTGTCTCCTTTGTTGACAATCGTGGAGATGTCTATCACCTATCAAGGCTGTAAAGTGGGTGACAATTAAAACAAATGCCGTCGTAAAAGGGGGTTCAAAGGAATTCCACCAGAGAAACGACGAATCGCCAGAGACACAGGAGGGGGGCACAGACTATATGTCTGTGATGAAACCACATTTGAAGATCACAATGAGCTGTTTAAATGTATATATATGTTATATCCCTTTACTGCATGATCATGTATGTGTGATGTAACTGTGTGTTAACACTTTAGTTAGATTTTGTTCACTGTAGCATGGTTCATATCTTAGGTATGAAATTATTATTCAACGTGATCTTAAACCCATGTCTTGTCTAGTATCAAATTAACCTACTCTTTATTTCCTAATCATTTCTATGTATCATATTACCATAAGCCGCATCAATGTCATTTAATATCGATTTGAAGAGTTATGGAAACAAACTTCTATCATTATGCAAGTACGCAAATGTGATGTCTGAAAGATCAAAGGCTTGTTTCACCTTTAGGTCATTCACCTAAAATGGGCTGGGCGCGTGAAAGGTCAAAACGGCCTATCGCCCAAGCCATCATGGCTCATTTCGCTCAATAGCTCAATTAGCTCAATTCGCTCAGTATCTCAGTCAGTGGCTTAGTTCACTCATGAGCGCTCAATCGCCCGGTTACTCAGGTAACCCGCCAGCGCAGTTTGGAAACTCGCTGAGATTCACCCAGAGTCCCTCGGATTCATCATCTTTTCTCTGAGCCCTGTTCTACTCTCGGGACAGTCTTTCCTGGCTTTGCGCTAGAGTTCGGAAAACCCCGCGGACCAATCCGCCCTCCGAAACAACTTAACGGACTTCCATCTTAAACGAACACACCTGGATTCTCTCTCTCTCTCCTTGCTCGCACCGCGAGCATAAGAAACTTCGCACCGCATCACAAAGAGCCAAACGCAAGTATAAACTCGTTTTACTCGCTGATGTTCAAGCTTTACCCCTTATGAAAATTAAGGCGATCCTTAGAGATTATCCGATGGTTTGTGCAGATGTTAAGCAATAGTGCTATTACCAATCTTTTACTCTCTCGCTAGCTTTTTCAATCTTTTCTTTCTCATCTATGTTTTATGTTATTGTATGTGTGTATGTTTAGTTAGTCGTTATGTGTACTTCATTTTATAGTTAATAAACCGGTTTGCATTTTCACAATTGAATTGTTTCTGTGTTCAGTGCTCATGAAATTAAAGTCACTATTTCTGCCTTTTGATCCAGCTACACGCTGCGAGTAGCACTGTATATCAGTGAGAAGGTTAATTTTAAAGGCCATGAAATTAACATTTCTTAGACGTTAATATACGATTATGGATATATGTCTTCGGTGGACGAACATATTAATTAATTGTTATTATTAATTCTTCTACGCCAGGTAAAACCTGATAAACTTGTATAGTTAATTACAGTTAATTATACATAATATTCCCTTTTGAGCTAAAATCTAAGATTCCCTTGGGAATCCCCGTAGTGTTTCGGTCGGAGGTTCGTAGTGTTTCAAATAACGTTATTCCCCTCCTCCCGCTGAAATTCGCTACATATAATGGTGGAGAACGCGCGGGCAGATTTAAACATTATTTTCTGAGCAAACCAGTTACAAGTCAAATGTGTTTTGCATTGTGTGAATGAAAAAGAACTATCAGCTAACTGATTTCGTTCTTTCTTTGTATGAATGAAAATGTATTTTCCTGTATCATTTTCAGGACGTAACAGACTCGCGCCCCTGTTATGTATAGTTAACTGCAGTCTTTAAGGTAACCGTATTAAAAAAACATTTGATACGCTGCATTACCGTCTGATTCCGCCTAATAAAGAGTAGAATTCCTTTATTTAGAGCGAAGCGGTGGTCGAGTGAGTACTCCCATCTGATAAGGCCTTTTTGTTAAATCTCCAGGAAATGATTTACAATTAGAGAAGCTGTCTATTGTATTTTTCCATTTTATTCACATACGTGGATTTTTAAAATTGTAAGCACCGAGGGTAAGACTTTTCAATTTTAAAAGGAGATAAAAACTTGATCAAGTATTTATAGTCACAACGTATGATAAAGCACGTTGGATTCTTGTTTATTTCGTGTCCCGGTAACGTAAGCCAAAAGAGGCACCGGCTGAACACGAGCGAATTACATCCGTCGTCTTAGCAACGCAGCGGCCGCCGATGTAATTACTGTATAGAAGCGAATCTTTGTCAGTTTAAAGCGTACTACCTAGTTCTAACACTAGATGTCAGTCTTGAGTGTCTAACACTTCTTCTTCTCCATTACTCTACGTCTGACTTCCGCTTTCTTTGTTTGTTGGGCGAAATATCGTCATCTAGTGGGAAAAGCTCGTTTGGTCCTCTCATAAACTCTTTTGGGAGTGTATGACAGGAATCCAACTTGGATTTTTGACCTTACTTCAATAACTAGGTTATTCTACTACTTTGTAGTTTTATTTCCTACATATTGAACGTTATGGTCTTAAATTATAAATAATAATTAGTATTGCTGTGGCTTTATTAATTTATTGTTTCTTTATTTAATTTTTCTTTTGATTTATTTTATTTTGATTTATTTAATTTTTTTGCTGGTCTCTCTCACTCCTTACTCTCCTGTTCTCTTTTCTATTGTAGAGATTGTATTTTAATTAAGTTTAAATTTAAATTCAATGCAGTTTGATTTATTTTAAATTTTAATTGAATCAATTCTTTACTGTGAATATAATTCAGCCCCATAAGTCCCATTCTCAGTGAATTCATTTATGTTTTAACTGGTGCAATAGGATAAGCCCTTGTGCATCTCTTGAATGCTAATACTTGATAGAGGAATCAGAGGCTTCGCCAGCGGTGAGTTCTACAAGAGACCGGTCCCGCTGAACTGACTCGAGTGTGTACAGTCGGGGTGCTGCGGTAGCTCCCTCCTTTTAGCACCTTAGGCAGCAAGACACAGTGCAACCTCTGCCACCGGGCACTCCAATCGCTAACCTTGCCAGCTGACACACAAAAGCCCTAGCGGCAGTGCCAGTTGGTGGGTGACACCTTTGAGTGTGGCCCGGCGGTGTGAAGGGTGTGACTGTTGAGCGGTCGAGGTGGGGAGGGCAGAAGGCCCGGCACTCTTGGCTGCGTGCTCAGGGAAGCGCCTTGTCTCTGTGTTCCACCCTGGGTTTCCTTAAATAGTCAACGAGTGTTGGTGTAAAAGAGATGCACTTTTCTCCCCTCTGTAGCCACTAGAGGCACCAGATCCCTATCAGGTTGGGTCTAGCCCAGCCAATCTAGCTAAGCCACTCCCCTAACTCGCATGACTCCATAGTGCCCTCTTCCTGCAAGGCCCTGTCATCAAATTTAGGGTAGAGAACCTGCTAAGCTGAAACAGGAAACCCCTTTTTCCACCTCCTATCCTCTTCATTCTCCCAGCCTTAGGACTTCGTCTGTTGGCTGTCTCAATTCCCATTTTCAGTTTATTTTATTATTATTATTTTTATTTATTTATTTGTTTTCTTTCCTCTCCTTTTTCCCTTTCCTGTTTCATTTCATTTCCAGCAACCTATCCTCCTCATTCTTTTATTTTGTTTTATTTTTATCATTATAATTAAGTAATTTTTATTATTTTGATTCACTTTATTTTGGGTTGAAAGAGCAAAACTGCACAAACCATTAGGAGAATTCATTAGTAATACGCTCGAATAACCAAATGTCCAAGGCGACCTATAGGTTTTAACAAAGCGACAATATTACTAAAATTTTTCCCTTATTTCCCCACACTGATTATCTGTGCCGCCGGAGAAAGGCCCTGATAATAAGCTCATAGCCCATATATATATATATATATATATATATATATTATTGCCGTAGCTCGCTGAACTGTGCGGACTCGCATTGGCTCTTTGT
Source organism: Misgurnus anguillicaudatus (assembly GCF_027580225.2). Lineage (NCBI taxonomy): Eukaryota > Metazoa > Chordata > Actinopteri > Cypriniformes > Cobitidae > Misgurnus > Misgurnus anguillicaudatus. Next base: position 30,369,896 of record NC_073350.2, on the reverse strand, counting down.
GTTTTCTCTTCTATCAGTGCGTCAACATGTCCAGATTACCAAGCCCTGTCAACCACTGGGACCAGCTAGAGGCCTGGCTCAGCGCTGTGACATCTGAACTCCTGCCCAACCTCGCCAATGAACTGGAACACTTGGAAAGAGAGCAACTCGACGGCACCCTGGACAAATTCATAGCCCACGACCCAACGAGGAGCTACAGTCACAAGGATATAGCCAAGATCACAGGTCCCATCGCTCACAACCTCATCATCCAGCTAAAACTAGGCGAAAGGAACATCGCCCAACTGGAACAAGATGCAGCAGCTCTACAGCTCCAAGCGGCAGAGGCACGGAGGAATCAGGAGGACGCGCAGAATCGTCTAGATCAGCTGACACAGGAATTAGAGATTCAACAACCATTAACGGAGGAGGAGCACTGGAGGCTAAAGGACAAGATTAGACAACTCCAAGAGGCCGTGTCAAAACTCCGCACAGACACAGAGCACAAGGAGCAACAGGAAAAGACAGCCAGAGAAGAGCTGTCTGGAAAGCTCCAGCAGGCTGAACATCTTCTGGTGAGAGCAAAGGCAGAACTGAAGGAACGTGATGCCAAGCTGAAGGCCTGTGAGAATCACCTGCGAGCGTCTCGAGATGAAGGTCGAGCTCTGGCTCAGCAACGAGACCAGGCTAGGGACGACCTTGACTCCGCCCAAAGAGAACTGATTTATGCATATAAACTGCAAGCTGAACAAGTAAGGGAAAAAGCAACCTTTCCCTTTCATTCAACCAGTGAGCCTGCACCCCCCCACCAAAGCTTTTCTGTTGAAAAGGGGGGCGGGAGCCCACTGTTAAAGACATCAGCCAGCATCCCCGAACCTCTCACTACCACATGGGGGTGGGGACAGACAAATTTCCCGAGGTCACCTGCAGACATGCCCGGCGTGGCACCTAAAGACCTCGACAAGCTGGCTAGAAACATCCCAACATTTACCCCAGAGCCTGCAGGTGGCCATGATATCCACTCTTACCTGCAGGACATTGACTTTTATTTGCAAACACTGCCAAATGTAACCACAAGAGACAAACTGTATCTGCTACGGGTTACTTCCAGTCGTGAGGTGAGGAGTTTCCTTGACCGGCAGCCAGAAAACGTCAAGATGGATTACGAGCAGCTGCAAAAGGCTTTAATAGAAGAGTTTTCGGATCCAGAGTCAGAACAAGGACTTGTTACAGCGATGGACCTCAAACAGAGCCGAAACGAAACTCCACAGGCCTACTATAACAAACTCAGGCGAGCTTACTTTGGCTCACGGAATGAGCCAGGAATGGAGGAGGACTTCAACTTCAGGACCCTCTTCCTGCGAAATCTTCACTTCACAGTAAGCCAACACTTAGGGGTTATGGCCTGCCCTCGCACGATGACAACCAGGCAGCTGCGGGACTTGGCTCATAAAGCTTATAGTAAACAAAGAGTGGCCTCTGAAAAGACGGTTAAAAACCCTGTTATTCTCCCTGTCTCTGAACTGTACCCCGAACTACCACTGGAGGGCGCACGATAGCGCCACAGTGAAAGACCTTTCAACAGAGGGCCAAGAGGGTCAAGAGATTTTACAGCCAGCCAGGAATGGTACGGCCACGAAGGGGCTCGTCCCAAGCACCAAATGGGACGCGCCGAGAGGTCATGGAGCCGGCCAAACTCATCAGACAACCAGAAGGGTGGCGGCTCGTGGGAACCTGGCCGACGACCTAGAGGTAACCGTCCTGCACCTGGCAGATCAAATACTGGTAACAGTCAACAGAGAGATCAGTCTCGGTACACACAGAGCAAGGCTAAGTCTGAGCTACCCCCGAAACAGAGCGACACAGACACGTCTGAGACAGCAGAGATTCTGAGAATATTGAAGGAGTTAATCCAAAAGAGGCCCCACAAGGAGGACCACGAAGACAAACCCGACTCCTTATTCAAAGACTTTGGCATACAAACAATATCTCAAACACCAACCAACCAAAGCCTGCAAGTACCAGAGAGTGCTGTGTTGAGTGTCTCTTTCCCTACAGAGTCACAGGAAACCAGCCTTGACTGCCTTCCCATTAATACAACAACCCCAGTACCAAGCCTCCTGGGAAACCTGATCGAAAGAGGAGCAGCTAAAAAGCTATATCTATCCATCACCTTGGAAAATGAGGTTGAACTAGAAGCCCTCGTCGACACCGGAGCTGACCTAACGCTGATGTCATCCCAGCTTTTCACCAGACTCCAGAACAGAGCTAAGGCCCAAAATTTGACCCTTAAACCCCAAAGGTGTATGCTGAATGTGCAGTCTTACAGCCAGACTGAAGTTCAACTGCAACAGGTGATTCCCATCCACCTGACAGTCGGTCCTATGAGCATCATACACTCTGTGTACATCTCACCAATGGACTCATACCCTCTCCTCATTGGCAAAGACCTGCTAGACCGCTTTGAACCCTTAATGGACTTTAAACAGTTAAAAATTTGGGCTCAAGTGCGAGAACCTTTACCCTTTCAATCAGCCAGATCGTCTGAGGTAAACTGCCAGGTCACACAGGTCATGGACGACCCCCCAGCCAGCCGCGGGAATTTCGTCTCAGACCTAAACTCCAAAAGTTCACTGCTCTGCACTCTGCATCCAGCCAAAGACTCAGAGCCATACCCAGGATTTGAGGCACCAGTGCAACAAAATTTAAAAGATGCAGATGCCATGCAGGATGATGCAGATCATCAAAAATTACAAGCCTCTTACATCGCTATCCAAGCTATGTTAAACCACCTCTTAGACCCCTCCACCTACCCTATCACAAACTATGACCTGTCTGCTGCTCCAACCCTCAAACGTCTGACCGATATCAGGCACCTGCTGCGCATACAACACAACATCCTCGGGTATGTCCCTGATGACCGCACTACACTTGTGCTTGTGGTTCCTCAGGCCCATAGGGGGGTCATACTAATGTATGCGCATGACACAGCATGTGCCGCACACCACCGCACAAAAGCCACATATGAAACACCGAAACAGGTGGCATACTGGCCTGGAATACAGCACGATGTAGCAGAACACATCAAGGAATGTCTGGTTTGCTGCCAGTTCCAACCGGCTAAGCCAAACCATGGAGCACCACTTCAAAAAAGAGGTGTCAACTTCCCATTGTCAGACCTCCAGATAGACTGGGTTGGACCATTACCCAGGTCAACGAGGGGCAACAAATACTTTCTCACGGTCATCTGCAAATTCACAAAGTTGGTAGAATGCCTTCCAGCACCCAATGACACCATCGAGCACACACCACTCACCAGTACCTGGATGAACTTCATCTGGGAACGACCTTCGCTTTTCGAACGACTAAGATCTGGTACTGCAGTTTCGCTCAGCCAATTCAGACAGCTCACCGTCAGCTGTCAAAGAAATTTCTGCCACACTGGACAGAACCTCATGAGATTGTGGACAAACTCTCCCCCATTGCATACCAGATCAAGATGGGCAGGAGTCAGAAGGAACCAATTTTCAGATGGGTCCACCAGAACCAAGTCAAGAGACACTCAACATGGTGGCATGACAGTAAAGGGGGGACGAGCACTAACCAGGCCAAACTCCCTCCACACTGCCTCATCACTAGAACTCTGCCACCTAGGGAACAGCCGCTAATGAAAAGAAAGAGAACTGTCCTGACCAAACAAGGACCTGTAGCGCCCACCTATTGTTCCTTCTCTCTCTCCCTCTCTGTCACCAGGATGCTGCTGTGGATCACTGTTCTGTACATCAGCCTACAGTGGGGATGGTCGCAACCTGAATCATGTCGCCAGGTCCCGGCTCAGGCATCGTCCTTAAAGAGCAACCTGGACTCCTGATCACGAACTGCAGAACACATAGCCAAAAAGTCTATGTCCGACTCAACCCCCATGATGTCTACAGAGCACACTACACAGCATCAGCACCAGAAACCAGTTGGGCAGGAGAACGATGGGCGCAGAACGCTATGGTTCACGCAGAGGCCGACATCAAACACATGCTATACCAACTTCAGAAGATGACTGTCACACAGGCAGATCTTGGCGGACAAACCAAGCGTCCCAAGCGGTTCCTGGGAGCCCTACTCGGAGCCGCCGCAGCAGTCGGAACTTTGTTCAACATCGGAGTTACCAGTGTCAATGCAGTCAGCCTAGCCACGGTGAGACAACATGTGAATGAGATCCAGGAGGAAATACCTCAACTGAGAGAACAACTGACAGCCCAGAGCAAATCACTGCAAACCATGGGCAAATCCTTAAAATATACTGTAGTAATTCTCAACGCACACAGTGTTGCACTGAAACAAACAGTAAACTCTTTGAAACAGATTTTCTCAGTACTGCAGGTGGATCACGCCTATTCTCAACTGGTCACAGCTCTGATGTCAGATATGCTGCGTGAGGTGAGCTCCTCTGTGGACAGCCTAGCCATGGGTAGAATTCCACCCTACCTGGTACCCCTAAACCTGGTACAGACCATTTTGTCCTCTGTCACTGCAGGCCCAACAAACACCCTACAGGCGCATCTGGCCTACTCCCTAGGTAGCGCAATTCCATTAAGCATAGCCCCTGAACAAGGCGAACTTGCTTTTCTGATAAACCTGCCAATCATCGAGTCACACAACATCTACAGACTCAAAGACATTGTCAATGTTGGCTTCTGGCAGGGAAACACCCACATCAGAATACGCACCCCCACTATTGTGGCTTACCATGACAGCAACGAACAGCTGTACCTTGCACCAAACCTGCGCATGTGCAGCCTCACTAAGGATATTTATTATCTCTGCCCCAGCAAACCTTTCCTTCGGGACAACACGGACGGCATCTGTGGGCTGCGGCCCATGAAGATTGACTCTCGTTGTCCTGCCTCAGCTAAACCACGAGCTGAGGTCACTAACACCCAAGCTGAGATCGTAGGTGACCGATGGCTGGTCAACACCCCAGCCAGCACGGCCACTTTGACCTACGACCAACACGACACAGCCACCCGCATCAGTCTACCAAACCAGACGATGTGGATCCAAGTTCCAAAAGGTGCGATTCTTCACATCGATGAACTCGCACTCTATCACCTTCCCAGTGAGGAGTACCACACCGAACTGGAAATTTCAACTTTTTTCAGGGACCACAACTTCACTTTAGACCTTGAACTGGAGATGAGGATTGCAGAAGGGGGGACCCAACTAATTGATGTCACGCCCATCGACACTGCCCTCCAGGCACTTGCTCAGATGCCAGCTATGCACAGCCTCCCTGTTGTCCGAACCTGGACCGCCGCTGACACGGTACTGTGCCTCTTCACAGGAGTAGGATACGCCCTTACTCTTGGCCTCGCTTTCATCCTGTACCGAAGAGTCAGAGGGATGCAGGAAACAGTGAACAAGTGCACAGCTGCCGTCCCTCGAGCCTTCAAGCGGAACCGCGGGAAGCAAGACACACAAGCCGAGCAAGAGCCCAACCTCATTGAAATCACCCCTCTGCAGGCACGCAGAAGCGCTGCAGAAAATTAAGATAGACCTGCCATCCAGACCCAAATGACCTGTGCAACCATCGCCTATTGAACCATCGCCCACCAAAGTCTCTCAAGACCCTGGTGGCCATGAAGGGGGGGTATGTAACAGATGGCTCGGAGTCAAATAGAGACCATTGGGCATCTGGATTTCAACAGCCCTAAAATTGTGATAGTTAGATAACCCTGTCTCCTTTGTTGACAATCGTGGAGATGTCTATCACCTATCAAGGCTGTAAAGTGGGTGACAATTAAAACAAATGCCGTCGTAAAAGGGGGTTCAAAGGAATTCCACCAGAGAAACGACGAATCGCCAGAGACACAGCAGGGGGGCACAGACTATATGTCTGTGATGAAACCACATTTGAAGATCACAATGAGCTGTTTAAATGTATATATATGTTATATCCCTTTACTGCATGATCATGTATGTGTGATGTAACTGTGTGTTAACACTTTAGTTAGATTTTGTTCACTGTAGCATGGTTCATATCTTAGGTATGAAATTATTATTCAACGTGATCTTAAACCCATGTCTTGTCTAGTATCAAATTAACCTACTCTTTATTTCCTAATCATTTCCATAAGCCGCATCAATGTCATTTAATATCGATTTGAAGAGTTATGGAAACAAACTTCTATCATTATGCAAGTACGCAAATGTGATGTCTGAAAGATCAAAGGCTTGTTTCCCCGCGCGATCGAATACTTCGCACATTGGTCATTCACCTAAAATGGGCCTATCGCCCAAGCCATTATGGCTCAGTTCGCTCAATAGCTCAATTCGCTCAATTCGCTCAGTATCTCAGTCAGTGGCTTAGTTCACTCATGAGCGCTCAATCGCCCGGTTACTCAGGTAACCCGCCAGCGCAGTTTGGAAACTCGCTGAGATTCACCCAGAGTCCCTCGGATTCATCATCTTTTCTCTGAGCCCTGTTCTACTCTCGGGACAGTCTTTCCTGGCTTTGCGCTAGAGTTCGGAAAACCCCGCGGACCAATCCGCCCTCCGAAACAACTTAACGGACTTCCATCTTAAACGAACACACCTGGATTCTCTCTCTCTCTCCTTGCTCGCACCGCGAGCATAAGAAACTTCGCACTGCATCACAAAGAGCCAAACGCAAGTATAAACTCGTTTTACTCGCTGATGTTCAAGCTTTACCCCTTATGAGAATTAAGGCGATCCTTAGAGATTTTCCGATGGTTTGTGCAGATGTTAAGCAATAGTGCTATTGCCAATCTTTTACTCTCTCTCTAGCTTTTTCAATCTTTTCTTTCTCATCTATGTTTTATGTTATTGTATGTGTGTATGTTTAGTTAGTCGTTGTGTGTACTTCATTTTATAATTAATAAACCGGTTTGCATTTTCACAATTGAATTGTTTCTGTGTTCAATGCTCATGAAATTAAAGTCACTATTTCTGCTTTGATACAGCTACAAGCTGCGAATAGCACTGTATATCAGTGAGAAAGTACATTTTAAAGACCATGAAATTAACATTTCTTAGAAGTTAATATACGATTATGGATATATGTCTTCGGTGGACGAACATATTAATTAATTGTTAATATTAATTCTGCTACGCCAGGTAAAACCTGATAAACTTGTATAGTTAATTACAGTTAATTATACATAATATTCCCTTTTGAGCTAAAATCTAAGATTCCCTCGGGAATCCCCGTAGTGTTTCGGTCGGAGGTTCGTAGTGTTTCAAATAACGTTATTCCCAGGGGCGATTCTAGGATTTTCATTTTAGGGGGGCTCAGCCCCCAGTAAGGGTATGATTAAAAAAATATTATTTAACTATTAGGTTGTATACTACTAACCTTATTGCAATCCACTATTCCATTGTATTCCCTGTGTGTCATATATGGGACTAGAAAATTTTCATTTGGGAATGGAGATTTTTTTACAATGAAGACTTCATGATTCATTATTCACTGTGCAAATACACATACACATTTCCAGTACAAACACATCATTTTACTGTTTGCATTTCTATGCTCACATAGAAACCTTAGCTAAGGATTTTTTTGACAAAATAAACTTATAACCAGAAAATAAGATAAATGTGTGTGTTAACATACATGTAAACATAAACCGGATTTGCTAATCTTATAGGTTAATATTATTAGTTGATAGCCACTGTGTTAATCTGGGAATTATACAGATCTAAAATATAGAAAAGGGGAATGACCAACAAGTGATCTACCTTAATACTGAGTTGTCAAGATGCAGTATGATTTGGTTTTCAGGACAGGGTTTAGATTAAGCCAGGACAAGGCCTTAGTTATATTAGGATGTTTATGTAGTTTTTACAAGCATACCTTACAAAAATATTACAGGTGTGCATCTTGAGACAAAACAATGTGACAGATGTATTTTAAGATATGTTAGTGCAAGCTACTTTTAGTTAAGAACTAAAACTCAAACAGGCATTTTAGTCTTGAACTAGACTTAAGCCCTGTTTGGGAAACAGCCCCTATGTCTATACTGTAGGTCAGGGGTCTCCAAACTTTTTATAAGCAAGGGCTACCACAATGGATAAAACTATCTGGATGGGTACTTACTTTCTGATATAGTTTAATCAAAACTTTTTTCTTTTACTTGTTGTTTTATTTTCTTTTACTTGTTGATACGTTTTAGTATTGTTTAAAATGGTAAACCAAGCCAAGCTAATATTAAAAATACCACATTGAACCCTCAAAAACTTACTAGGAATACACAATGCCAAAGACAAATACACAGGTGCCTTACACTTTTTAAAAGGAAGGAGTTCAAATGTTGAAATATTAATATTTTAAATGAAATGAAATAAACATATTTAATAAGCTATACTTTACTTATATTGTTAGATTTAAAAAAAATTATTTTACTGCAAATATAAGGTGAATTGCCCATTAAAAGCTCGATTTGCACGTTTGATCCAGTTTTCCCACACAAAAAAACTAGTTTTATAAAAGGAAACACTTCACAATAACCTGGTATTTCGCTGCATGAAATGATCTGCCTGATGCGTTCAGTACAACAACTGTAAAGCAATGCATCACGCCAGCACCTGACTTAAAAACCTGTAACGTTAATAAGCAATATAGATGCGTGCTTTTACTGGTAACTTGACTGACCTGCTCCCTTCTTGGCGAATATTTCTGTGATTGATTTTGCAGCATCTCGCTGCGTCTGTCTCTCTCTGCGTCTCCTTTGCGCTGCATATTTGTTAGATAAAGCCAAAAAGCAGTGGGTTGCCGCCGTTTGGTCATGTGGTGGCATTTTCTCACCGCGACTGGCTGACTCGTAGGTCCGTCATTCATTCATATCATATTATTTCACATGTCAACCTGAGCTGACTGCACGGCAGGTTAGAACAGCCGCCAGGTCAAGATGGCCAGTCCGCCCTGTACTACAGATGTTCGCTCTGCTCGGCCCCCCTGCGAATTGAAAAACGCGCTAAATCCATGCTGACTCAGATCAGGGGAGGAGCCGAAACTTGTCCCAGCATGCCGCCTTTTCTAAAGAGTTTTTATAGGGGACTGAAGCGATCAAATCAAATATTTTTTAGGGGGGCTGGACAGAATTTTAGGGGGGCTGAAGCCCCCCTAAAATGAGCCTAGTGACGCCCCTGGTTATTCCCCTCCTCCCGCTGAAATTCGCTACACTGTCAATTTGACTAAACCAGATACTGTAAGTGTCAGCAAAAACTCAGCAACAACTAATTTCACAGACTGTAGTAACATGATTTTGTAGGACAAGGTGGACAAGAGTTTATTTTTGGAGCTGGACCATAAAACAATAAAACCTCATTCTGTGTCTATTTTGAGAGACCTGTTGTCTCTCTCCACCGGGGTTACGGATACCCAGGAACTGATCTGTATTTCACCCCCTCTCTTTTATCCCTTAAGGGTTTGGTTACTGGAAATATACTAAACACATGTAACATTGGGTATATCATATAGTGTGATGCTACAAAGGTTTCATCTTCATGTTTGGTTTCGTTTTAAAGGTGATGGTGCAATGGTTAAAAAGGTCTAATTTCTATAATGCTAAGAGAAAGTATATCAAAGTTTAAAACTTAAGACATAATCTGTACTCCTGTTATGGGTGTCACATCATGAGAAGATCTAGATTACAGATGGTTAACAGTCCCATTTGGTGCTCCTTCAGGTCACGAGAACCGACCAACCAAATCCTGATTTGAGATGTTATTATTCTTTGTCTCGTTCTGTGTATATAAGGTGGCTTGGCAAGAGACTCTGGGAAGTATTCTTTAGCAAGAATCTTCCCCACACTTTGGGTGTGTGTATTCAGACATTATGGAAGTATTCTTTAGCAAGAAACTTCCCCACACTTTGTGTGTGTGTATTCAAACATTATGGGAGAAATCTTTAACAGAATCTTCCTACACCATTTTGGGTATATTATATTCATGATGGAAGTACTCTGTAACCAGAGTGTCTATTGCCAGGTATGACTTTGTAACTTTTGCAACTGTTGATCATTTTAATTAATTGGAATTGAATCAAATTCTGTATGATATTGTTTAATTTATGTTTGAAGCTGAAACCTGCCTGGTATAATAAATTGTTACATTTGATTCATCTGAATTATTCAGAAATTGTATTGATTTATTTTAATTCTTTCAGAAATTGTTATGACCAGTAGATTAGAAGGAGTCTGGTATTACCGCAAGATTATTCTGTCAGGATATGATCACACTGAGGTTTTGATGGTCGAATGGAGCATGGGGCACATTCATTAAAACTCTCAGATTTATGTCTATCACCTGCCTTAGCAAGTTGCATGAGCGTTAGACTAAAGTAACTATTTTTATGATCGGAGCAAGCATGGAGCGGCCAGACATAAAAATATTAGTTTACCCGGTAACCTCTGACTAAGATCAGACTGACAATTTTGTGTCCGTGAGATGTACGCAAACGGCCGGCGTATGCTCTGTGCGATACCGGGTCCCTAATAACGAATAACTAAGACTATGGGAATTAAATTATGATCAACAGATAATTGGAATAACGCACTAAATTCTTAGTATATTAAATTGGAGTCAGATTATAATTTAAACACAGAGATCAAAGAAATTAATTTAAACATGATATGGAATTATTCTTTTAGAAGCACTGAGGAAGGAACGAACACGAGTCCCCTTCAACCACTCCACTTCTATCCGTCGTTGGGCTAGTGGGTGGTACCTTACAATTTCATAACTTCACAAGTACTATAATCAATCATATTCATCCAGCCCATCACACTTTATGCAGTGTCTAGCAAGTTAAAGCTGCACCTGCTAATGGTCAGTTACATTTTATTTTCTGCAGTCTTTTTTCACAAAACAAATTGTTTCACATCATCACAAAAACACGTTCACCCAAAGATTCTGTCATTTTATATCTCCCTCATGTCATTCATGACCTACTTTCTTCTGCAGAACACAACAGGTGTAAAAAAAATCCTCCCTATAGGTGGTTTCATCGGACACACATGCGGTGACACGATTACGCGTCTGGTCGGAATTTTACTTCTGGTTTCTGTTTGTTTAATGGTCTGACTAGTTGCTAAAACTGAACTCTTGAACAAATACCTCATCGGAATTTTTTTTATTTATTTCCTAATCTACATGTTGTTATATAAATAAACTACTTTAAAAGGACTTTGTTGTTATTTATTCTTGGCGGAGTTTACCGGAAGTTACGTGTTTTCCACGAAAGCGCTTGATTATGTTGTTACTGCTGAAAACGTCTATACACAAGGTACGCAAGCTCCGAAGGGCCCCGGACCACTAGGATGCCCCCTTACTCTTATCTTCATTCGGCGCTGCACAGACTGATTGCCGTGTGACATCACTATGCTGAGAGAGCCATTTGAAACCATAACAAGCAGTTCGATCTCACGATACTTTAATGCTATATATATCAAACTTCACGTGATCAAACAAGAAACCGGGGTTGATCACTTCTGGTTGCTGTCATGTGCTATTGTAGCTTGTTATTGTTATTTGTAATATTATTATTTGTGTTATGTTTCTTTTTTATTCTAATACCTGAATGAATGTGAGAAGAAAATGTCTTTGTCAAAAGTTATAAAGTATAAAAAAATTAGTACATTTTATTTTACTTAGGATAAGGATGTTAATGAGCATTTCCTCTTTGGATATTGCTTATTCTCATCTTTGGTAGCTCCCGAAGGCTTCATGTATAAAAACAACATGTTAGTGTAAAGCATACAGAACCAGAAGCGATCTACTATGTTTAGGGAATGCAGGAAGTTGAATTAAGTTGCGTATATACCCTGTTTCATATGACAATTGGTCTGTGCAGTGCTGCATGCAGTTGACACGCCCGACATGTGTCTTGATACACGGATATGGTTTTCTAACAAAGCTATACGTCCGGATAATATAATAATATAGGCCTCAGGACATTTAGGTAGTTTTTACAAACATACCCTACAAAAACAATACTAGTGTGCATCTTGAGACAAAACAATAGCACTAATATATCTCAAGATATGTCAGTGTATGGTGTTTTTAAATGAAGGCAGCTCAAAGATGCATTTTACTCTGGGACTAAACTAAAGCCCTGTCCGGAAAAGCCCCCACCACCCAAAAAAATCCTTCTTAGTCTTGATTAACCATGCATTGGATTTATTACACTGCAGTCCAAATCTTCAAATTCAACATCAGTCCAGTGTGTTTTGTTAGAAGTGTCAGTACACATCGATAATCAAAATTGATCATGCACGTTTCAATGTTATAATTAGAAAGTATTCTGATGAGTGTCGAAGTAATTTCCATATAGAAAAAATATACAGTTATAAGATAATACATTTGTTTTTAGTTAATATTTTGTTTATACTGTAGCTACATTGTTTTTTTATGAACGTACTGACAGAGCCATCTCACAAAGTTGCTTAGGGCCACCAGAAGTCTAAGATCGGCTCTACTGAACACTCTTTTGTATGTAATGTAAAGTGAATGAGGATTAAATGTTAAATACTCACCTCTGACAGGGTAGACATCACTGCGTGGTGATCTGAGATTCATCTCATTCTCAGGATCTGTTTTGACTGAATAATCACAACTCAGCTGTCGACTGCTTACTGTTTGCTTATGTGTGAATATTTCACTCAGACTCATATAAAATATACACTGATGTTCTCCAGTCTGTGTACATCTCTGAGAAAGACTCTGTTTTAGAGGTCCATACTCAGTGTAGAGATTACAGATGAATTCAGCTTTGACTGTCAGTGGTATTTCACATGATATAATGAGCTGGTCAGTGCTGTCAGCAACACTGATGGAGGGTTTCTGAAGAGTATCTATGAAGTTTATAAAACACATCAAGAAAAACAAATGAATATCAGTTTATAAAACACAAACATATCAGTGAAATATCTCACCTAGTATTGTCAGTGTGACAGGAGGAGAGTAAGGTGATGGTTTATGAATCCCATTCTCATTTATTGTGTAAAAGCATCTAATGTTGAGTGATACAGGTGATTTTTCACGCGTCCATAAGAGAAGTTCAGTTCCAGTGAGATGAAGCTGACATGATTGACTGAAGTTTGTATTTTCCTCTTCGTTTGAATAGAAATAACACAGACTCACTTTAACATCAACTGGACTCTCACAGATCAGATGTACTGAGTTTGACTCTCTTATGACATCAGGAGACACTTTTAGATTAGGAACTTCTGCAAAAATAAGATATTTTTCTAGTTACTGTAGATCATTTAACTGATCATCTTTATATACACATATGCAATTAAGGCCTTATTTGCACAAATATTGGTTTGCATGCTTTACAACTCTGAGGTTTTCATATGGTTTCTTGGATAGCTTGACTTTTCACACGGTCACATGGCACCCAGGATTATTTTCACATGGAGATGAAAGTTAATTGTTAGTAAATTAATGTTTTGTTAATGTTTTACTTAAAAACTTCACATGTATCCATCAGACATGCTAAAATTAATTAATTCCATTTTACAAGTATAGAGAGAACGTATTTAAGATAACATTTTGAGTACTACTTATTTCTTTCTTTATTTATTTCTTAATCAACTTTAAAGCTTTCTTCATTTGACTCAAGCTGTGATGTTTTCGCTTATTGTTTGATCGTGGCAACCTGTTGCTACAGATATTGTAGTTCTTGTTTGACAAATATCTTTTATAAAAGAATCTGCTCAATAATGTAAATTACTTGAATAAATATAAATCACTTACTATATGACTGAACCTCCATAAGAAGATGCAGAAGAGTGATGATGAACAACTCCATTACAGCAAGTGTGAGAAAAGACACAAAACGAGACTCATAAAGTATCTGAATTAGGAAGTAAAAGATCGGACCACAGGAAACCACAACCTGTATCATGCTGTTAGCTTTAAGGTCCCGTTCTTTCTGTGTTTTTGAAACTTTGATTGTGTTTATAGTGGGCAATATAACATGTGTTCATGTTTCACGTGTAAAAAAGCAGTATTTTTCACACATTTTACTTATTTGTATAGCGCTGTTTTCACTGTCCTAAAAACAAGCTGATGTCTTCCTTGTTCTATGAAGTCCCTCCTTCAGAAATACATATAGAGTTCTGATTGTGTAGTAAGGGTGTCACGATTTCGATTTTAAATCGAAATCAATCAAAATTAAGTCACAACCTCGAACTTCGAATTAAAAAATGGGATCGTCGATGCTGCCACACCCCCATGACACGTCCGGTCGGCTTGTCAAGTGGGGGAAAATAAACCTCTCAGAGGTGCCTTTAAAAACATCGGTCCATCGGAACACGATTTATATTTTAAACACAAGGGATGTATTGCTACAACTCCTTGTAATGCATATCATAAACAGGATTACTACCTAGTTTTCTGCCTTTGGACAGAGCCCAGCTCTCTGCACGTGCGCGAGAGAGCCGCCAAGATGCAGCGGGTCATATTTTAAACAAAAGGGATAGTTTGCCTCAGCGCGCATGAAACGCATAAAACTAAACAAATACGTAAGGATTACTACTTTAGTTTATGTTTAGACTTTGGATAGATGTGAGAGCACGTGAGACAGAGAGAAGCGCAGCTGCTTATGACGCACTGGTTTTATTTCAGATGCTAGGAGTCCAAGACGCGCGCATTAAGTCCATGTGCGTGCAAGAAGGAATCCTCTCTCTACAAGCTCTCTTGCGTAAAGTGAAGCCCACAAACCCCCATGCGAGGAAAAGCACGCAATGTGAATGTTTATGTGAAACTATAATAATAATAATAATAATAATAATAACTAGATAGGTACATTTCCTGAAGAAAATGTGAAGTGGTGCTTGCCGTGGCAAAATTCCCGGGACAATATATGATTATACTCCAACCCAAAAGTAAAACGGTCCAACCCCCTTGTGTCTACGATGTTTTGATGCAGAGATATAAGGCTTTGTTTACTCTGTTGCTAGGGTACTGTTTTTGGTGGCTAGGGAAAAAAATTGGCATCCCATAGTGATTACACTCTGAGTCACGAGTCAAACAGTCCAAGCCCTGTGTCTCTACGATGTTCTGATGCGGAGATATAAGGCTTTGTTTACTCGGTTGCTAGGGTAGTGCATTTGGTTGCTAGGGGAAAAAATGGCATCCACTGGTGATTACCCTCTGAGTCACGAGTCAAACGGTCCAACCCCCGTGTCTCTACGATGTTCTGATGCCGAGATATACGGCTTTGTTTACTCTGTTGCTAGGGTACTGTATTTGGTTGCTAGGGAAAAAATTGGCATCCCATAGTGATTACACGCTGAGTCACGAGTCAAACGGTCCAACCCCCGTGTCTCTACGATGTTCTGATGCGGAGATATACGGCTTTGTTTACTCTGTTGCTAGGGTACTGTATTTGGTTGCTAGGGAAAAAATTGGCATCCCATAGTGATTACACTCTGAGTCACGAGTCAAACGGTCCAACCCCCGTGTCTCTACGATGTTCTGATGCCGAGATATACGGCTTTGTTTACTCTGTTGCTAGGGTACTGTATTTGGTTGCTAGGGAAAAAATTGGCATCCCATAGTGATTACACGCTGAGTCACGAGTCAAACGGTCCAACCCCCGTGTCTCTACGATGTTCTGATGCCGAGATATACGGCTTTGTTTACTCTGTTGCTAGGGTACTGTATTTGGTTGCTAGGGAAAAAATTGGCATCCCATAGTGATTACACGCTGAGTCACGAGTCAAACGGTCCAACCCCCGTGTCTCTACGATGTTCTGATGCCGAGATATAAGGCTTTGTTTACTCTGTTGCTAGGGTACTGTATTTGGTTGCTAGGGAAAAAATTGGCATCCCATAGTGATTACACTCTGAGTCACGAGTCAAACGGTCCAACCACCGTGTCTCTACGATGTTCTGATGCCGAGATATAAGGCTTTGTTTACTCTGTTGCTAGGGTACTGTATTTGGTTACTAGGGAAAAAATTGGCATCCCATAGTGATTACACTCTGAGTCACGAGTTAAAACGGTCCAACCCCCGTGTCTCTGCGATGTTCTGATGCGGAGATATAAGGCTTTGTTTACTCTGTTGCTAGGGTACTGTATTTGGTTGCTAGGGAAAAATTTGGCATCCCATAGTGATTACACTCTGAGTCACGAGTCAAACGGTCCAACCACCGTGTCTCTACGATGTTCTGATGCTGAGATATAAGGCTTTGTTTACTCTGTTGCTAGGGTACTGTATTTGGTTGCTATGGAAAAAATTGGCATCCAATAGTGATTACACTCTAAGTCACGAGTCAAACGGTCCAACCCCCGTGTCTCTACGATGTTCTGATGCTGAGATATAAGGCTTTGTTTACTCTGTTGCTAGGGTACTGTATTTGGTTGCTAGGGAAAAAATTGGCATCCCATAGTGATTACACTCTGAGTCACGAGTCAAACGGTCCAACCCCCGTGTCTCTACGATGTTCTGATGCTGAGATATAAGGCTTTGTTTACTCTGTTGCTAGGGTAGTGTATTTGGTTGCTAGGGAAAAAATTGGCATCCCATAGTGATTACACTCTGAGTCACGAGTCAAACGGTCCAACCACCGTGTCTCTACGATGTTCTGATGCTGAGATATAAGGCTTTGTTTACTCTGTTGCTAGGGTACTGTATTTGGTTGCTATGGAAAAAATTGGCATCCAATAGTGATTACACTCTAAGTCACGAGTCAAACGGTCCAACCCCCGTGTCTCTACGATGTTCTGATGCTGAGATATAAGGCTTTGTTTACTCTGTTGCTAGGGTACTGTATTTGGTTGCTAGGGAAAAAATTGGCATCCCATAGTGATTACACTCTGAGTCACGAGTCAAACGGTCCAACCCCCGTGTCTCTACGATGTTCTGATGCTGAGATATAAGGCTTTGTTTACTCTGTTGCTAGGGTAGTGTATTTGGTTGCTAGGGAAAAAATTGGCATCCCATAGTGATTACACTCTGAGTCACGAGTCAAACGGTCCAACCCCCGTGTCTCTACGATGTTCTGATGCTGAGATATAAGGCTTTGTTTACTCTGTTGCTAGGGTAGTGTATTTGGTTGCTAGGGAAAAAATTGGCATCCCATAGTGATTACACTCTGAGTCACGAGTCAAACGGTCCAACCCCGTGTCTCTACGATGTTCTGATGCTGAGATATAACTGTTTGAATTTTATGTTACTAGGGTGCTCAAAAGTGGTTGCTAGGGGCGTGGCTTAATACTTATGTAAGGATCCTGAGAGACTGATTGGATGCCTGAGTAAAATGAGCCCACCCCCATGTCTCTATGACACTGTGGTGCAAAGATATCCATCTGGGCATTTTATAATGGCAGTCTATGGGAGATGTTGCTAGGGTGCCCAAAATTGTTGCTAGGGGCGTGGCTTAATAGCTCTGGGATGATCCTTAGAGACTGATTGGATGCCCGAGTAAAATGAGCCCACCCACTTATCTCTACGACACTGTAAAGCAAAGATATCCCATCTGGAACTGTTTTATTCCCTTATATGGGCATGTTTCCTGCCCCATTATAAGTCAATGGGAATTTTCGGGTGCCTCTTACACCCCAGGGGGACAACTTACACCCCAATGTCATGTATGTTCTTACAGAGCCTACCACCCTCTTCAAATGTTGTAACCCACACGTTCCTACAAAATCCTTGAGCGGAGCTATGACCCGTCAAAGTTGGGTGCAATGTTAAGTCAATGGGATTTTTTGGGTGGTTTTTCGCCTCCCTTTCAAAAATCTTGCACCCGATCGCTTATAAAAGTCATAGCAGACGTGTCCTCAATAAGCCGGTCGTTTTGAGCCCTGTTTCATTGGTCTATGACAAACCGTGCGGGACGAGTTACGCGCCGAAAAAGTGTCCAGATATAAGAATAATAAATAAATAAACTAGATAGGTACATTTCCTGAAGAAAATGTGAGTGGTGCTTGCCGTGGCAAAATTCTGGGGAACATATATGATTATACTCCAAGCCAAAAGTAAAACGATCCAACTCCCGTGTCTCTACGATGTTCTGATGCTGAGATATAAGGCTTTGTTTACTCTGTTGCTAGGGTACTGTATTTGGTTGCTAGGGAAAAAATTGGCATCCCATAATGATTACACTCTGAGTCACGAGTCAAACGGTCCAACCCCCGTGTCTCTACGATGTTCTGATGCGGAGATATAAGGCTTTGTTTACTCTGTTGCTAGGGTACTGTATTTGGTTGCTAGGGAAAAAATTGGCATCCCATAGTGATTACGCTCTGAGTCACGAGTCAAACGGTCCAACCCCCGTGTCTCTACGATGTTCTGATGCGGAGATATAAGGCTTTGTTTACTCTGTTGCTAGGGTACTGTATTTGGTTGCTAGGGAAAAAATTGGCATCCCATAGTGATTACACTCTGAGTCACGAGTCAAACGATCCAACCCCCGTGTCTCTACGATGTTCTGATGCGGAGATATAAGGCTTTGTTTACTCTGTTGCTAGGGTACTGTATTTGGTTGCTAGGGAAAAAATTGGCATCCCATAATAATTACACTCTGAGTCACGAGTCAAACGGTCCAACCCCTGTGTCTCTACGATGTTCTGATGCGGAGATATAAGGCTTTGTTTACTCTGTTGCTAGGGTATTGTATTTGGTTGCTAGGGAAAAAATTGGCATCCACTAGTGATTACCCGCCGAGTCAGGAGTCAAACGGTCCAAACCCCGTGTCTCTACGATGTTCTGATGCGGAGATATAAGGCTTTGTTTACTCTGTTGCTAGGGTACTGTATTTGGTTGCTAGGGAAAAAATTGACATCCCATAATGATTACACTCTAAGTCACGAGTCAAACGGTCCAACCCCCGTGTCTCTACGATGTTCTGATGCAGAGATATAAGGCTTTGTTTACTCTGTTGCTAGGGTACTGTATTTGGTTGCTAGGGAAAAAATTGGCATCCCATAATGATTACAATCCGAGTCACGAGTCAAACGGTCAAACCCCCGTGTCTCTAAGATGTTCTGATGCGGAGATATAAGGCTTTGTTTACTCTGTTGCTAGGGTACTGTATTTGGTTGCTCGGGAAAAAATTGGCATCCCATAATGATTACATGCCGAGTCACAAGTCAAACGGTCCAACCCCCGTGCCTCTATGATGTTCTGATGCGGAGATATAAGGCTTTGTTTACTCTGTTGCTAGGGTACTGTATTTGGTTGCTAGGGAAAAAATTGGCATCCCATAATGATTACACTCTGAGTCACTAGTCAAACGGTCCAACCCCCGTGTCTCTATGATGTTCTGATGCAGAGATATAACTGTTTGAATTTTATGTTGCTAGGGTGCTCAAAAGTGGTTGCTAGGGGCGTGGCTTAAAAGCTTTGGGAATATCCTGATAGACTGATTGGATGTCTGAGTAAAATGAGCCCACCCCCTTGTCTCTACGACATTGTAAAGCAAAGATATCCCATCTGGAACTTTTTTATTCCCTTATATGGGCATGTTTCCTGCCCCAAATTTCGGGTGCCTCTTACACCCCAGGGGTACAACTTACACCCCACTGTGATCCATGTTCTTACAGAGTCTAGCACCCTCTTCAAATAATGTAACCCACATGTTTCTAAGGAATCCTCACTCGTACCTATGACCCGTCAAAGTTTTTGCAATGTTAAGTATATGGGATTTCCCCCCATTGACTTTTCATTGGGGCACTTTTGGGCACCTCTTACACCCCAGGGGTACAACTTACACCCCAATGTGATGTATGTTCCTACAGAGTCTACCACCCTCTCCAAATGATGTAACACACATGTTTCTACAAAATCCTCGAGCGGAGCTATGACTCGTCAAAGTTGGGCGCAATGTTAAGTCAATGGGATTTTTCGGGTGGTTTTTCGCCCCCCTTTCGGAAATCCTGCACCCGATCGCTTATAAAAGTCATAGCACACCTCTCCTCAATAAGCCGGTCGATTTGAGCCCTCTTTCATGGGTCTACGACAAACCGTGCGGGACGAGTTAGGTGCCGAAAAAACGTGCAGATGTAAGAATAAAATATAACTAGATAGGTACATTTCCTGAAGAAAATGTGAGTGGTGCTTGCCGTGGCAAAATTCTGGGGACCATATATGATTATACTCCAAGCCAAAAGTAAAACGATCCAACCCCCGTGTCTCTACGATGTTCTGATGCGGAGATATAAGGCTGTGTTTTTCCGGTTGCTAGGGTACTGTATTTGGTTGCTAGGAGAAAAAAATTGCCATCCACTAGTGATTACCCTCCGAGTCACGAGTCAAACGGTCCAACCCCCATGTCTCTACGATGTTCTGATGCGGAGATATAAGGCTTTGTTTACTCTGTTGCTAGGGTACTGTATTTGGTTGCTAGGCAAAAAAATGGCATCCACTAGTGATTACCCTCCGAGTCACAAGTCAAACGGTCCAACCCCCATGTATCTACGATGTTCTGATGCGGAGATATAAGGCTTTGTTTACTCTGTTGCTAGGGTACTGTATTTGGTTGCTAGGGAAAAAATTGGCATCCCATAGTGATTACACTCTGAGTCACGAGTCAAACGGTCCAACCCCCATGTCTCTACGATGTTCTGATGCGAGGATATAAGGCTTTGTTTACTCTGTTGCTAGGGTACTGTATTTGGTTGCTAGGGAAAAAATTGGCATCCCATAGTGATTACCCTCCGAGTCACAAGTCAAGCGGTCCAACCCCTGTGTTTCTACGATGTTCTGATGCGAAGATATAAGGCTTTGTTTACTCTGTTGCTAGGGTACTGTATTTGGTTGCTAGGGAAAAAATTGGCATCCACTACTGATTACCCTCCGAGTCACGAGTCAAACGGTCCAACCCTCGTGTCTCTACGATGTTCTGAGGCGGAGATATAAGGCTTTGTTTATTCGGTTGCTAGGGTACTGTATTTGGTTGCTAGGGAAAAAATTGGCATCCACTACTGATTACCCTCTGAGTCACGAGTCAAACGGTCGAACCCCCGTGTCTCTACGATGTATTGATGCGGAGATATAAGGCTTTGTTTACTCTGTTGCTAGGGTACTGTATTTGGTTGCTAGGGAAAAAATTGGCATCCACTACTGATTACCCTCTGAGTCACGAGTCAAACGGTCCAACCCCCGTGTCTCTACGATGTTCTGATGCGGAGATATAAGGCTTTGTTTATTCTGTTGCTAGGGTACTGTATTTGGTTGCTAGGGAAAAAATTGGCATCCACTACTGATTACCCTCTGAGTCACGAGTCAAACGGTCCAACCCCCGTGTCTCTACGATGTTCTGATGCGGAGATATAAGGCTTTGTTTACTCTGTTGCTAGGGTACTGTATTTGGTTGCTAGGGAAAAAATTGGCATCCACTACTGATTACCCTCTGAGTCACGAGTCAAACGGTCCAACCCCCGTGTCTCTACGATGTTCTGATGCGGAGATATAAGGCTTTGTTTATTCGGTTGCTAGGGTGCTCAAATTTGGTTGCTAGGGGCGTGGCTTGGGAGTGGCCAATTATGTGCCCAATTGTTACACCCCTAGTCACAAGTAAAACGGTCCAACCCCCGTGTCTCTACGATGTTCTGATGCCGAGATATAACTGTTTGAATTTTATGTTCCTAGGGTGCTCAAAAGTGGTTGCTAGGGGCGTGGCTTAAAACCTATGTAAGGATCCTGAGAGACTGATTGGATGTCTGAGTAAAATGAGCCCACCCCCATGTCTCTATGACACTGTGCTGCAAAGATATCCATCTGGGCATTTTATAATGGCAGTCTATGGGAGATGTTGCTAGGGTGCCCAAAATTGTTGCTAGGGGCGTGGCTTAATAGCTCTGGGATGATCCTGAGAGATTGATTGGATGCTCGAGTAAAATGAGCCCACCCCTTTATCTCTACGACACTGTAAAGCAAAGATATCCCATCTGGAACTGTTTTATTCCCTTATATGGGCATGTTTCCTGCCCCATTATAAGTCAATGGGAATTTTCGGGTGCCTCTTACACCCCAGGGGTACAACTTACACCCCATTGTGATCTATGTTCTTACAGAGCCTACCACCCTCTTCAAATGTTGTAACCCACATGTTTCTACAAAATCCTCGAGCCGAGCTATGACTCGTCAAAGTTGGGCGCAATGTAAAGTCAATGGGATTTTTCGGGTGGTTTTTCGCCCCCCTTTCGGAAATCCTGCACCCGATTGCTTATAAAAGTCATAGCACACCTCTCCTCAATAATCCGGTCGATTTGAGCCCTCTTTCGTGGGACTACAACAAACCGTGCGGGACGAGTTACGCGCCGAAAAAGTGTCCAGACATAAGAATAATAATAACTAGATAGGTACATTTCCTGAAGAAAATGTGAAGTGGTGCTTGCCGTGGCAAATTGGCTTTGTTTACACTGTTGCTAGGGTACTGTATTTGGTTGCTAGGGAAAAAAATGACATCCCATAGTGATTACCCGCCGAGTCACGAGTCAAACGGTCCAACCCCCGTGTCTCTACGATGTTCTGATGCGGAGATATAAGGCTTTGTTTACTCTGTTGCTAGGGTACTGTATTTGGTTGCTAGGGAAAAAATTGACATCCCATAGTGATTACCCGCCGAGTCACGAGTCAAACGGTCCAACCCCCGTGTCTCTACGATGTTCTGATGCGGAGATATAAGGCTTTGTTTTCTCTGTTGCTAGGGTAATGTATTTGGTTGCTAGGGAAAAATTTGACATCCCATAGTGATTACAAGCCGAGTCACGAGTCAAATGGTCCAACCCCCGTGTCTCTACGATGTTCTGATGCGGAGCTATAAGGCTTTGTTTACTCTGTTGCTAGGGTACTGTATGTGGTTGCTAGGGAAAAATTTGACATCCCATAGTGATTACCCACCGAGTCATGAGTCAAACGGTCCAACCCCCGTGTCTCTACGATGTTCTGATGCGGAGATATAAGGCTTTGTTTACTCTGTTGCTAGGGTACTGTATTTGGTTGCTAGGGAAAAATTTGACATCCCATAGTGATTACCCGCCGAGTCATGAGTCAAACGGTCCAACCCCCGTGTCTCTACGATGTTCTGATGCGGAGATATAAGGCTTTGTTTACTCTGTTGCTAGGGTACTGTATTTGGTTGCTAGGGAAAAAATTGACATCCCATAGTGATTACCCGCCGAGTCACGAGTCAAACGGTCCAACCCCCGTGTCTCTACGATGTTCTGATGCGGAGATATAAGGCTTTGTTTACTCTGTTGCTAGGGTACTGTATTTGGTTGCTAGGGAAAAAATTGGCATCCCATAATGATTACACTCTGAGTCACGAATCAAACGGTCCAACCCCCATGTCTCTACGATGTTCTGATGCGGAGATATAAGGCTTTGTTTACTCTGTTGCTAGGGTACTGTATTTGGTTGCTAGGGAAAAAATTGGCATCCCATAATGATTACACTCTGAGTCACGAGTCAAACGGTCCAACCCCCGTGTCTCTACGATGTTCTGATGCGGAGATATAAGGCTTTGTTTACTCTGTTGCTAGGGTACTGTATTTGGTTGCTAGGGAAAAAATTGCCATCCCATAATAATTACACTCCGAGTCACGAGTCAAACGGTCCAACCCCCGTGTCTCTACGATGTTCCAATTCGGAGATATAAGGCTTTGTTTACTCTGTTGCTAGGGTACTGTATTTGGTTGCTAGGGGAAAAAATGGCATCCCATAATGATTACACTCTGAGTCACTAGTCAAACGGTCCAACCCCCGTGTCTCTACGATGTTCGGATGCTGAGATATAACTGTTTGAATTTTATGTTGCTAGGGTGCTGAAAAGTGGTTGCTAGGGGCGTGGCTTAGTAAGTCTTTAAGGATCCTGAGAAACTGATTGGATGCCTGAGTAAAATGAGCCCACCCCCATGTCTCTATGACACTCTGGTGCAAAGATATCCATCTGGGCATTTTATAATGGCAGTCTATGGGAGATGTTGCTAGGGTGCCCAAAATTGTTGCTAGGGGCGTGGCTTAATAGCTCTGAGATGATCCTGAGAGACTGATTGGATGCCCGAGTGAAATGAGCCCACCCACTTGTCTGTAGGACATTGTAAAGCGAAGATATCCCAGCTGGAACTTTTTTATTTCCTTATATGGGCATGTTTCCTGCCCCATTATAAGTCAATGGGGCACTTTTGGGTGCCTCTTACACCCCAGGGGTACAACTTACACCCCAATGTGATGTATGTTCTTACAGAGCCTACCACCCTCTTCAAATGTTGTAACCCACATGTTTCTACAAAATCCTCGAGCGGAGCTATGACTCGTCAAAGTTGGGCTCAATGTTAAGTCAATGGGATTTTTCGGGTGGTTTTTCGCCCCCCTATCGGAAATCCTGCACCCGATCGCTTATAAAAGTCATAGCACACCTCTCCTCAATAAACCGGTCGATTTGAGCCCTGTTTCATTGGTCTACGGCAAAGCGTGCGGGACGAGTTACGCGCCGAAAAAGTGTGCAGACATAAGAATAAGATATAATAATAATAAGTATGAGCAATAGTAATAGTGATGCCTTGCATAAATGCAAGCACCACTAATAAAGATAGGTACATTTCCTGAAGAAAATGTGAAGTGGTGCTTGCCGTGGCAAAATTCTGGGGGCAATGTATGATTATACTCCAAGTCACGAGTCAAACGGTCCAACCCCCGTGTCTCTACGATGTTCTGATGTGGAGATATAAGGCTTTGTTTATTGAAGGTAGTATGATTACCATGAAGCTAGCATGATGTTAGCATAAATAACGTGAAGGTAGTATGATGTTAACATGATTAGCATGAAGCTAGCATAAAGCGAACATCATTAGCATGAAGCTAACATGATGTTAATATGATTAGCATGAAGTTAGCATGATGTTAGCATGATTATCAGGAAGTTGGCATGATGTTAGCATGATTAGCATGAAGTTAGCATGAAGTTAACATGAAGCTAGCATGATGTTAACATGATTAGCATGAAGTTAGCATGAAGCTAGCATTAAGCTAGCATGATTAGCATGAAGCTAGCATGAAGCTAACATGATTAGCATGAAGCTAGCATGATTAGCATGAAGCTAGCATGATGTTAGCATGATTAGCATGATGTTAGCATGATTAGCATGATGTTAGCATGAAGCTAGCATGCAGCTAGCATGATTAGCATGAAGCTAGCATGATTAGCATCAAGCTAGCATGATTAGCATGAAGCTAGCATGATTAGCATGAAGCTAGCATGATTAGCATGAAGCTAGCATGAAGCTAACATGATTAGCATGAGGCTAGCATGATTAGCATGACGCTAGCATGATTAGCATCAAGCTAGCATGATGTTAGCTTGATGTTAGCATGATTAGCATGAAGTTAACATGATTAACATGAAGTTAGCATGAAGCTAGCATGATTAGCATGAAGCTAGCATGATTAGCATGAAGCTAGCATGATTAGCATGAAGCTAACATGATGTTAGCATGATTAGCATGATGTTAGCATGATTAGCATGATGATAGCATGAAGCTAGCATGATGTTAGCATGATGTTAGCATGATTAGCATGAAGTTAGCCTGATGTTAGCATGATTAGCATGATGTTAGCATGATTAGCATGAAGTTAGCATGATGTTAGAATAATTAGCATAAAGATAGCATGATGTTAGCATGATTAGCATGAAGCTAGCATGATGTTAGCATGATTAGCAAGAAGTTAACATGAAGTTAGCATGAAGCTAGCATGATTTAACATGAAGTTAGCAAGATTTATTATGAAATTAGCATTAAGCTAGCATGAAACTAGCATGAAGCTAGTATGACTTAGCATTAAGCTAACATGAAGCTAACATGACCCAAAGACCCAACCCCCATGTCTCTATGATGTTCGGATCCAGAGATATAAGGCTTTGTTTATTATGTTGCTAGGGTGCTCATATTTGGTTGTTAGGGGCGTGGCTTGGGAGTGGCCAACAATGTGGCCAGTTATTACACTCTGAGTCACAAGTAAAATGGTCCAACTCCCGTTTCTCTACGATGTTCTGATGCGGAGATATAAGGCTTTGTTTATTCGGTTGCTAGGGTGCTCATATTTGGTTGCTAGGGGCGTGGCTTGGGAGTGGCCAATGATGTGGCCAGTTATTACACTCCGAGTCACAAGTAAAACGGTCCAACCCCCGTGTCTCTACGATGTTCTGATGCCGAGATATAACTGTTTGAGTTTTATGTTGCTAGGGTGCTCAAAAGTGGTTGCTAGGGGCGTGGCATACTAACTCTTTACGGATGCTGAGAGACTGATTGGATACCTGAGTAAAATGAGCCCACCCCCATGTCTCTATGACACTGTGCTGCAAAGATATCCACCTGGGCATTTTATAATGGCAGTCTATGGGAGATGTTGCTAGGGTGCCCAAAACGGTTGCTAGGGTAACCTTACACCCCATTGTGGGGGACGTCCTGACAGAGTCTAGCACCCTCTTCAATTTTAGTAACCCACATGTTTCTATGACATCCTCACTCGGACCTATGACCCCTCAAATTTTTTTCGCAATGTTAGTCTATGGGATTTTCGCCCCATTGACTTTCCATTAGGGCACTTTTGGGGACCTCTTACACCCCAGGGGTACAACTTACACCCCAACGTGATGTATGTTCTTACAGAGCCTACCACCCTCTTCAAATGCTGTAACCCACATGTTTCTACAAAATCCTCGAGTGGAGCTATGACCTGCCAAAGTTCGACGCAATGTAAAGTCAATGGGACGTTTTCGGGAGGTTTTTTGCGCCCCTTTCGGAAATCCTGCACCCGATCGCTTATAAAAGTCATAGCACACCTCTCCTCAATAATCCGGTCGATTTGAGCCCTCTTTCATGGCACTATGGCAAACCGTGCGGGACGAGTTACGCGCCGAAAAAGTGTCCAGAAAAAGAAGAATAATAACTAGATAGGTACATTTCCTGAAGAAAATGTGAAGTGGTGCTTGCCGTGGCAAATTTCTGGGGTCAGTATATGATTATACTTCCAGTCACGAGTAAAACGATCCAAACCCCGTGTCTCTACGATGTTCTGATGCGCAGATATAAGGCTTTGTTTATTCGGTTGCTAGGGTACTATATTTGGTTGCTAGGGAAAAATGTGACATCCAATAGTGATTACACTCCGGGTCACGAGTCAAACGGTCCAACCCCCATGTCTCTACGATGTTCTGATGCGGAGATATAAGGCTTTGTTTATTCGGTTGCTAGGGTAGTGTATTTGGTTGCTAGGGAGAAAATTGCCATCCAGTAGTGATTACACTCCGGGTCATGAGTCAAATGGTCAAACCCCCATGTCTCTACGATGTTCTGATGGGGAGATATAAGGCTTTGTTTATTTGGTTGCTAGGGTGCTGTATTTGGTTGCTAGGGAAAAATTTGACATCCAATAGTGATTACACTCTGAGTCACGAGTCAAACGGTCCAATCCCCATGTCTCTACGATGTTCTGATGCGGAGATATAAGGCTTTGTTTACTCCGTTGCTAGGGTACTGTATTTGGTTGCTAGGGAAAAAATTGGCATCCCATAATGATTACACTCTGAGTCACGAGTCAAACGGTCCAACCCCCGTGTCTCTACGATTTTCTGATGCGGAGATATAAGGCTTTGTTTACTCTGTTGCTAGGGAGCTGTATTTGGTTGCTAGGGAAAAATTTGACATCCAATAGTGATTACACTCTGAGTCACGAGTCAAATGGTCCAACCCCCGTGTCTCTACGATGTTCTGATGCGGAGATATAAGGCTATGTTTACTCTGTTGCTAGGGTACTGTATTTGGTTGCTAGGGAAAAAATTGGCATCCACTAGTGATTAACCTCCAAGTCACGAGTCAAACGGTCCAACACCCATGTCTCTACGATGTTCTGATGCGGAGATATAAGGCTTTGTTTATTCGGTGGCTAGGGTTCTCAAATTTGGTTGCTAGGGGCGTGGCTTGGGAGTGGCCATTGATGTGCCCAATTGTTACACCCCTAGTCACAAGCAAAACGGTCCAACTCCCGTGTCTCTACGATGTTCTGATGCCGAGATATAACTGTTTGAATTTTATGTTGCTAGGGTGCTCAAAAGTGGTTGCTAGGGGCGTGGCTTAGTAAGTATTCAAGGATCCTGAGAGAGTGATTGGATGCCTGAGTAAATTGAGCCCACCCCCATGTCTCTGTGACACTGTGGTGCAAAGATATCCATCTAGGCATTTTATAATGGCAGTCTATGGGATAGGTTGCTAGGGTGCCCAAAATGGTTGCTAGGGTAACCTTACACCCCATTGTGGGGTACGTCCTGAAAGAGTCTAGCACCCTCTTCAAATGTTGTGACCCACATGTTTCTACGAAATCCTCGCTCGGACCTATGACCCGTCAAAGTTTTTCGCAATGTTAAGTCTATGGGATTTTCGCCCATTGACTTTTCATTGGGCATTTTTGGGCACCTCTTACACCCCAGAGGTACAACTTACACCCCATTGTGATCCATGTTCTTACAGAGCCTACCACCCTCTTCAAATGTTGTAACCCACATGTTTCTACAAAATCCTCGAGCGGAGCTATGACTCGTCAAAGTTGGGCGCAATGTTAAGTCAATGGGATTTTTCGGGTGGTTTTTCGCCCCCCTTTCGGAAATCCTGCACCCGATTGCTTATAAAAGTCATAGCACACCTCTCCTCAATAAACCAGTCGATTTGAGCCCGCTTTCATGGGACTACGGCAAAGCGTGCGGGACGAGTTACGCGCCGAAAAAACGTGCAGACATAAGAATAAGATATAATAATAATAACTAGATAGGTACATTTCCTGAAGAAAATGTGAAGTGGTGCTTGCTGTGGCAAATTTCGGGGGACAGTATGTGATTATACTCCATGCCACAACTAAAACAATCCAACCCTCATGTCTCTATGATGTTCTGATGCGAAGATATAAGGCTTTGTTTATTCGGTTGCTAGGGTACTATATTTGGTCGCTAGGGAAAAAATTGGCATCCCATAGTGATTACACTCCGAGTCATGAGTCAAACGGTCCAACCCCCGTGTCTCTACGATGTTCTGATGCTGAGATATAAGGCTTTGTTTACTCTGTTGGTAGGGTACTGTATTTGGTTGCTAGGGAAAAAATTGTCATCCCATAGTGATTACACTCCGAGTCACGAGTCAAACGGTCCAACCCCGTGTCTCTACGATGTTCTGATGCGGAGATATAAGGCTTTGTTTACTCTGTTGCTAGGGCACTGTATTTGGTTGCTAGGGAAAAAATTGGCATCCCATAGTGATTACACACTGAGTCACGAGTCAAACGGTCCAACCCCCGTGTCTCTACGATGTTCTGATGCTGAGATATAAGGCTTTGTTTACTCTGTTGCTAGGGTACTCTATTTGGTTGCTAGGGAAAAAATTGGCATCCGATAGTGATTACACTCTGAGTCACGAGTCAAACGGTCCAACCCCCGTGTCTCTACGATGTTCTGATGCGGAGATATAAGGCTTTGTTTACTCTGTTGCTAGGGTACTGTATTTGGTTGCTAGGGAAAAAATTGGCATCCCATAGTGATTGCACTCTGAGTCATGAGTCAAACAGTCCAACCCCCGTGTCTCTACGATGTTCTGATGCTGAGATATAAGGCTTTGTTTACTCTGTTGCTAGGGTACTGTATTTGGTTGCTAGGAAAAAAAATTGGCATCCCATAGTGATTACACTCTGAGTCATGAGTCAAACGGTCCAACCCCCGTGTCTCTACGATGTTCTGATGCTGAGATATAAGGCTTTGTTAACTCTGTTGCTAGGGTACTGTATTTGGTTGCTAGGGAAAAAATTGGCATCCCATAGTGATTACACTCTGAGTCACGAGTCAAACGGTCCAACCCCCGTGTCTCTATGATGTTCTGATGCTGAGATAAAAGGCTTTGTTTACTCTGTTGCTAGGGTACTGTATTTGGTTGCTAGGGAAAAAATTGGCATTCCATAGAGATTACACTCTGAGTCACGAGTCAAACGGTCCAACCCCAGTGTCTCTATGATGTTCTGATGCTGAGATAAAAGGCTTTGTTTACTCTGTTGCTAGGGTACTGTATTTGGTTGCTAGGGAAAAATTTGGCATCCCATAGTGATTACACTCTGAGTCACAAGTCAAACGGTCCAACCCCCGTGTCTCTACGATGTTCTGATGCAGAGATATAAGGCTTTGTTTACTCTGTTGCTAGGGTACTGTATTTGGTTGCTAGGGAAAAAAATGGCATCCACTAGTGATTACATGCCGAGTCACAAGTAAAACGGTCCAACCCCTGTGTCTCTACCATGTTCTGCTGCGGAGATATAAGGCTTTGTTTACACTGTTGCTAGGGTACTGTATTTGGTTGCTAGGGGGGAAATTGGCATCCACTGGTGATTACACTCCAAGTCACGAGTCAAACGGTCCAACCCCCGTCTCTCTACGATGTTCTGATGCGGAGATATAAGGCTTTGTTTACTCTGTTGCTAGGGTACTGTATTTGGTTGCTAGGGAAAAAATTGGCATCCCATAATGATTACACTCCGAGTCACGAGTCAAACGGTCCAACCCCCGTGTCTCTACGACGTTCTGATGCGGAGATATAAGGCTTTGTTTACTCTGTTGCTAGGGTACTGTATTTGGTTGCTAGGGAAAAAATTGGCATCCCATAATGATTACACTCTGAGTCACGAGTCAAACGGTCCAACCCCCGTCTCTCTACGATGTTCTGATGCGGAGATATAAGCCTTTGTTTACTCTGTTGCTAGGGTACTGTATTTGGTTGCTAGGGAAAAAATTGGCATTCCATAGAGATTACACTCTGAGTCACGAGTCAAACGGTCCAACCCCTGTGTCTCTATGATGTTCTGATGCAGAGTTATAACTGTTTGAATTTTATGTTGCTAGGGTGCTCAAAAGTGGTTGCTAGGGGCGTGGCTTAAAAGCTTTGGGAATATCCTGATGGACTGATTGGATGTCTGAGTAAAATGAGCCCACCCCCGTGTCTCTACGACATTGTAAAGCAAAGATATCCCATCTGGAACTTTTTTATTCCCTTATATGGGCATGTTTCCTGCCCCATTATAAGTCAATGGGAAATTTCGGGTGCCTCTTACACCCCAGGGGTAGAACTTACACCCCATTGTGATCCATGTTCTTACAGAGTCTATTACCCTCTTCAAATAATGTAACCCACATGTTTCTAAGGAATCCTCACTCGTACCTATGACCCGTCAAAGTTTTTGCAATGTTAAGTCTATGGGATTTTCCCCCATTGACTTTTCATTGGGGCACTTTTGGGCGCCTCTTACACCCCAGGGGTACAACTTACACCCCAATGTGATGTATGTTCTTACAGAGTCTACCACCCTCTTCAAATGCTGTAACCCACATGTTTCTACAAAATCCTCGAGCGGAGCTATGACTCGTCAAAGTTGGGCGCAATGTTAAGTCAATGGGATTTTTCGGGTGGTTTTTTGCCCCCCTTTCGGAAATCCTGCACCCGATCGCTTATAAAAGTCATGGCACACCTCTCCTCAAAAAGCCGGTCGATTTGAGCCCTCTTTCATGGGTCTACGACAAACCGTGCGGGACGAGTTAGGTGCCGAAAAAACGTGCAGATGTAAGAATAAAATATAACTAGATAGGTACATTTCCTGAAGAAAATGTGAGTGGTGCTTGCCGTGGCAAATTTCTGGGGCCAGTATATGATCATACTTCCAGTCACGAGTAAAACGATCCAAACCCCGTCTCTCTACGATGTTCTGATGCGGAGATAAAAGGCTTTGTTTATTTGGTTGCTAGGGTACTGTATTTGGTTGCTAGGGAAAAATTTGACTTCCAATAGTGATTACGCTCCGGGTAACGAGTCAAACGGTCCAACCCCCGTGTCTCTATGATGTTCTGATGCGGAGATATAAGGCTTTGTTTACTCTGTTGCTAGGGTACTGTATTTGGTTGCTAGGGAAAAAATTGGCATCCCATAATGATTACCCTCCGAGTCACGAGTCTAACGGTCCAACCCCCGTGTCTCTACGATGTTCTGATGCGGAGATATAAGGCTTTGTTTACTCTGTTGCTAGGGTACTGTATTTGGTTGCTAGGGAAAAAAATTGGCATCCCATAATGATTACACGCCGAGTCACGAGTCAAACGGTCCAACCCCCGTGTCTCTACGATGTTCTGATGCGGAGATATAAGGCTTTGTTTATTCGGTTGCTAGGGTGCTCAAAAGTGGTTGCTAGGGGCGTGGCTTAGTAAGTCTTTAAGGATCCTGAGAGACTGATTGGATGCCTGAGTAAAATGAGCCCACCCCCATGTCTCTATGACACTGTGCTGCAAAGATATCCATCTGGGCATTTTATAATGGCAGTCTATGGGATAGGTTGCTAGGGTGCCCAAAATGGTTGCTAGGGTAACCTTACACCCCATTGTGGGGGACGTCCTGAAAGAGCCTAGCACCCTCTTCAAATGTTGTGACCCACATGGTTCTACGAAATCCTTGCTCGGACCTATGACCCGTCAAAATTTTTCGCAATGTTAAGTCTATGGGATTTTCGCCCATTGACTTATCATTGGGCATTTTTGGGTGCCTCTTACACCCCAGGGGTACAAGGTATACCCCATGGTGATGTATGTTCTTAAAGAGCCTACCACACTCTTCAAATGTTGTAACACACATGTTTCTACAAAATCCTCGAGCAGAGCTATGACCCTTCAAAGTTGGGCGCAATGTTAAGTCAATGGGATTTTTCGGGTGGTTTTTCGCCCCCCTTTCGGAAATCCTGCACCCGATCGCTTATAAAAGTCATAGCCACCATCTCTTCAAAAAACCGGTCGATTTGAGCCCTCTTTCATGGGACTACGGCAAACCGTGCGGGACGAGTTACGCGCCGAAAAAACGTGCAGACATAAGAATAATAATAATAACTAGATAGGTACATTTCCTGAAGAAAATGTGAGTGGTGCTTGCCGTGGCAAATTTCTGGGTAACATATATGATTATACTCCAAGCCAAAAGTAAAACGATCCAACTCCCGTGCCTCTACGATGTTCTGATGCTGAGATATAAGGCTATGTTTATCTGGTTGCTAGGGTACTGTATTTGGTTGCTAGGGAAAAAATTGACATCCACTAGTGATTACCCTCCGAGTCACGAGTCAAACGGTCCAACCCCCGTGTCTGTACAATGTTCTGATGCGGAGATATAAGGCTTTGTTTACTCTGTTGCTAGGGTACTGTATTTGGTTGCTAGGGAAAAAATTGGCATCTACTAGTGATTACCCGCCGAGTCACAAGTCAAACGGTCCAACCCCCGTGTCTCTACGATGTTCTGATGCGGAGATATAAGGCTTTGTTTACTCTGTTGCTAGGGTACTGTATTTGGTTGCTAGGGAAAAATAGGCATCCACTAGTGATTACCATCCGAGTCACGAGTCAAACGGTCCAACCCCCGTGTCTCTATGATGTTCTGATGCGGAGATATAAGGCTTTGATTAATATTATGCTAGTGTAATGTATTTGGTTGCTAGGGAAAAAAATGGCATCCCATAATGATTACACTCCGAGTCACGAGTCAAACGGTCCAACCCCCGTGTCTCTACGATGTTCTGATGCAGAGATATAAGGCTTTGTTTACTCTGTTGCTAGGGTACTGTATTTGGTTGCTAGGGAAAAAATTGGCATCCCATAATGATTAAACTCCGAGTCACGAGT
Source organism: Misgurnus anguillicaudatus (assembly GCF_027580225.2). Classification (NCBI taxonomy): domain Eukaryota; kingdom Metazoa; phylum Chordata; class Actinopteri; order Cypriniformes; family Cobitidae; genus Misgurnus; species Misgurnus anguillicaudatus. Next base: position 30,336,206 of record NC_073350.2, on the reverse strand, counting down.
CAAACGGTCCAACCCCCGTGTCTCTACGATGTTCTGATGCGGAGATATAAGGCTTTGATTACTCTGTTGCTAGGGTACTGTATTTGGTTGCTAGGGAAAAAATTGGCATCCCATAATGATTACACTCTGAGTCACGAGTCAAACGGTCCAACCCCCGTGTCTCTACGATGTTCTGATGCCGAGATATAACTGTTTGAATTTTATGTTGCTAGGGTGCTCAAAAGTGGTTGCTAGGGGCGTGGCTTAATATCTATGTAAGGATTCTGAGAGACTGATTGGATGCCTGAGTAAAATGAGCCCACCCCCATGTCTCTATGACACTGTGGTGCAAAGATATCCATCTGGGCATTTTATAATGGCAGTCTATGGGAGATGTTGCTAGGGTGCCCAAAATTGTTGCTAGGGGCGTGGCTTAATAGCTCTAGGATGATCCTGAGAGACTGATTGGATGCCCGAGTAAAATGAGCCCACCCACTTATCTCTACGACACTGTAAAGCAAAGATATCCCATCTGGAACTGTTTTATTCCCTTATATGGGCATGTTTCCTGCCCCATTATAAGTCAATGGGAATTTTTGTGTGCCTCTTACACCCCAGGGGTACAGCTTACACCCCAATGTCATGTATGTTCTTACAGAGCCTACCACCCTCTTCAAACAATGTAACCCACATGTTTCTACAAAATCCTCGAGCAGAGCTATGACCCGTCAAAGTTCGGCGCAATGTTAAGTCAATGGGATTTTTTGGGTGGTTTTTCGCCCCCCTTTCGGAAACCCTGCACCCGATCGCTTATAAAAGTCATAGCACACCTCTCCTCAATAATCCGGTCGATTTGAGCCCTCTTTCATGGGACTACGGCAAACCGTGCGGGACGAGTTACGCGCCGAAAAAGTGTCCAGACATAAGAATAATAATTATAACTAGATAGGTACATTTCCTGAAGAAAATGTGAAGTGGTGCTTGCCGTGGCAAATTTCTGGGGTCAGTATATGATTATACTTCCAGTCACGAGTAAAACGATCCAAACCTCGTGTCTCTACGATGTTCTGATGCGCAGATATGAGGCTTTGTTTATTCGGTTGCTAGGGTACTGTATTTGGTTGCTAGGGAAAAATGTGACATCCAATAGTGATTACACTCCGGGTCACGAGTCAAACGGTCCAACCCCCATGTCTCTACGATGTTCTGATGCGGAGATATAAGGCTTTGTTTATTCGGTTGCTAGGGTAGTGTATTTGGTTGCTAGGGAGAAAATTGCCATCCAGTAGTGATTACACTCCGGGTCATGAGTCAAATGGTCAAACCCCCATGTCTCTACGATGTTCTGATGGGGAGATATAAGGCTTTGTTTATTTGGTTGCTAGGGTGCTGTATTTGGTTGCTAGGGAAAAATTTGACATCCAATAGTGATTACACTCTGAGTCACGAGTCAAACGGTCCAATCCCCATGTCTCTACGATGTTCTGATGCGGAGATATAAGGCTTTGTTTACTCCGTTGCTAGGGTACTGTATTTGGTTGCTAGGGAAAAAATTGGCATCCCATAATGATTACACTCTGAGTCACGAGTCAAACGGTCCAACCCCCGTGTCTCTACGATTTTCTGATGCGGAGATATAAGGCTTTGTTTACTCTGTTGCTAGGGAGCTGTATTTGGTTGCTAGGGAAAAATTTGACATCCAATAGTGATTACACTCTGAGTCACGAGTCAAATGGTCCAACCCCCGTGTCTCTACGATGTTCTGATGCGGAGATATAAGGCTATGTTTACTCTGTTGCTAGGGTACTGTATTTGGTTGCTAGGGAAAAAATTGGCATCCACTAGTGATTAACCTCCAAGTCACGAGTCAAACGGTCCAACACCCATGTCTCTACGATGTTCTGATGCGGAGATATAAGGCTTTGTTTATTCGGTGGCTAGGGTTCTCAAATTTGGTTGCTAGGGGCGTGGCTTGGGAGTGGCCATTGATGTGCCCAATTGTTACACCCCTAGTCACAAGCAAAACGGTCCAACTCCCGTGTCTCTACGATGTTCTGATGCCGAGATATAACTGTTTGAATTTTATGTTGCTAGGGTGCTCAAAAGTGGTTGCTAGGGGCGTGGCTTAGTAAGTATTCAAGGATCCTGAGAGAGTGATTGGATGCCTGAGTAAATTGAGCCCACCCCCATGTCTCTGTGACACTGTGGTGCAAAGATATCCATCTAGGCATTTTATAATGGCAGTCTATGGGATAGGTTGCTAGGGTGCCCAAAATGGTTGCTAGGGTAACCTTACACCCCATTGTGGGGTACGTCCTGAAAGAGTCTAGCACCCTCTTCAAATGTTGTGACCCACATGTTTCTACGAAATCCTCGCTCGGACCTATGACCCGTCAAAGTTTTTAGCAATGTTAATTATATGTGATTTTCGCACTTTGACTTTTCATTGGGCTTTTTTGGGCACCTCTTACACCCCAGAGGTACAACTTACACCCCATTGTGATCCATGTTCTTACTGAGCCTACCACCCTCTTCAAATGTTGTAACCCACATGTTTCTACAAAATCCTCGAGCGGAGCTATGACTCGTCAAAGTTGGGCGCAATGTTAAGTCAATGGGATTTTTCGGGTGGTTTTTCGCCCCCCTTTCGGAAATCCTGCACCCGATTGCTTATAAAAGTCATAGCACACCTCTCCTCAATAAACCAGTCGATTTGAGCCCGCTTTCATGGGACTACGGCAAAGCGTGCGGGACGAGTTACGCGTCGAAAAAACGTGCAGACATAAGAATAAGATATAACTAGATATTAAAGTTTGAAGACAAACTTTATGTTGGCTTGAAAAAGCGTGGCCTGAACAGTTTCACAGGATAAACGTAAAGTTAAGACGTTCAATTTAGTGTAGCTGGTTGTTTGCATGATTAAGAATGAATACAGCTTGATTTATCATGAAGACAACATGATTCGAATGAGGTTAGCATGATTAGGATGAAGCTAGCATGATTAGCATGAAGCTAGTACAATGGTAGCATGATTAGCATGAAGCTAACATGATAAGCATGAAGCTAGCATGATGCTAGCATGATTAGCATAAAGCTAGCATCAAGTTAACATGATTAGCATGAAGCTAGCATGATTAGCATGAAGCTAGCATGATGCTAGTATGATTAGCATGAAGCTAGCATGATTAGCATGACTGTAGCATGATGCTAGCATGATTAGCATGACGTTAGCATGATGCTATCTTGATTAGCATGAAGCTAGCATGATGCTAGCATGATTAGCATGAAGTAAACATGATGCTAACATGATTAGCATGAAGCTAGCATGATTAGCATGAAGCTAGCATGATTAGCATAAAGCTAACATGATGCTAGCATGATTAGCACGAAGCTAGCATGATGTTAGCATGATTAACATGATGCTAGCATGATTAACATGAAGCTAGCATGATTAGCATGAGGCTAACATGAAGCTAGCATGATTAGCATGAAGCTAGCATGATTAGCATGAAGCTAGCATGAAGCTAGCATGAGGCTAGCATGATTAACATGAAGCTAGCATAATGCTAGCATGATTATCATGAAACTAACATGATGCTAACGTGATTAGCATGAAGCTAACATGATGTTAGCGTGATTAACATGAAGCTAGTATGATGCTAACATGATTAGCATGAAGCTAGCATGATGCTAGCATGATTAGCATGAAGCTAGCATGATGTTAGCATGAAGCTAGCATGAAGCTAGCATGATTATCATGAAGCTAGCATGATTAGCATGAAGCTAACATGATGCTAACATGATTAGCATGAAGCTAGCATGATGCTAGCATGATTGGCATGAAGTTAGCATGATGTTAACATGATTAGCATGAAGCTAGCATGATGTTAGCATGATTAGCATGAAGCTAGCATGATGATAGCATGATTAGCATTAAGCTAGCATGATGCTAGCATGATTAGCATGAAGCTAACATGATGATAGCATGATTAGCATGATGCTAGCATGATGCTAACATGATTAGCATGAAGCTAGCATGATGCTAACATGATTAGCATGAAGCTAGCATGATTAGCATGAAGCTAGCATGATGCTAACATGATTAGCATGAAGCTAGCATGATCCTAGCATGATTGGCATGAAGTTAGCATGATGTTAACATGATTAGCATGAAGCTAGCATGATGTTAGCATGATTAGCATGAAGCTAGCATGATGATAGCATGATTAGCATTAAGCTAGCATGATGCTAGCATGATTAGCATGAAGCTAACATGATGATAGCATGATTAGCATGATGCTAGCATGATGCTAACATGATTAGCATGAAGCTAGCATGATGCTAACATGATTAGCATGAAGCTAGCATGATTCTAGCATGAAGCTAACATGATTCTAGCATGATTAGCATGAAGCTAGCATGATTCTAGCATGATTAGCATGAAGCTAGCATGATTCTAGCATGATTAGCATGAAGCTACCATGATGTTAGCATGATTAGCATGAAGCTAGCATGATGCTAGCATGATTAGGATGAAGCTAGCTTAAGGCTAGCATGATTAACATGAAGTAAACATAAGGGTTAGCATGATTAGCATGAAGCTGGCATGATTTAACGTGAAGCTAGCATGATTAGCATGACGCTAACATGATTAGCATGAAGCTAGCACTATTTAGCGTGAAGCTAATAAGAATTAACATGAAGCTAGCATGATTTAGCATAAAGTTAGCAAGATATATTGTGAAATTAGCATAAAGCTAGCATGAAACTAGCATGAAGCTAGTATGACTTAGCATGAAGCTAGCATGAAGCTAACATGACCCAAAGACCCAACCCCCATGTCTCTATGATGTTCAGATCCAGAGATATAAGGCTTTGTTTATTATGTTGCTAGGGTGCTCATATTTGGTTGCTAGGGGCGTGGCTTAATACCTCAATAAGAATCCTATTAAGACTGATTGGATGCCTGAGTAAAATGAGCCCACCCCTATGTCTCTATGACACTCTGGTGTAAAGATATCCATCTGGGCTTTTTATAATGGTAGTCTATGGGAGATGTTGCTAGGGTACCCAAAATTGTTGCTAGGGGCGTGGCTTAATAGCTCTGGGGCGAGCCTAAGAGACTAATTGGATGACTGAGTAAAATAAACCCACCTCCATGTCTCTACAACACTCTAAAGTGAAGATATTCCATCTGGGACGCTTTTATTCCCTTATATGGGCATGTTTCCTTCCCCATTATAAGTCAATGGGAAATTTTGGGGGCCTCTTACACCCCAGGGGTACAGCTTACACCCCATTGTGAGGTATGTTCTTACACAGCCTGTCAGCCTCCTTAAATGTGGTAAGCCACAAGTTTCTACAAGTTTCTCACTCACAGCTATGACCCGTCAAAGTTTGTCTCAATGTTAAGTCAATGGAAATTTTGGGGTGTTCGAGCCCCCCGTTTAGGAATTCGGAAGGTCCCATCAGTTAGAAAAGATATAGCACACTAAGTCAGACCAGTCTGAAGGTCTGTGGAAAATTTGGTGCATGAGGCTTGAAAGCCCTAGGAGGAGTTAGTGTCAGAAATTTGGGGTAGAATAATAATAATAATAAAATATAAGTTTAATAGCAATAACAATATATTGGCTTTTTCAAAGCCAACATAATAATAATAACTAGATAGGTACATTTCCTGAAGAAAATGTGAGTGGTGCTTGCCGTGGCAAAATTCTGGGTAACATATATGATTATACCCCAAGCCAAAAGTAAAACGATCCAACTCCCGTGTCTCTACGATGTTCTGATGCGGAGATATAAGGCTATGTTTATCCGGTTGCTAGGGTACTGTATTTGGTTGCTAGGGAAAAAAATTGCCATCCACTGGTGATTACACTCCAAGTCACAAGTCAAACGGTCCAACCCCCGTGTTTTGACGATGTTCTGATGCGGAGATATAAGGCTTTGTTTATTCGGTTGCTAGGGTAGTGTATTTGGTTGCTAGGGAGAAAATTGCCATCCACTAGTGATTACACGCCGAGTCACAAGTCAAATGGTCAAACCCCCATGTCTCTACGATGTTCTGAAGGGGAGATATAAGGCTTTGTTTATTTGGTTGCTAGGGTACAGTATTTGGTTGCTAGGGAAAATTTGACATCTCCAATAGTGATTACACTCCGGGTCACGAGTCAAATGGTCCAACCCCCATGTCTCTACGATGTTCTGATGCGGAGATATAAGGCTTTGTTTACTCTGTTGCTAGGGTCCTGTATTTGGTTGCTAGGGAAAAAATTGGCATCCCATAATGATTACACTCTGAGTCACGAGTCAAACTGTCCAACCCCTGTGTCTCTACGATGTTCTGATGCGGAGATATAAGGCTTTGTTTACTCTGTTGCTAGGGTACTGTATTTGGTTGCTAGGGAAAAAATTGGCATCCCATAATGATTACACGCCGAGTCACGAGTCAAACGGTCCAACCCCCGTGTCTCTACGATGTTCTGATGCGGAGATATAAGGCTTTGTTTACTCTGTTGCTAGGGTACTGTATTTGGTTGCTAGGGAAAAAATTGGCATCCCATAATGATTACACTCCGAGTCACGAGTCAAACGGTCCAACCCCGTGTCTCTACAATGTTCTGATGCGGAGATATAAGGCTTTGTTTACTCTGTTGCTAGGGTACTGTATTTGGTTGCTAGGGAAAAAATTGGCATCCCATAATGATTACACGCCGAGTCACGAGTCAAACGGTCCAACCCCCGTGTCTTTACGATGTTCTGATGCGGAGATATAAGGCTTTGTTTACTCTGTTGCTAGGGTACTGTATTTGGTTGCTAGGGAAAAAATTGGCATCCCATAATGATTACACGCCGAGTCACGAGTCAAACGGTCCAACCCCCGTGTCTCTACGATGTTCTGATGCGGAGATATATGGCTTTGTTTACTCTGTTGCTAGGGTATTGTATTTGGTTGCTAGGGAAAAAATTGGCATCCCATAATGATTACACTCTGAGTCACGAGTCAAACGGTCCAACCCCCGTGTCTCTACGATGTTCTGATGCGGAGATATAAGGCTTTATTTACTCTGTTGCTAGGGTACTGTATTTGGTTGCTAGGGAAAAAAATGGCATCCCATAATGATTACACTCCGAGTCACGAGTCAAACGGTCTAACCCCCATGTCTCTACGATGTTCTGATGCGGAGATATAAGGCTTTGTTTACTCTGTTGCTAGGGTACTGTATTTGGTTGCTAGGGAAAAAATGGGCATCCCATAATGATTACACGCCGAGTCACGAGTCAAACGGTCCAACCCCCGTGTCTCTACGATGTTCTGATGCAGAGATATAAGGCTTTGTTTACTCTGTTGCTAGGGTACTGTATTTGGTTACTAGGGAAAAAATTGGCATCCCATAATGATTAAACTCTGAGTCACGAGTCAAAAGGTCCAAACCCCCTGTCTATACGATGTTAGGATTCTGAGATATAACAGTTTGAATTTTATTTTTCTAGGGTGCTGAAAAGTGGGTGCTAGGGGCGTGGCTTAGTAAGCCTTTAAGGATCCTGAGAAACTGATTGGATGCCTGAGTAAAATGAGCCCACCCCCATGTCTCTATGACACTCTGGTGCAAAGATATCCATCTGGGCATTTTATAATGGCAGTCTATGGGAGATGTTGCTAGGGTGCCCAAAATTGTTGCTAAGGGCGTGGCTTAATAGCTGTGAGATGATCCTGAGAGACTGATTGGATGCCCGAGTGAAATGAGCCCACCCACTTGTCTGTAGGACATTGTAAAGCGAAGATATCCCAGCTGGAACTTTTTTATTTCCTTATATGGGCATGTTTCCTGCCCCATTATAAGTCAATGGGGCACTTTTGGGTGCCTCTTACACCCCAGGGGTACAACTTACACCCCAATGTCATGTATGTTTTTACAGAGTCTACCACCCTCTTCAAATGTTGTAACCCACATATTTCTACAAAATCCTCGAGCGGAGCTATGACTCGTCAAAGTTCGGCGCAATGTTAAGTCAATGGGATTTTTTGGGTGATTTTTTGCCCCCCTTTCGGAAATCCTGCACCCGATCCCTTATAAAAGTCATAGCACACCTCTCCTCAATAAACCGGTCGATTTGAGCCATCTTTTATGGGACTACGGCAAACCGTGCGGGACGAGTTACGTGCCGAAAAAACGTGCAGACATAAGAATAAAATATAATAATAATAAGAATAATATCCCTGAGGAATAGTAATAGTGATGCTTTGCATAAATGCAAGCACCACTAACTAGATAGGTACATTTCCTGAAGAAAATGTGAAGTGGTGCTTGCTGTGGCAAATTTCGGGGGACAGTATGTGATTATACTCCATGCCACAACTAAAACAATCCAACCCTCATGTCTCTATGATGTTCTGATGCGAAGATATAAGGCTTTGTTTATTCGGTTGCTAGGGTACTATATTTGGTCGCTAGGGAAAAAATTGGCATCCCATAGTGATTACACTCCGAGTCATGAGTCAAACGGTCCAACCCCCGTGTCTCTACGATGTTCTGATGCTGAGATATAAGGCTTTGTTTACTCTGTTGCTAGGGTACTGTATTTGGTTGCTAGGGAAAAAATTGGCATCCCATAGTGATTACACTCTGAGTCATGAGTCAAACGGTCCAACCCCCGTGTCTCTACGATGTTCTGATGTGGAGATATAAGGCTTTGTTTACTCTGTTGCTAGGGTACTGTATTTGGTTGTAATGGAAAAAATTGGCGTCCCATATTGATTACACACTGAGTCACGAGTCAAACGGTCCAACCCCCGTGTCTCTAGGATGTTCTGATGCTGAGATATAAGGCTTTGTTTACTCTGTTGCTAGGGTACTCTATTTGGTTGCTAGGGAAAAAATTGGCATCCGATAGTGATTACACTCTGAGTCACGAGTCAAACGGTCCAACCCCCGTGTCTCTACGATGTTCTGATGCGGAGATATAAGGCTTTGTTTACTCTGTTGCTAGGGTACTGTATTTGGTTGCTAGGGAAAAAATTGGCATCCCATAGTGATTGCACTCTGAGTCATGAGTCAAACGGTCCAACCCCCGTGTCTCTATGATGTTCTGATGCTGAGATATAAGGCTTTGTTTACTCTGTTGCTAGGGTACTGTATTTGGTTGCTAGGGAAAAAATTGGCATCCCATAGTGATTACACTCTGAGTCACGAGTCAAACGGTCCAACCCCCGTGTCTCTACGATGTTCTGATGCTGAGATATAAGGCTTTGTTTACTCTGTTGCTAGGGTACTGTATTTGGTTGCTAGGGAAAAAATTGGCATCCCATAGTGATTACACTCTGAGTCACGAGTCAAACGGTCCAACCCCCGTGTCTCTATGATGTTCTGATGCTGAGATAAAAGGCTTTGTTTACTCTGTTGCTAGGGTACTGTATTTGGTTGCTAGGGAAAAAATTGGCATTCCATAGAGATTACACTCTGAGTCACGAGTCAAACGGTCCAACCCCTGTGTCTCTATGATGTTCTGATGCTGAGATAAAAGTCTTTGTTTACTCTGTTGCTAGGGTACTGTATTTGGTTGCTAGGGAAAAATTTGGCATCCCATAGTGATTACACTCTGAGTCACAAGTCAAACGGTCCAACCCCCGTGTCTCTACGATGTTCTGATGCAGAGATATAAGGCTTTGTTTACTCTGTTGCTAGGGTACTGTATTTGGTTGCTAGGGAAAAAAATGGCATCCACTAGTGATTACATGCCGAGTCACAAGTAAAACGGTCCAACCCCTGTGTCTCTACCATGTTCTGCTGCGGAGATATAAGGCTTTGTTTACACTGTTGCTAGGGTACTGTATTTGGTTGCTAGGGGGGAAATTGGCATCCACTGGTGATTACACTCCAAGTCACGAGTCAAACGGTCCAACCCCCGTCTCTCTACGATGTTCTGATGCGGAGATATAAGGCTTTGTTTACTCTGTTGCTAGGGTACTGTATTTGGTTGCTAGGGAAAAAATTGGCATCCCATAATGATTACACTCCGAGTCACGAGTCAAACGGTCCAACCCCCGTGTCTCTACGACGTTCTGATGCGGAGATATAAGGCTTTGTTTACTCTGTTGCTAGGGTACTGTATTTGGTTGCTAGGGAAAAAATTGGCATCCCATAATGATTACACTCTGAGTCACGAGTCAAACGGTCCAACCCCCGTCTCTCTACGATGTTCTGATGCGGAGATATAAGCCTTTGTTTACTCTGTTGCTAGGGTACTGTATTTGGTTGCTAGGGAAAAAATTGGCATTCCATAGAGATTACACTCTGAGTCACGAGTCAAACGGTCCAACCCCTGTGTCTCTATGATGTTCTGATGCAGAGTTATAACTGTTTGAATTTTATGTTGCTAGGGTGCTCAAAAGTGGTTGCTAGGGGCGTGGCTTAAAAGCTTTGGGAATATCCTGATGGACTGATTGGATGTCTGAGTAAAATGAGCCCACCCCCGTGTCTCTACGACATTGTAAAGCAAAGATATCCCATCTGGAACTTTTTTATTCCCTTATATGGGCATGTTTCCTGCCCCATTATAAGTCAAGGGAAATTTCGGGTGCCTCTTACACCCCAGGGGTACAACTTACACCCCATTGTGATCCATGTTCTTACAGAGTCTATTACCCTCTTCAAATAATGTAACCCACATGTTTCTAAGGAATCCTCACTCGTACCTATGACCCGTCAAAGTTTTTGCAATGTTAAGTCTATGGGATTTTCCCCCATTGACTTTTCATTGGGGCACTTTTGGGCGCCTCTTACACCCCAGGGGTACAACTTACACCCCAATGTGATGTATGTTCTTACAGAGTCTACCACCCTCTTCAAATGCTGTAACCCACATGTTTCTACAAAATCCTCGAGCGGAGCTATGACTCGTCAAAGTTGGGCGCAATGTTAAGTCAATGGGATTTTTCGGGTGGTTTTTTGCCCCCCTTTCGGAAATCCTGCACCCGATCGCTTATAAAAGTCATAGCACACCTCTCCTCAAAAAGCCGGTCGATTTGAGCCCTCTTTCATGGGTCTACGACAAACCGTGCGGGACGAGTTAGGTGCCGAAAAAACGTGCAGATGTAAGAATAAAATATAACTAGATAGGTACATTTCCTGAAGAAAATGTGAGTGGTGCTTGCCGTGGCAAATTTCTGGGGCCAGTATATGATCATACTTCCAGTCACGAGTAAAACGATCCAAACCCCGTCTCTCTACGATGTTCTGATGCGGAGATAAAAGGCTTTTTTTATTTGGTTGCTAGGGTACTGTATTTGGTTGCTAGGGAAAAATTTGACTTCCAATAGTGATTACGCTCCGGGTAACGAGTCAAACGGTCCAACCCCCGTGTCTCTATGATGTTCTGATGCGGAGATATAAGGCTTTGTTTACTCTGTTGCTAGGGTACTGTATTTGGTTGCTAGGGAAAAAATTGGCATCCCATAATGATTACCCTCCGAGTCACGAGTCAAACGGTCCAACCCCCGTGTCTCTACGATGTTCTGATGCGGAGATATAAGGCTTTGTTTACTCTGTTGCTAGGGTACTGTATTTGGTTGCTAGGGAAAAAAATTGACATCCCATAATGATTACACGCCGAGTCACGAGTCAAACGGTCCAACCCCCGTGTCTCTACGATGTTCTGATGCTGAGATATAAGGCTTTGTTTATTCGGTTGCTAGGGTGCTCAAAAGTGGTTGCTAGGGGCGTGGCTTAGTAAGTCTTTAAGGATCCTGAGAGACTGATTGGATGCCTGAGTAAAATGAGCCCACCCCCATGTCTCTATGACACTGTGCTGCAAAGATATCCATCTGGGCATTTTATAATGGCAGTCTATGGGATAGGTTGCTAGGGTGCCCAAAATGGTTGCTAGGGTAACCTTACACCCCATTGTGGGGGACGTCCTGAAAGAGCCTAGCACCCTCTTCAAATGTTGTGACCCACATGGTTCTACGAAATCCTTGCTCGGACCTATGACCCGTCAAAATTTTTCGCAATGTTAAGTCTATGGGATTTTCGCCCATTGACTTATCATTGGGCATTTTTGGGTGCCTCTTACACCCCAGGGGTACAAGGTATACCCCATGGTGATGTATGTTCTTAAAGAGCCTACCACACTCTTCAAATGTTGTAACACACATGTTTCTACAAAATCCTCGAGCAGAGCTATGACCCTTCAAAGTTGGGCGCAATGTTAAGTCAATGGGATTTTTCGGGTGGTTTTTCGCCCCCCTTTCGGAAATCCTGCACCCGATCGCTTATAAAAGTCATAGCCACCATCTCTTCAAAAAACCGGTCGATTTGAGCCCTCTTTCATGGGACTACGGCAAACCGTGCGGGACGAGTTACGCGCCGAAAAAACGTGCAGACATAAGAATAATAATAACTAGATAGGTACATTTCCTGAAGAAAATGTGAGTGGTGCTTGCCGTGGCAAATTTCTGGGTAACATATATGATTATACTCCAAGCCAAAAGTAAAACGATCCAACTCCCGTGCCTCTACGATGTTCTGATGCTGAGATATAAGGCTATGTTTATCTGGTTGCTAGGGTACTGTATTTGGTTGCTAGGGAAAAAATTGACATCCACTAGTGATTACCCTCCGAGTCACGAGTCAAACGGTCCAACCCCCGTGTCTGTACAATGTTCTGATGCGGAGATATAAGGTTTTGTTTACTCTGTTGCTAGGGTACTGTATTTGGTTGCTAGGGAAAAAATTGGCATCCACTAGTGATTACCCGCCGAGTCACAAGTCTAACGGTCCAACCCCCGTGTCTCTACGATGTTCTGATGCGGAGATATAAGGCTTTGTTTACTCTGTTGCTAGGGTACTGTATTTGGTTGCTAGGGAAAAATAGGCATCCACTAGTGATTACCATCCGAGTCGCGAGTCAAACGGTCCAACCCCCGTGTCTCTACGATGTTCTGATGCGGAGATATAAGGCTTTGTTTACTCTGTTGCTAGGGTAATGTATTTGGTTGCTAGGGAAAAAATTGGCATCCCATAATGATTACACTCCGAGTCACAAGTAAAACGGTCCAACCCCCGTGTCTCTACGATGTTCTGATGCGGAGATATAAGGCTTTGTTTACTCTGTTGCTAGGGTACTGTATTTGGTTGCTAGGGAAAAAATTGGCATCCACTAGTGATTAACCTCCGAGTCACGAGTCAAACGGTCCAACCCCCGTGTCTCTACGATGTTCTGATGCGGAGATATAAGGCTTTGTTTACTCTGTTGCTAGGGTACTGTATTTGGTTGCTAGGGAAAAAATCGGCATCCCATAATGATTACACTCCGAGTCACAAGTCAAACGGTCCAACCCACGTGTCTCTACGATGTTCTGATGCGGAGATATAAGGCTTTGTTTACTCTGTTGCTAGGGTAATGTATTTGGTTGCTAGGGAAAAAATTGGCATCCCATAATGATTACACTCCGAGTCACAAGTCAAACGGTCCAAACCCCGTGTCTCTACGATGTTCTGATGCGGAGATATAAGGCTTTGTTTACTCTGTTGCTAGGGTACTGTATTTGGTTGCTAGGGAAAAAATTGGCATCCCATAATGATTACACTCTAAGTCACGAGTCAAATGGTCCAACCCCCGTGTCTCTACGATGTTCGGATGCCGAGATATAACTGTTTGAATTTTATGTTGCTAGGGTTCTCAAAAGTGGTTGCTAGGGGCGTGGCTTAATACCTATGTAAGGATCCTGAGAGACTGATTGGATGCCTGAGTAAAATGAGCCCACCCCCATGTCTCTATGACACTGTGGTGCAAAGATATCCATCTGGGCATTTTATAATGGCAGTCTATGGAAGATGTTGCTAGGGTGCCCAAAAGTGGTTGCTAGGGGCGTGGCTTAATAGCTCTGGGATGATCCTGAGAGACTGATTGGATGCCTGAGTGAAATGAGCCCACCCACTTATCTCTACGACACTGTAAAGCAAAGATATCCCATCTGGAACTGTTTTATTCCCTTATATGGGCATGTTTCCTCAATGGGAATTTTCGGGTGCCTCTTACACCCCAGGGGTACAACTTAAACCCCAATGTGATGGATGTTCTTACATAGCCTACCACCCTCTTTAAATTTAGTAACCCACATGTTTCTACAAAATCCTCACTCGTACCTATGACCCGTCAAAATTTTTGCAATGCTAAGTCTATGGGATTTTGCCCCATTGACTTTTCATTGGGCATTTTTGGGCACCTCTTACACCCCAGGGGTACAACTTACACCCCATTGTTATCCATGTTCTTACAGAGCCTACCACCCTCTTCAAATGCTGTAACCCACATGTTTCTACAAAATCCTCGAGCGGAGCTATGACCCGTCAAAGTTGGGCGCAATGTTAAGTCAATGGGATTTTTCGGGTGGTTTTTCGCCCCCCTTTCGGAAATTCTGCACCCGACCGCTTATAAAAGTCATAGCCACCATCTCTTCAATAAACCGGTCGATTTGAGCCCTCTTTCATGGGACTACGGCAAACCGTGCGGGACGAGTTACGCGCCGAAAAAACGTGCAGACATAAGAATAATAATAACTAGATAGAAAAGTTTGTTGACAAACTTTATGTTGGCTTGACAAAGCCTGGCCTGAACGTTAAAAACGGTTTGACAGAAGTTTAGTTTAGTAGGCTATCTGGCTCTTAGTATGTTTAAGTATGAAGCTTGCCTGATTTAGCATGAAGCTAGCATGATTAGCCTGAAGCTAGCATGAAGCTAACATGATTAGCATGAAGCTAGCATCAAGTTAGCATGATTAGCATGAATCTAGCATGATGCTAACATGAAATAGCATGAAGTTAGCATGATGCTAACATGAAATAGCATGAAGCTAGCATAATGCTAACATAAATTAGCATGAAGCTAGCATGAAGCTAACATGATTAGCATGAAGCTAGCATCAAGTTAGCATGATTAGCATAAAGCTAGCATGATGCTAACATGAATTAGCATGAAGTTAGCATGATGCTAACACGAATTAGCATGAAGCTAGCATGATGCTAACATGAATTAGCATGAAGCTAGCATGATGCTAACATGAATTAGCATGAAGCTAGCATGATGCTAACATGAATTAGCATGACGCTAGCATGATGCTAACATGAATTAACATGAAGCTAGCATGATGTTAACATGAATTAGCATGAAGCTAGCATGATGCTAACATGAATTAGCATGAAGCTAGCATCAAGTTAGCATGATTAGCATGAAGCTAGCATGATGCTAACATGAATTAGCATGAAGTTAGCATGATGCTAACATGAATTAGCATGAAGCTAGCATGATGCTAACATGAATTAGCATGAAGCTAGCATGATGCTAACATGAATTAACATGAAGCTAGCATGATGCTAACATGAATTAGCATGAAGCTAGCATGATGCTAACATGAATTAGCATGATGCTAACATGAATTAACATGAAGCTAGCATGATGTTAACATGAATTAGCATGAAGCTAGCATGATGCTAACATGAATTAACATGAAGCTAGCATGATGCTAACATGAATTAGCATGATGCTAACATGAATTAGCATGATGCTAACATGAATTAGCATGATGCTAACATGAATTAGCATGATGCTAACATGAATTAGCATGAAGTTAGTATGAAGCTAGCATGATGCTAACATGAATTAGCATGAAGCTAGCATGATGCTATCATGAATTAGCATGAAGCTAGCATGATGCTAACATGAATTAGCATGAAGCTAGCATGATGTTAACATGAAATAGCTTGAAGCTAGCATGATGTTAACATGAATTAGCATGAAGCTAGCATGATGCTAAAATGAAAAAGCATGAAGTTAGCAAGATTTATTATGAAATTAGCATAAAGCTAGCATGAAACTAGCATGAAGCTAGTATGACTTAGCTTGAAGCTATCATGAAGCTAACATGACCAAAAGACCCAACCCCTATGTCTCTATGATGTTCGGATCCAGAGATATAAGGCTTTGTTTATTATGTTGCTAGGGTGCTCATATTTGGTTGCTAGGGGCGTGGCTTAATAGCTCAATAAGAATCCTTAGAGACTGATTGGATGCCTGAGTAAAATGAGCCCACCCCCATGTCTCTGTGACACTGTGCTGCAAAGATATCCATCTGGGCATTTTATAATGGAAGTCTATGGGAGATGTTGCTAGGGTGCCCAAAAATGGTTGCTAGGGGCGTGGCTTAATTGCTATGGGATGATCCAGAGAGACTGATTGGATGCCTGAGTAAAATGAGCCCACCCCCATGTCTCTATGACACTCTAAAGCGAAGATATTCCATCTGGAACGTTTTTATTCCCTTATATGGGCGTGTTTCCTGCCCCGTTATAAGTCAATGGGGAATTTTGGGGGCCTCCTACACCCCAGGGGTGAAACTTACACCCCAATGTGATGTATGTTCTTACAGAGCCTGCCAGCCTCTGCAAATGTGGTAACCCACAAGTTTGTACAAATTTCTCGCTTGCAGCTATGACCCGTCAAAGTTTGTCGCAATGTTAAGTCAATGGAAAATTTGGGGTGTTTGAGCGCCCCGTTTAGGAATTCGGTAGGTCCCATCAGTTAGAAAAGGCATAGCACCTATCTACGGACCAGTCTTAAAAGTTTTGTAAAGTTTTGTGGGTGTAGCTTGAAAGCTCTAGGAGGAGTTACAATTGGTAAAAAGTATGAACAGAAGAAGAATAATAATAATAACTAGATAGGTACATTTCCTGAAGAAAATGTGAAGTGGTGCTTGCCGTGGCAAAATTCTGGGGACCATATATGATTATACTCCAAGCCAAAAGTAAAACGGTCCAACCCCCGTGTCTCTACGATGTTCTGATGCGGAGATATAAGGCTTTGTTTACTCTGTTGCTAGGGTACTGTATTTGGTTGCTAGGGGAAAAAAGGGCATCCACTGGTGATTACACTCCAAGTCACAAGTCAAACGGTCCAACCCCCGTGTCTCTACGATGTTCTGATGCGGAGATATAAGGCTTTGTTTACTCTGTTGCTAGGGTACTGTATTTGGTTGCTAGGGGAAAAAATGGCATCCACTAGTGATTACCCTCCGAGTCACGAGTCAAACGGTCCAACCCCCGTGTCTCTACGATGTTCTGATGCAAAGATATAAGGCTTTGTTTACTCTGTTGCTAGGGTACTGTATTTGGTTGCTAGGGGAAAAATGGCATCCACTAGTGATTACCCTCCGATTCACGAGTCAAACGGTCCAACCCCCGTGTCTCTACGATGTTCTGATGCGGAGATATAAGGCTTTGTTTACTCTGTTGCTAGGGTACTGTATTTGGTTGCTAGGGAAAAAATTGGCATCCACTAGTGATTGCCCTCCGAGTCACGAGTCAAACGGTCCAAACCCCATGTCTCTACGATGTTCTGATGCGGAGATATAAGGCTTTGTTTACTCTGTTGCTAGGGTACTGTATTTGGTTGCTAGGGAAAAAATTGGCATCCACTACTGATTACCCTCCGAGTCACGAGTCAAACGGTCCAACCCCCGTGTCTCTACGATGTTCTGATGCGGAGATATAAGGCTTTGTTTATTCGGTTGCTAGGGTGGTCAAATTTGGTTGCTAGGGGCGTGGCTTGGGAGTGGCCAATTATGTGCCCAATTGTTACACCCCTAGTCACAAGTAAAACGGTCCAACCCCCGTGTCTCTACGATGTTCTGATGCCGAGATATAACTGTTTGAATTTTATGTTGCTAGGGTGCTCAAAAGTGGTTGCTAGGGGCGTGGCTTAGTAAGTCTTTAAGGATCCTGAGAGACTGATTGGATGCCTGAGTAAAATGAGCCCACCCCCATGTCTCTATGACACTGTGGTGCAAAGATATCCATCTGGGCATTTTATAATGGCAGTCTATGGGATAGGTTGCTAGGGTGCCCAAAATGGTTGCTAGGGTAACCTTACACCCCATTGTGGGGGACGTCCTGAAAGAGTCTAGCACCCTCTTCAAATGTTGTGACCCACATGGTTCTACGAAATCCTTGCTCGGACCTATGACCCGTCAAAATTTTTCGCAATGTTAAGTCTATGGGATTTTCGCCCATTGACTTATCATTGGGCATTTTTGGGTGCCTCTTACACCCCAGGGGTACAAGGTATACCCCATGGTGATGTATGTTCTTAAAGAGGCTACCACACTCTTCAAATGTTGTAACACACATGTTTCTACAAAATCCTCGAGCAGAGCTATGACCCTTCAAAGTTGGGCGCAATGTTAAGTCAATGGGATTTTTCGGGTGGTTTTTCGCCCCCCTTTCGGAAATCCTGCACCCGATCGCTTATAAAAGTCATAGCCACCATCTCTTCAAAAAACCGGTCGATTTGAGCCCTCTTTCATGGGACTACGGCAAACCGTGCGGGACGAGTTACGCGCCGAAAAAACGTGCAGACATAAGAATAATAATAATAATAATAATATCCCTGAGGAATAGTAATAGTGATGCTTTGCATAAATGCAAGCACCACTAATAAGCTTAGATCGAAGAACAGTATGTTGGCTTTGTCAAGCCAACATAATAATAATAATAATATCCCTGAGCAATAGTAATAGTGATGCTTTGCATAAATGCAAGCACCACTAATAATATCCCTGAGGAATAGTAATAGTGATGCTTTGCATAAATGCAAGCACCACTAATAATATCCCTGAGGAATAGTAATAGTGATGCCTTGCATAAATGCAAGCACCACTAATAAGTATGAGGAATAGTAATAGTGATGCCTTGCATAAATGCAAGCACCACTAATAATAAGTTTAGATACAACAACAGTATGTTGGCTTTTTCAAGCCAACATAATAAGTATGAGCAATAGTAATAGTGATGCCTTGCATAAATGCAAGCACCACTAATAAAGGCAAATAATTTTTTGTGTGAAAAAATGTCTTTAAAAAAAAAAAGAGAATCAAATCGTTACCTTAGAATCGAAAATGTAATTGAATCGAGGATTTGGACAATCGCGAAACCCCTATTGTGTAGTGTGTTTAGTGTGTTGTGAATCGATAGCAGCTTAGCCAGAGCAGTTTGAGCTTAGCTGGCGACTAACATATTGCTGTGGGCGGAGTTTAGTCAAAAAAATGTTCTAGTGACGTCATTAAAGCAGGAGGTAGAGGGCTGTAGTCCAAACCAGCCGTTCGCTGTAGGCTTTGAAAGGCGAATTCTGTTAAAGCAGGTGGCAAGATGGCGCCAGTGTGGTGTTTGGCAAGCCATCGCCTGGTGTCTGTGTTGTTTTTATGGATTATATTTGCCTTGTTTGTTTGTGTCTACGTTCGCACATAAAGTTACGACAGTGCTTGCTTATGATCGCTCGGTTCTTTTAAATTTACGATGGTCGGTAGGAACTGTTTCTGATTTTAATCACGGAAGGCTATAAGACCTATGACTCCCCGTTCCTCTCTATGTTGCCATCTGAAATATGTTGCTTACCAGACTGTGAGAGTCATCGGAGGAGGAAACGCTACAGAAGACGGGGATCACGCGGCGGTGTGCTGATACGCGTGAGGAGGTACATCCACGCATCTTCGCCTGGAGGTCCGAGTCTGGTGGTCACTCGGAGTTTGCCGTTTAGTTGTGACCGCGGCCGCATCTCGTATTCATGGTCTCCCAAGCATGACGCTGTGCTTGTTTATCCGAAACAACTAGGATCGGTGCTCTCATTAAAGAGTACTTCTCCTAGACTACGCGTCCGCAGAAGAGGAGTAAACCCCTGTAACCTTCGTTTATTGGATTATTTTTTATCGCCGGAATCTCAACATCCTACAACATCGTATCACCGATCTACTCATCACGAAACGGACTCCACTGAAGTGAGGATGCCGCTGCTAAATGTATAATAAGTATAATAAGGATTTTATAAGTGAGTTTTCATATCTTTTATCATCTGTCGTGCCAAATGCAGATAGACCCCTGATACTGGGAGATTTTAACATACATGTTTGCTGTCCATCAAAGCCCATGATCAAAGAGTTTCTTCAAATTATTGACACTTTTAATCTCACACAATATGTTGTTGGTCCCACTCATAACCAAGGGCATACACTCGATTTGGTGCTATCATGTGGCTTTTTAGTAAATAATGTCGGTATCAAAGAATTTTTTATGTCAGATTATAAGTCCATTATTTTTAACATAGCTGTTTCTAGTCGCGTATCACATACCACATCAGTTGGCCGGTATGTTCGTTCTTTTAACTCATCTAGATCTGAACAATTCTAAGATGCCTATATTACTTCCCCAATACCCTATGATATAGAGTTTAATTGTCTCTGAGCTAATCCCAATGAATTAGTGAATAAGTTTAATGGGCTATGTTCAAGTATACTGGATGTAGTCACACCTTTTAAACTAAAAAGACCTAGAAACTGTGTACATCCTTGGTTTAATGATGAAACTAGAGCAATTAGACAGAAATGGAGAAAAGCGGAAAGAAAGTGGAAGAGGGATAAATTACAAGTATCATATGATTGCGTTAAAGAGTGTATGATTCATTACCAAAAAACTGTTAAGACCGCAAAGGCAAATTACTTTTCTGATCTTATCGCTAAGAATGCTTACAGTCCAAAAATATTATTTAATACCATCAATAGTGTCCTAAATCCGATGTCAAATCTATATCCGGATCCGTCTCCTATGGCCTGTGAAAACTTTCTAAAGTTCTTTACGGATAAGATCAATGTAATAAGATCTTGCATTGTCCCCTCCTCTTTAGACGTCCCTCAGTCCACCACCAATCCTATAAAATTTTCCAACTTTACTCCGGTGTCTCACAGTTATATGGTGGAAATTATTCATAGAATGAAGCCCACCTCTTGTTCGTTGGATGTCATTCCTACTCGTCTCTTATTACAGACACTAGATACTATCTGCCCTAATCTACTCTCAATAATCAATAGTAGTTTAATTAGTGGAATAGTTCCATCCTATTTTAAACATGCCACTGTACAGCCATTACTTAAAAAACTAAATCTTGATCAGACAATTTTAAATAATTACCGTCCAATTTCTAAATTGCCGTTTTTATCAAAAGTTTTGGAGAAGGTTGTTTTTAATCAGCTTTCGTCTTTTTTACAGGAAAATGGTTGTTTTGATAAATATCAGTCCGGTTTTAGACCTCAACACAGTACAGAATCTGCATTGTTAAAAGTTTTAAATGATTTATTGTTGATTGTTGACTCTGGCAAGTGTGCTGTTTTAATTTTATTGGACCTCAGTGCGGCATTCGATACTCTTGATCATGGTATTCTTATAAAACGGCTACAGCTTATTGGAATCCAGGGACATGTTTTAGATTGGTTTGTTTCCTATTTAAAAGATCGAACCTTCTCCATTGAGACTGGAAAATATACATCATCATCCGCACCAGTTTTGTATGGGGTTCCACAGGGCTCAATTTTGGGTCCTGTTTTATTTTCCTTATACATGCGTCCTCTGTATGCTATATTTAAGAAGCACCATGTCTCATACCACTGTTACGCGGATGATTATGTCCCCTTGCATTCAACGGATGTTTCTAGTTTACAGTGTTTATATGATTGTCTGAGGGATGTTAAAGAGTGGATGTCTGCCAATTTCCTCCAGTTAAATGAGACTGAAGTTTTAATCTTTGGCTCCCCTGCTTCTACCAAGGTTGTGGCCAGCAAACTGGGTCACTTATCTAATAATCTCCATTCACATGCCAGAAATATTAGGTGTTACTTTTGATTCTATTTTAACTTTTGATAAACAGATTAATGCGGTGGTCAGAAGTTGTTTTTATCAGTGAAAGAACATTGCAAAAATGAAGTCATTTATAAAATCAAGAGACATGGAAACTGTAATACATGGTTTTATTTCATCCAGATTGGACTATTATTATGTATTATACCTGGGTGTTTCACAGTCTTTTCTGTCAAGTCTTCAACTTGTTCAAAACGTTGCCGCTCGATTGTTGACTGAAACGAGGAAGAGGGAACATATTTCACCAGTGTTGATCTCTCTCCATTGGCTACCAGTCAAATATCATATTCATTTTAAAACATTGCTGTTTGTGTATAAAGGCATTCACGGACTGGCTCCATCTTATATTTCTGATCTCCTTCTGTTCCAGCGTAATGACTCTTGGAATCTTCGTTCGTTAAACAGTCTTCAGTTAAGTGTTCAAAGGACACGGATGAAATCGAAAGGCAATCGTGCCTTTTCTGTCGCCGCTCCGCAATTATGGAACACCCTCCCACTCTATATAAGATCCGCACAATCTTGCGCTGATTTTAAGTCTCTTCTTAAAACATATTTATTTACTGTCGCTTATGGTCATGACTCATGAGTAAGCAAAGTGGTATAATTGTTGTGTAGTATTTGTTGCCGTGTTTTATGTAGTTTTCTTGTATTTTTTATATGTCTACATTTTGTACAGCACTTTGGCCAACAGCTGTTGTTTTTAAACGTGCTTTATAAATAAATATGACTGACTGACTGACTAAAGAACATATATCGCCTGGCGGTAAACTTTGAGCTTTATCATTTTACAGGTATTATTTATGCTATTATAGTAACACTAACTAGGGTTTAAAAAATGGGATCAGAAAGAACGTGACCTTTAATGTATGTGAAAATATAGATCAGTTCACAATCAGAGCATTACACACTGTGGATTACATACAAAGTATATCTTCTGTCTTCAGTATAAGAAACATTTAGTCCTATTTTATTTCTAACAAAACATAAATGGTATAAATCCACTGCATTTCAAATAATAGTGCACATCAAAGTAATAAAATCATTGCTGTAATACTCAGCGTAAATATGTGTTGAGTATAATCACACTAAGTTTTGAAGTTTTGTATGCTAAACGTGTCTCCTATATCTGGAAACACAGAGCTCACACAGATAATAATGATGGAACGTTTTGAAAGCTTTAATTACAGATTGTGCTTCTGTAATGTTCATAATTCTTATGGAACAAAACAAATAATGAATGTGATGGAAAGACCAAATGCGTTTATGAGTATTTTCTATTTTTTTTATTCAAATATTAAGCATGACAAAAAACAGTGAAAAGCAAATAATTGTTTTGTCATTACAGTATCAGTGAAGTCAGAAAGTGAACATATGTATAGTCTCTGATAAAGATGATATGTCTGCTCTCCTGTGTATGATATTTATATCAGATCTTCAGAGCTCTGAGACGGTCAGATTGACGTGCTGTAGATCACCATTGTATAAACATCATCAGATCCTGAGAGATACAGAGATAAAGCTTAAAACAGTGGAAGTGTTTGGATGTATTTACAAACAGGTGCAAGTATTGAATTGTCCTCTTCACACAGCAGCTTGATGCTGAACAGATAATGATCAGGAAACGGAAACCAAGCACCAGTCTATGACAGCATGACAGTGACTAAACAAAATGTTGAAGATGCCGATACTGATATTGAATTACTTAATGATAGTTTTGCTTTTTATACCTTGTTTAAAATGATTATGTTCTGAAAGTTGATTTGATGAGCGAGTTTCTGGTTTGCTTTGTTGGTGTGACTGTGGCCATTTGAGACCTTAAGTGAGGCCTTTTACTGCTAAAAAAGGAGTTTGGGAACTCATTTAACAAAGCTCAAACAACGGCATCTGCATCATGTTTTTAGCTTGCCAGCACACAAGGGTAAACTAATCTTGCATTTTTTTAATGACGCTGGTAGTGACAATTCTCCCTGACCAATCAGTGATCAATGTTTTCACGTCACATTTTAGTATCTGTACGTTTCGCTTGGAACCGCAACTGAGGTGGTACTAAAAAAGTACTAGGTACTGTACTAAGGGCTAGAAGGTTGTAATCAGTAAGTAAGTGTCTGAGAGACCTGGTTTGCTGTCTTTGAAAGAGTCAAGGAGTAAAATAATGTCAATAAAATGTTAACATTTCAAACAAGACGTAAAAGGTTAAATTATGTTTTTCCTACATTCATGTTTTTTTCTGGGTTTAATAATGAATCATTCCTGTACGTTATGTGAAGTGCTGAAAACTGTTGGATAGGGCTGTGTTGAAAAAATCGATTGACCGATTCTGAATCGATTTTCATATTAATTTCTAACTCAGAGGATCGATTTAATAATTAATAACTTAAACTTGCCGCATCATTGAATTCACGCATGCGTGGAAGGACATTAAAACAACAAACATGGTGGTCACTAACATTAAGCAAGCCCAGGGGCGTCGCCAGCCGATTTTGCCGGGGCTTCAGCCCCGAATGTTTTGAGTCAAGACCCATGACACATGACCTGGGCTCATTTCAGTCTGTTCACATGCCACACCTTGTATTTGTCACGCTGAGAGGTAAGAGATAAATTGTCCTGCTATATACAATTAATGGACGAGGCACAGACATATGCAGGACAGTTCTGTCAAGTTCAGCTGCTTCAAGTTTTTTAAGTGTATTCAACTTTACGCAGCGCCGCAGGAACTTACAAGCAGATGAAATCAGAGTGCCGCAACACTGATTTCAAATCGCTCTCGCGTTACTCTGATGTCATCTGCTTGTCGTTTCTTGCAGCGCCTCATTAAGTCGTACACACATTAATGCATCCTATCAGATAATCGAAAAGAAATGAGAAGTTGTTTCTGGTTAAATGATATTATTCCGCTGCAAGCATGTTCGTTACTAACATGGATTTAACGGAGTGGAAGTTGGGTGAGCAAGATCCGATGAATGCGGTAGATATAACCCATTTTTAAGCATTTTGAATAAAGCCAAATTCGTGCTAAATTATTTTTGATTCAGTCAAAAACTCCAACAGATTTGCAACCAGAAGCTTTAGTTACCTAGTGATCCCTGTATTTACATAAAATGGTCTGGGCTAAGCCCCGGATGTCCTTCAATGCTGAAAACGCCCCTGAGCAAGCGATTGTTTTGAAAACTGTAATTCAGGTAACAGCTGGAAAAAATGCTTTTTTCAAAAACACTTATCTAAATCTCGAAGATCGGATCAAATCGTATCGAATAATGATAATCGGAATCAAATCGATTCTTGAAATTTGAACCGAAACCCAGCACTACTGTTGGAATGCTCCCTGCTAAACGAATAAATGTAATGATTTAGCTTAGATGAGAATGTATGTTACTAAGATTCAGGTTATGTGTAATGATTTGAATGTGATAATGTAAGTGATGTTCTCTTTCAGTCCGACGTATTGGGAATGCGCTACTTTGAGAAGCTACTAAAGCGCCAATATACTTGGCATGCAGGAAATTGCATCTGCTGGCACCGCACTGTTATAAGACAAGTGGCAGGTGCAATACCAAATCAACTTCATTCGCTTTGAAAGCTGGCAGTCTATCTGCTATTGAGAAGCTCTCCTTTCCTGCTCGGAAGTATGCCGTGTGTTGGACGTTGGTTGGACTGAAAGTGCCACAGCGGCGGCTCACAGATTTTCCCACCTCTTTGCTTTTTTAAGTTTATTTGTGCATTGCCACTCCCCTGTGTGCTTCACCAACTCAGCACAGCTGAACAGTTTAATTCTCTAAAAGGGCAGCACAAGCTGAATTTGTGTCTTTTTAAAGACAGCAATTCTCTTGTGTCACAGCAGAGTGCGTCTTTTTAAAAATATAATTTCATCCGTGCGGTTCTGGATGTGGCAAGTTTATGGGTCCTAAGGATGGTCACGAGCATTGTCTTTCATGCTTAGGCATACAGCACGCAGAGGTGGTGTTTGTGGGGGGTTTATGTACTCACTGCGAGAATATGACCCTCGTGGATTTGCAGAGATGGGTGTCGTACCTCCTGAAACGCCACCCCCTTCCGTCGACTAGCTCCACCAAGGGTGCATCTGTGAAGCTCCGGAAGGATGATCTCTGCATTACAGTGCTAAACCGGTCAGCTATTGCTATTTCATTCACAGCCAGGAGAGGCTAAGATGGAGATGGGCGGCTCGTGTTCTACAAGGGCTCTGCCTTCCGTTAGTCCTCCCAATGAATACTCTGTATCAATTTGCTTAGTTCACTGTCGTGGGTCAAGGAACAAGTAGTGACCGGCCTTCTGTAGTAAGCCCAGGTTCCGCCTCTTCAGATCTAAAGACGAAAGGTTTACCCCAGGTTTCCACCGACTGCGGAACGGCTGCGGATCCGCTGCGGAACAGGGGCAGAGTCAATCGGTTTCCTTCAAGTCAATGTGTGTATTTCCACTGACTGCGTTCCGAATCCATCACAGCTCCGGCCATCCGCAGCCCTCCGGAACAAATACACAGAGGCTTCTATTTTTGACGGATGCCGGACAGCTCAGCAGGGCAGAGCCATGACTATATCACGTGATCATACCTGAATTCGCGAGATCTTGTGTTGTGATCTGGGCTGGTCCAGCAAAACGTCATAATTTAACATCATAATGGGCGGAGACAGAACTAGATATTGCACGATTGTCACAGGCCGGAGCGGACCCAAGATAGCTAAAGGGTCACGCCCCTCTCTAGTTTCCACCTCGAGGAGGTTCCCAAGACCACCCCAATGACCAGACAGACAAGTATACTATAATTAAAAATATAACTTTATTTAAATATTTAAAAGCAGGGGGAAAAAGGGGGAAGGGCAATTTAAAACAAGTTTCTTCTTCTCGCCCCCAGGGCAATTTGGACCATGGAGCGGGGGCTAGGACTCCTTTCCAGTTTATTCTTCAATCCGTGGTGCCCTCCGCTTCTTCCTGGAGGCAGAACAGGGAGAACACAGTTAGTGGCTTGGTTCACTACTGGGTCGCTACTTGCCTAATTCCTTCTGTCTCTCTCTCGCCCTTAGGTCTCTCTGCTGGGACTTCGCTGGTCCCTTGGGGGTCTTCCACGTTCCACAGGGGCGAGCCAGTGACCAGAGGTGAGTACTCCCACTACCGAGGCCGCTCGTTCTTCATCCAGTGGTTGCTGTAAGCAGAGGTAGATTACCTACCACCGAGGTAAGTTACTCACAAGCCTTGGCGTTTCATTCACTTCGGGGCATTCACTGGAACAAAGGCAAGTGGTTCACACTATTGACACTGTTCGTTCTTCCTTTCGGCGTTGCTGGAAGCACAAGTAGGTTACACACCACAAGGGTAAGTTACTCAGAAGACTTGGGCTTTTCATTCACTTCGGGACATTCACTGGAACAAAGGTAAGTGGTTCACACTATTGACACTGTTCGTTCTTCCTTAAGACGTTGCTGTACGCAAAGGTAGGTTACACACCACAAAGGTAAGTTACTCACAAGACTTGGGCTTTTCATTCACTTCGGGGCATCTGCTGGAGCAAAGGTAAGTGGTTCACACTATTGACACTGTTCGTTCTTCCTTAAGGCGTTGCTGTAAGCAAAGGTAGGTTACACACCACAAAGGTAAGTTACTCACAAGACTTGGGCTTTTCATTCACTTCGGGGCATTCACTGGAGCAAAGGTAAGTGGTTCACACTATTTACACTGGTCGTTCTTCCTTAAGGCGTTGCTGTAAGCAAAGGTAGGTTACACACCACAAAGGTAAGTTACTCACAAGACTTGGGCTTTTCATTCACTTCTGCAGACAGTGGGTTTTCGCAGCAGCGTCCGTACACAGTATACCTTCACCCGTCCACTTAAGCTTCTTGGGTGTCATGGGGACTGATGGGTCGGGTGACACGGAGCCGAAATTTGCTTAGTTCACTGTCGTGGGTCAAGGAACAAGTAGTGACCGGCCTTCTGTAGTAAGCCCAGGTTCCGCCTCTTCAGATCTAAAGACGAAAGGTTTACCCCAGGTTTCCACCGACTGCGGAATGGCTGCGGATCCGCTGCGGAACAGGGGCAGAGTCAATCGGTTTCCTTCAAGTCAATGTGTGTATTTCCACTGACTGCGTTCCGAATCCATCACAGCTCCGGCCATCCGCAGCCCTCCGGAACAAATACACAGAGGCTTCTATTTTTGACGGATGCCGGACAGCTCAGCAGGGCAGAGCCATGACTATATCACGTGATCATACCTGAATTCGCGAGATCTTGTGTTGTGATCTGGGCTGGTCCAGCAAAACGTCATAATTTAACATCATAATGGGCGGAGACAGAACTAGATATTGCACGATTGTCACAGGCCGGAGCGGACCCAAGATAGCTAAAGGGTCACGCCCCTCTCTAGTTTCCACCTCGAGGAGGTTCCCAAGACCACCCCAATGACCAGACAGACAAGTATACTATAATTAAAAATATAACTTTATTTAAATATTTAAAAGCAGGGGGAAAAAGGGGGAAGGGCAATTTAAAACAAGTTTCTTCTTCTCGCCTCCAGGGCAATTTGGACCAAGGAGCGGGGGCTAGGACTCCTTTCCAGTTTATTCTTCAATCCGTGGCGCCCTCCGCTTCTTCCTGGAGGCAGAACAGGGAGAACACAATTAGTGGCTTGGTTCACTACTGGGTCGCTACTTGCCTAATTCCTTCTGTCTCTCTCTCGCCCTTAGGTCTCTCTGCTGGGACTTCGCTGGTCCCTTGGGGGTCTTCCACGTTCCACAGGGGCGAGCCAGTGACCAGAGGTGAGTACTCCCACTACCGAGGCTGCTCGTTCTTCATCCAGTGGTTGCTGTAAGCAGAGGTAGATTACACACCACCGAGGTACGTTACTCACAAGCCTTGGCGTTTCATTCACTTCGGGGCCTTCACTGGAACAAAGGCAAGTGGTTCACACTATTGACACTGTTCGTTCTTCCTTTCGGCGTTGCTGGAAGCACAAGTAGGTTACACACCACAAGGGTAAGTTACTCACAAGACTTGGGCTTTTCATTCACTTCGGGACATTCACTGGAACAAAGGTAAGTGGTTCACACTATTGACACTGTTCGTTCTTCCTTAAGACGTTGCTGTACGCAAAGGTAGGTTACACACCACAAAGGTAAGTTACTCACAAGACTTGGGCTTTTCATTCACTTCGGGGCATCCGCTGGAGCAAAGGTAAGTGGTTCACACTATTGACACTGTTCGTTCTTCCTTAAGGCGTTGCTGTAAGCAAAGGTAGGTTACACACCACAAAGGTAAGTTACTCACAAGACTTGGGCTTTTCATTCACTTCGGGGCATTCACTGGAGCAAAGGTAAGTGGTTCACACTATTTACACTGGTCGTTCTTCCTTAAGGCGTTGCTGTAAGCAAAGGTAGGTTACACACCACAAAGGTAAGTTACTCACAAGACTTGGGCTTTTCATTCACTTCTGCAGACAGTGGGTTTTCGCAGCAGCGTCCGTACACAGTATACCTTCACTCGTCCACTTAAGCTTCTTGGGTGTCATGGGGACTGATGGGTCGGGTGACACGGAGCCGAACGCTTCCCTGGCTCCCCCTCCTTTTTAATGACAGGGGTCGCGAGCTGGGGCGAACTCTCGACGAGGCTCCGCGCACACAGCGGTTTCCTGCTAGACAGATCTACACACAACAACGACCCTCGATCCGTACAGTGCACTTTGACCGCTACTCACTCTGATATACCGCTGGGCTTCGCCACTGCCTGCTTTCTGGATTGGCACGGCTCTCGCTAACGCACAGGGGATAACAAGTTTAGTTTCCTCTTCTCGTGGGACTCAAGCCACAACAAGTTCTTGTCTCCTCACGATCTGTCCGGGGCCAGGGCGGCTTTGGTCACTACAAGCACAGCACACACAGCAAGCTTAAGTGTAAACGCCAATAATAATCACAACTCACCCACAGCACTCTGCACACACTTCACGTGAATTACGGACTCGACCGCCTGGACTCAAACCCCTCGTGAGGCTGGTTGGGCGTTGTTCTTGCCACAGAGAAGAAGGGTTGGTACACAAATATAATCAACACAGCCCCTGTATGTTCCTGGTTACCTCTTCGGCTCACCCACGCTTCCTTTACCCGCAGGGCCCGACGATGAATGGCGGACAGTTTCCCAGCTGATTTCCCTGCCCGTGTTTCCGGTTAATCCACGGCTCACCCACGCTTCCCTCCACAGTGGGGCCAGGGACCTTCAACACACTTGTAATACACACCAAGCAGCTCTTTCTCTGAATATTTTGTAAACACACATCGACTACTACTCACACATCGTTGTCAGCCTAATCCTGCACCAATGCGCTCGATGGCTCTGTATCCAGCCCACTCACCAGTGAAATCGCCCAATAATCTCTTCGCCCAGTTGCCTTCAACCTCTTTCTTCCCAAAGGGATCGGTGCCAAATTCGTGCTAAATTATTTTTGATTCAGTCAAAAACTCCAACAGATTTGCAACCAGAAGCTTTAGTTACCTAGAACTAGATGCTTCCTGAAATTAATGTAATAGAGATGCATTTAATTACTATTGCCCTTTCATCATTGAATGTTCTGCAATACTGTGTGTGTGCACTTTAAAGTGCACTTTATAGGGATAGTTTGCCCAAAAATAAAAATCATTTAATTACAATTCTAAAAAAAAAAAATTTATAAGAAAACATGCACAGCCGTTTTAATTGGTTCTAGGCTACCTAGAGCGGGTGATCTAGGCTAGTGATCCCTGTATTTACATAAAATGGTCTGGGCTAAGCCCCGGATGTCCTTCAATGCTGAAAACGCCCCTGAGCAAGCGATTGTTTTGAAAACTGTAATTCAGGTAACAGCTGGAAAAAATGCTTTTTTCAAAAACACTTATCTAAATCTCGAAGATCGGATCAAATCGTATCGAATAATGATAATCGGAATCAAATCGATTCTTGAAATTTGAACCGAAACCCAGCACTACTGTTGGAATGCTCCCTGCTAAACGAATAAATGTAATGATTTAGCTTAGATGAGAATGTATGTTACTAAGATTCAGGTTATGTGTAATGATTTGAATGTGATAATGTAAGTGATGTTCTCTTTCAGTCCGACGTATTGGGAATGCGCTACTTTGAGAAGCTACTAAAGCGCCAATATACTTGGCATGCAGGTATTTGCATCTGCTGGCACCGCACTGTTATAAGACAAGTGGCAGGTGCAATACCAAATCAACTTCATTCGCTTTGAAAGCTGGCAGTCTATCTGCTATTGAGAAGCTCTCCTTTCCTGCTCGGAAGTATGCCGTGTGTTGGACGTTGGTTGGACTGAAAGTGCCACAGC
This sequence comes from Misgurnus anguillicaudatus, assembly GCF_027580225.2. NCBI lineage: Eukaryota > Metazoa > Chordata > Actinopteri > Cypriniformes > Cobitidae > Misgurnus > Misgurnus anguillicaudatus. Next base: position 30,305,177 of record NC_073350.2, on the reverse strand, counting down.
GGCGGCTCACAGATTTTCCCACCTCTTTGCTTTTTTAAGTTTATTTGTGCATTGCCACTCCCCTGTGTGCTTCACCAACTCAGCACAGCTGAACAGTTTAATTCTCTAAAAGGGCAGCACAAGCTGAATTTGTGTCTTTTTAAAGACAGCAATTCTCTTGTGTCACAGCAGAGTGCGTCTTTTTAAAAATATAATTTCATCCGTGCGGTTCTGGATGTGGCAAGTTTATGGGTCCTAAGGATGGTCACGAGCATTGTCTTTCATGCTTAGGCATACAGCACGCAGAGGTGGTGTTTGTGGGGGGTTTATGTACTCACTGCGAGAATATGACCCTCGTGGATTTGCAGAGATGGGTGTCGTACCTCCTGAAACGCCACCCCCCTTCCGTCGACTAGCTCCACCAAGGGTGCATCTGTGAAGCTCCGGAAGGATGATCTCTGCATTACAGTGCTAAACCGGTCAGCTATTGCTATTTCATTCACAGCCAGGAGAGGCTAAGATGGAGACGGGCGGCTCGTGTTCTACAAGGGCTCTGCCTTCCGTTAGTCCTCCCAATGAATACTCTGTATCTGTCACTGCATCGGGGGGGGTCTATTTCGAACATCGACACAAATTCGCTCTCTCCTTCGTGTAGGGTTGTGGATCCCGCGTTCGACCCCGAGATGCCATGCTCTCTTGGGCGCCGGCAGTCGGCTTGGTGAGGAGTCAACCTCCCCCATCCGAACCGTCCCGCCTTGATGACTGGTACTTTGGGGCTGCTCGGGCGTCTCAACCCATACCCCTTGTACCTTTCTTCCCCAAGGTTTATGATGAGCTGACTCGGTCGTCAAAAACCCTGTTTGCCTCCCGAAATCGTCAGTTTCAGCCATCACCCCTCTCCACTCTCAGAAGTCTGACGTGCAATGTCCACCTTGGTGGTCCAGGAACGCCATCTCTGGCTTTGCCTGGCATACATGAAAGAGGTCGACATGAACCGGCTCCTGAATGCTCCAGTTTCCCAGGCCAGCCTATTCGGCGAGATCATTGAGAACTTCGCCCAACAGTTTTAAGCCACCCAAAAGCAGACTGAGGTCATCGCTCAGATCATGCCACATCGGGATGTCAGCCTCAGCCTCTCACTAGATGTATTCTCTGTAAACCTGTGTTATGGCCTAGCCATCTACATTGCGTCACCTAGGGGTTCCTGTGTGAGTATTTTCCGTGGGGTTGATTCTACCAGCCCACATTTCCCTTAGCAGAGCCCGCTCTGCGTCCATGTTCATGTAACTTCCCAGAGACTTCGATATGGGGAACCTATCAGTTGTTCCATATTATATATGCTGCACAGTAACCTCTTTCCGCTTCCGCAGTGTTCCTAGTGCCGCCCAGACGGGTTCGCTTACCAATTTGCTTAGTTCACTGTCGTGGGTCAAGGAACAAGTAGTGACCGGCCTTCTGTAGTAAGCCCAGGTTCCGCCTCTTCAGATCTAAAGACGAAAGGTTTACCCCAGGTTTCCACCGACTGCGGAACGGCTGCGGATCCGCTGCGGAACAGGGGCAGAGTCAATCGGTTTCCTTCAAGTCAATGTGTGTATTTCCACTGACTGCGTTCCGAATCCATCACAGCTCCGGCCATCCGCAGCCCTCCGGAACAAATACACAGAGGCTTCTATTTTTGACGGATGCCGGACAGCTCAGCAGGGCAGAGCCATGACTATATCACGTGATCATACCTGAATTCGCGAGATCTTGTGTTGTGATCTGGGCTGGTCCAGCAAAACGTCATAATTTAACATCATAATGGGCGGAGACAGAACTAGATATTGCACGATTGTCACAGGCCGGAGCGGACCCAAGATAGCTAAAGGGTCACGCCCCTCTCTAGTTTCCACCTCGAGGAGGTTCCCAAGACCACCCCAATGACCAGACAGACAAGTATACTATAATTAAAAATATAACTTTATTTAAATATTTAAAAGCAGGGGGAAAAAGGGGGAAGGGCAATTTAAAACAAGTTTCTTCTTCTCGCCTCCAGGGCAATTTGGACCAAGGAGCGGGGGCTAGGACTCCTTTCCAGTTTATTCTTCAATCCGTGGCGCCCTCCGCTTCTTCCTGGAGGCAGAACAGGGAGAACACAATTAGTGGCTTGGTTCACTACTGGGTCGCTACTTGCCTAATTCCTTCTGTCTCTCTCTCGCCCTTAGGTCTCTCTGCTGGGACTTCGCTGGTCCCTTGGGGGTCTTCCACGTTCCACAGGGGCGAGCCAGTGACCAGAGGTGAGTACTCCCACTACCGAGGCTGCTCGTTCTTCATCCAGTGGTTGCTGTAAGCAGAGGTAGATTACACACCACCGAGGTACGTTACTCACAAGCCTTGGCGTTTCATTCACTTCGTGGCCTTCACTGGAACAAAGGCAAGTGGTTCACACTATTGACACTGTTCGTTCTTCCTTTCGGCGTTGCTGGAAGCACAAGTAGGTTACACACCACAAGGGTAAGTTACTCACAAGACTTGGGCTTTTCATTCACTTCGGGGCATTCACTGGAGCAAAGGTAAGTGGTTCACACTATTTACACTGGTCGTTCTTCCTTAAGGCGTTGCTGTAAGCAAAGGTAGGTTACACACCACAAAGGTAAGTTACTCACAAGACTTGGGCTTTTCATTCACTTCTGCAGACAGTGGGTTTTCGCAGCAGCGTCCGTACACAGTATACCTTCACCCGTCCACTTAAGCTTCTTGGGTGTCATGGGGACTGATGGGTCGGGTGACACGGAGCCGAACGCTTCCCTGGCTCCCCCTCCTTTTTAATGACAGGGGTCGCGAGCTGGGGCGAACTCTCGACGAGGCTCCGCGCACACAGCGGTTTCCTGCTAGACAGATCTACACACAACAACGACCCTCGATCCGTACAGTGCACTTTGACCGCTACTCACTCTGATATACCGCTGGGCTTCGCCACTGCCTGCTTTCTGGATTGGCACGGCTCTCGCTAACGCACAGGGAATAACAAGTTTAGTTTCCTCTTCTCGTGGGACTCAAGCCACAACAAGTTCTTGTCTCCTCACGATCTGTCCGGGGCCAGGGCGGCTTTGGTCACTACAAGCACAGCACACACAGCAAGCTTAAGTGTAAACGCCAATAATAATCACAACTCACCCACAGCACTCTGCACACACTTCACGTGAATTACGGACTCGACCGCCTGGACTCAAACCCCTCGTGAGGCTGGTTGGGCGTTGTTCTTGCCACAGAGAAGAAGGGTTGGTACACAAATATAATCAACACAGCCCCTGTATGTTCCTGGTTACCTCTTCGGCTCACCCACGCTTCCTTTACCCGCAGGGCCCGGCGATGAATGGCGGACGGTTTCCCAGCTGATTTCCCTGCCCGTGTTTCCGGTTAATCCACGGCTCACCCACGCTTCCCTCCGCAGTGGGGCCAGGGACCTTCAACACACTTGTAATACACACCAAGCAGCTCTTTCTCTGAATATTTCGTAAACACACATCGACTACTACTCACACTTCGTTGTCAGCCTAATCCTGCACCAATGCGCTCGATGGCTCTGTATCCAGCTCACTCACCAGTGAAATCGCCCAATAATCTCTTCGCCCAGTCGCCTTCAACCTCTTTCTTCCCAAAGGGATCGGTGTAGGTCGGCACAACGAGTCCGCATAGCAGCAACACAGCGCTCACAAAGTACACCAAAAAGCACCCCGTTTGATGTCTTCAAAGGTCTTTTTGTACTCTGCCTTCCCTCCTCGTTGGCCTATCAGCAATCGCTGTATTAATCGCCTTCACCTGTGCGTAATCGGGCTTGATTTGGTGTTCGGGGAAACCCCGGAAATTCCGGTGTTCGGAGTCAGTCGTCCGGCGGACAATCGTCACCTGGTGAAACGATCATCACGTGAATTTGCGAGACCTCATGGGTCCTCGTCACTTCAGCACGCAGCTGCTCTGCAACAAATACGGAACTGGTGGGTATTGGCGGACGGCGGAGTGCGGAACCGTAATGCAGCGGAGCTAATCTGCAGCCGCTCCACAGTTGGTGGAAATCCGGCGTTAAACAGGCACTGGAAGCGGGGGCTTCCGTGGCGTTTTGGTAGGGATTCCCAATACATCGGTCACGATGTGCTGTACCATTGCTGATACTGTCCAAGCACAGGATGCTTTTCTTTCTCAGTGAAAAAGGTCATTTGGTATTTCACCTGGCGCTTGTTTTATACTCGTGCGATTGGGCGGCGCCAGCAAATACCTGCATGTCAAGTTCATTGGCGCTTTAGTAGCTTCTCGAAGTAGACTGGTCCCGCGAAGCACGTTCCCAATAAGTCGGTCACGATCCCTTCCTTCCTACATACGTAACCAAGACGTTTTTTACCTGGGGGTTGAGATGTGTCTGGTACAGAAGTGATGAGAGAGCTTATTTCTGCAGGACCAGAAGCACGCTACATAAAAGAGTAAATCATCAAGATCATATCACTTTCCTCATTATGAGATATTAAAAGTGTTTTATGATAAATTAATTTGTGCCTTTAAAAATCATAAACACACAGATTTTGCTCACCGAATCTCCTGCAGTTCTTTTACTGCAATAATACAAAGCAATCTTAGTGCATTATTCTTTAATTCATTCAAATATTAATTGTTATAGTACATTTTATAGAATAAGCTGATATATTAGTACATAAAGAAAAGACTTACCATTTAGATCTTTTTTTACCTAGAAAACAAATAAACAAATTACTGTTTCATTTGTTCTGTTCAGCACACATGGTATAATGTATATTGAACAGTTCAGCTGCTCAGTTTATATACTAATTAAAACTAACAGTATAAACTTTACTTACATGCAGATGTGCATAGACATATGAGTCCTGTGAGTACAATCACAGAGCACACCGCTGCTGATGGTATTATCAGCCACATTCTTTTGTCTAAAAAAAAATTATTATGATACATCTTTCAGTATAGTTGTATCTTTATGTGTAATTAAAATAATTAAAGGGGGGGTTTAATGGTATTTCAAGCATTCTGACTTATTAACACAGTTAGAGAGTTGTTTCCTCATGCTAAACGCAGGCAAAGTGTCAAAACAGCAGTTGGACGTGTTTCAGAGTATTTCTGTGCCGAATGCACTTCGCCAGGGTTCGTACAAGTTTCGGCTAATTTTTTTCGATTATGGTTCTAATTGACGTTTCAGGGGTTTTCGATACGTATCACTTCTTTATATGGGCTTCCCCCGGAAAACTTCCCCCGGAAAACCCCGCCCACCCGTCAATCAGCGGGAGACGCTAGAGCTGCTAACAGCTTATCACGCCACTCAGCTTTGTTTAATTTCAAAAGTCAACAATGACACAACAAGAAGTGTGTTTTTGGATGTAAGAAGAAGAAAGCCAGCCTTATGGATATAGTTTATTATCCGGGGTAGCAGCGGAGTTTTGCGTGTGTGTTTGATGCAGTGGATTTTCCCAACCGGGTCATGGCGAGTTGCACGTGGTAAGTAAGACTTCTGTCTTATGTTGAAAATAGTCGCGTGCATATTATATAAATGACACGAGCATGTAGTGAATCATAAGTTAAAACAGTGTTGTATAGTGTTGCATTACTCGTACTCGCTCCTCCAGCGGTATAACTCCTCCTACTTCATTTTTTCGTACGTTATCGGAAAGATTCTGTAAAGCTGATCTTTCTTTTATAAATCTGATTAAACTAAAGACTCTTCAGAGATATAAAGGATGTCATACTACTCTATAGGTACTCCAGATTAACATCAGAAATGCAGAAACAGCGTGTGTTACGTGAGCTTTAAAATATCTACAGACATTTACCAAAGTGAGATATTTTATATGTTTTAGTTTTGTCATTTCATAGAATAAGTAAAGGAGTTTAACAGAGACTTTAATGAGAAAATCTAACTGATGCAAAAGTTGTCAGTCAGTTTTTCAAGTACAGATAAATTAGTGGGTAAAATGGACAAATTTGTGTCATAAAAGAATTAAGAACCTTTAGCCTTAGGAGCTTTTTGTAAAGCTGATGTGGAAACACACATCAGCTTTACAAAAACATGTTCACCCAAAAAAAATCTGTCATCTTTAATCTCCCTCATGTCAATCCTGAACCAAATTACTTTCTTCCATAAAACACAACAGGTATAAGAATATCCTGAACACCAGAGCCGATCCTCCCTATACACAGGGTACGCAAGCTGCGAACGGCTCTCACCAATAGAGTGCCCCATTACTCTGCTCTTAACCTTATGCAAGGCTGCACAGACCGATTGCCATTTGAAAGCATTAAAAGCAATTAGACAATTAGTCTGTGCGCATGCAGTTGAAACGGCTATCAACATGCATCTTTATATTGATATTGTTTTCTAACGAAGATATCCGTCCAAAGCAGAAAAGTCAAAAAGCGACATGAAGGTGAAGTAAAAAGATTAAGATCATATTAATGTTTTAAAGTCCTATTTAATCTTTACTAACCATGCAATGGATGTATTACACTCCAGTCCAAATCTCCAAATTCAACATTAGTCCAGTGTGTTTGTTAGAAATGAAAGCTTTAGTTCTACCAGTAAGACCTAATCCTTAGGAAGTATTCTGATGGGTGTCAAAGTAATGTCCATATATTACAAATATACAGCTAAAAGATAATAAAACATGTTTTTAGTTTGTTTATAGCTACATTGGGTTTTTATGAACGTACTGACAGAGCCCCCTCACAAAGTTGCTTAGGGCCTCCAGAAGTCTAGGATCGGGCCTGCCGAACACTTTTTTGTATGTAATGTAAAGTGAATGAGGATTAAATGTCAAATATTCACCTCTGACAGTGTAAACATCACTGCGTGGTGATCTGAGATTCATCTCATTCTCAGAATCTGTTTTGACTGAATAATCACAACTCAGCTGTCGACTGATCACTCTTTGATTTTGTTTGAATATTTCACTCAGACTCATAATATAAAATATACAGTGATGTCCTCCATTCTGTGTACTTCTCAGATAACTTCTGTGTGTCAGAGGTCCATACTCAGTGTAGAGATTACAGATGAATTCAGCTTTGACTGTCAGTGGTATTTCACATGATATACTGAGGTGGTCAGTGCTGTCATCAACACTGATGGAGGGTTTCTGAAGAGTATCTTTATGAAGATAAAACGCATCAAGAAAAATGAATGAATATCAGTTTTTAAAACACAAGCATACTAGTGAAATATCTCACCTAGTATTGTCAGTGTGACAGGAGGAGAGTATGGTGATGGTTTATGAACCCCATATATGTCATCTATTGTGTAAAAACATCTAATGTTGAGTGATACAGGTGATTGTTCACGCGTCCATAAGAGAAGTTCAGTTCCAGTAAGATAGAGCTGACATGATTGACTGAGTTTTGTATTTTTCTCATCGTTTGAATAGAAAATAGACTGACTAACTTTAACATCAGCTGGACTCTCACAGATCAGATGTACTGAGTTTAACTCTCTTGTGACATCAGGAGACACTTTTAGATTAGGAACTTCTGCAAAAAAAACAAAAAACACATCCTAATTAGATCTTTCATTGATCATATGCACACAGAATAAGGGACTTAACATTTTGTAGCTCAGCCTTTAAAAAAAACAAGGTTTGCATGTTTCACAACTCTGTGAGGATCTGACCGTCAATGATGTTTATAGAAATATTCACATAAAACACATGCAAACATTAAAGGTTCTTGCTAATATCAGTAAGTCTCTACAGTCATTTATTCAACTTGTTTTTTGTTTGCAAAAGCACACAGAAACACAATGCCTAATGGATAAGGCTGTCACCCATTTATAAAATGTTTTTTTGATTTTGTTTTGGTAAAATTGGGAGGGATCTGTTTCTTTGACTTCCTTACTTTAAAATTGTCACTAGCACCCAGAATTACTTGTGTATGTGTAATTCAGCATGTGAAGATAATATCTTATATAAATAGGGGGTAACAATTGACTTGAGTTCTAGTTTATTTTTATCAGACAAAAGTGAATGAAGCAAACACTTGATTTATAACAAACACCCCTGCCCCATCAACAGTGGCGGCTGGTGACTTCTTTTTTTGAGGGCGCACGATGCAAAGTTTGTCACAACATGTATGTACCCCGTCATGTGTGTGGTCCGTCATTTCAAAATATCTGTTCTGTGTTTTGAGAGATCCTGTGTGCATCACGTGTCCTGCCAAAATAAGTGCCTGCTGCAGACGCGTCTAAGGGTTTATGATAAAAGAAACGCTTGCGTTTGCTAGATACTCGCATAATCTCATGAGTAATCAAAGTTTACTGTTAAGGGAGTGTCTTACATGTATTTTGTGAATGTGAGCGTTTCTTTTATCATAAACAGTTTTGACGCGTGTGCAGCAGGCACTTATTTTGACAAAACACGTGATACACACACAGGATCTCTTGACACCCAGGACACATATTTTGGAAAAGGGAACCACACACATGCCCCTCCAACACTTATTTTTAATTAGCGCCCCTTGAATGAGCAGTCACCAGCCGCCACGGCCCATCAAAATACATAAATAAAATAATACAATAAAAGTTTCCTTCAAACATTCATGACATTCAAAGAAAATACTCAAAGACAATAAGACACAAAATATACTAGTCAACATTTGAAGTGGATCGAAACCTTTCACAAAAGTTTTTACCAATACCCGTCAGGGCTCGACACAAATAATTTTTTATACTGGCCCAGTTGGCCAATGATTCAGGTTTTCACTTGCCCCACCAAAAAAGAATTAAGTGTCACATATTTAAAATAATAATTCAAAAGTAAAATATAGTCAAGTATAAATATAAATTTTATTCATTATTTGAAACAGTGTTATTAACTCTTTTCCCGCCATTGACGAGATTACTGTTTGCCGCCATTTTGTGACAAACACTGGACAACCACAACAAGACACAGACAGCTTATGCCGAGTTCAGACTGCATGATTTTCAAACTAGTCGGGTCACCTGTGGTTTCACACTGCGTGATTATCTGGGGTAGCGTTCAGTCGCTGCTGTTTCAGACTGCATGATGGATTGGCCAACCCAGTCTCACCCCATGTCGTCAATATTTGACGACACTTGACCATTCGTCAATATTTGACGCGGAGGGTATACCTTTCGCGTCATTTTTTGACGAACTGGGGACTTCAATACTATTACGTCCGTTGCATTCTCTTCTCCTATTTTCTTACCATTTTCGCGTCGGTTTAGGGTTAGATTTACATAATGACATCCCTACCCAAACCTAACTCTAACCCCAACGCCAGGTGACAACTGTTTCTAACCCCAACGCCAGGTGACAACTGTTTAATTTCGCGTACACTGTTTAATTTCGCGTACACTGTTTAATTTTGCGTAATCTAACCCTAAACCGACGCGAAAATGGTAAGAAAATAGGAGAAGAGAATGCAACGGACGTAATAGTATTGAAGTCCCCAGTTCGTCAAAAAATGGTATACCCTCCGCGTCACATATTGACGAATGGTCAAGTGTCGTCAAATATTGACGACATGGGGTGAGACCGTGTTAGATTGGCGACAGGGGTTTTCATACTGCATGACTTTACCGTAAGAAGAATCGCCGATAACTTTGTCCCGGTCCACAAACTACGTCTCACAACCAAACGCACGCGAGAAGTGACGCGAAGGAAACAACGCGAGGTCACGCGTGCAAGACCGGAGTTCTCACGTGAGACTGGGATTATTATTAAAAATGGTGGCTCGCAAGAAGCATACCATATATATTGCATGTGCGCTTGTTTGCAGCAGAAAGAAGAAGAAATAAAGATTATGAAGGAGGAAATGTTTTGAGAGACTCCTCCCCGAACTTCCAGCTGTCCTGTATGTTGCTCTCTCATTGGCTGTAGGTCATAGCTGATGTTATTGTCAGTCAAAACACATTTCACACGGCATGATTTTGAATCGCCGACTGTTCCAGATATTTAGCATGCCAAATATCTCACGGGTGTCGGCGACTCGTCGGTGATTCTCTCTGAACCCGTTTTTTATAATTCACACTGTGTGATTGTCACTCGCGTGCACGAGCATCGATTTGCCTGTGATTTCGGGCATTTGTCGGCGATTTCTCAAAACCTGTTGGCGAGTCAAAATCAGGGCTAAAATCGTGCAGTCTGAACTCGGCATTACTGAGACTGAACTTGACAAAATAGAGCATGACAGCTACGAACCCAACACACAAAAAAATACAGAATGGGCATTAAAACTTCTCAAAGACTGGCTAAAAGAGAAAAAATGGAGACAGACAAGTATGAAGCAGAGGATCTTAATAAGGTATTACGATCATTTTATGCATCTGTGCAAAGTATCTCGTCAATCAAGAGAAAACGCTTCCCCGCCAATGACGAGATTTTCCGTCTTTCCGCAATACCGCTATTATCCACCAGGTGGTGCCCTTCCGCAACTTTTTAATCCCGGAAGTATTGCCCTATGGCAAGCGGCTGCATGTCCGTGTTTGTTTTAAAGATCGCTCTGAATGGGATCTCTATGAAAAGTCCGTCACAAAAATGGAATTATCTCTGCTTTTTGCTCTAAATGTGGTGTTTTTGCAGAAACCTACCCATATTTAAAAGCTGATTACAAAAGAACTACTCAAGGTAGGATGAAACATTTTTTTTTTGTTTGTTTGAAAGCAGAGGGTCTGTTCTTTCATTTGGTATATTGTATGTTTATATATCTGAAGAAGAAAATTTTCTGAAAGGCATTAAACTTTGGTGAAAATCATGAAAAACGCTGGCGCTGGCTGGCAACTTTCTTAAAAAATTCTCTCGGTGAAAGAGTTAATATGCTGTGTTAATATGTATTTTAATGCCCTTAAAATTCTCTTCCTTCATAAGTTTTAACCTTTAAGTTTAATGAACCAGATAAAGGGTTATCAGCAACCCTTTTGACAACATGTGTTGTCTGCTTTTCTGGTGAGTTTCTGGTTTTGTTTACGGCATTTGCTTGTTCCAATGAAAAAGGCTCCAAACTTGGGAAAACTGACGGCAAACTGTTCAAAACATCATTGTTCCTTTCATCGCATTTTACCCAAGTTAATGTCTGCTTCCAAGATTTTTAATAAATATGTTTTTGTTGGGCCCCATTATTAAAGCTCGTCGCCGTCTTAAGGTAGGAGAAACCTCATGACATTGCTGTGAAGTTAACATTCGCAATGCTTAAAATGTCTCAATGGTTACATTGCATAAGAAAACATACAGACAAACGGCCACAGACAGAAAATATATTTATAGTGACTGAGGGCGAAGCACTGGTCCGATCGGACAAGTGACAATACGGTTTACTGGCCCGAATGGCTCTCACACTGGCACCGGGTCACCGGGCAGTCCTTTATGTTGAGCCCTGCCTATTCTTGTCATAGGACAACTTTAATGAACTTTTTTGATCCACTACAAATGTTGACTAGTTTAATATAACCATATTCAAAAAATTAAAACAATCCAATATGAAATGGAAATGGTTTCAACATATATGATATAAATATTATTTTTCAGTGCAACTGGGTTATTTTCAACCCAAATGGCTTTTTATGTTAGTCATAATAACCCAGCATTTTTTGTGTATATAAACTTTGTAGGGCCGTCAAAATTAACGCGTTAATAACGCGTAAACGCAAATTCATTTTAACGCAACTAATTTCATTAACGCCGATTAAGGCAACGCGCAATTTCCGTTTGACCCATGGTCCAGCCCTTAGTTGAATGAACAGAGACGCAGACAAATAGGATCCTGTCTAAATGATTCAAAGGTTTTCATAGAAATAAGAACACTAACCAAATCGTCTAGCAAATCCAATGCTCTAAATGCTCGTTGGACATCTGAAATGATCTATATTTATACGTCTGAGGTGTAACGTTCCCGTCCTCCTAATGCTTAATCTAATGCAAAGATGCGTCTCAATTCATTTTGGTTTCGCTTTTATGCATGACTTAGAAAATAGACTGCAGGACTTGCTTGATGTTAAAAGAGTCATTAAGAGAGATAAAGTTCGGTACCCGATTAATGTTAAAGAGTTATTAAGAGCGACAAGACTCAAAAGCGATCTCCTCACGCTGACTGACTGACATCTGAAGCGCGTGCACACAGACGCGCGAGTGCGCGACCCGGATATATAGACATCTACACAAAATTAAAGTTTTACAAATATCTGCTTTGATAAGAATTCACTCAGGTAGGATCTATAATCTGTTATGTCTTAAGTAAAAGTTTGGTTAACTGTTGGGTAAAAATATCTGATGTGTAACATTATATTAGATCACTTAGATTTTAAGCAGTCTGTCACAATGTCAATCAAACAACAGAAAAAAAGTTTAACATATATTGATGATCTTTTTGCTTTGTGTGTGCTAAATCTTATAGTTTTATCAGTGATTTTAAGGTATTGATGTGGTAATTTAATGTATGGATGTGGTAATTTTTCTGGTAATTTAACTTTGCTGACTCTTTCAACTTCAAACAGGTGTAGTTCTGTCATATTTTGTTATATTCCACTAAATCATGCATTGTTCTATGTTTTAATAGAGAATGTCAAAATATGAACAACTATTTTTTTTGAAAATTTGCTAATTTCGACTAAATTTGACAGCACATATCACAAATGATGCAGCATCAAATAAAAATGGAGAAAGAAAATTCTTCTTAAAGAAAAATGCATATACAAAGCAATGGCTTGATGGTTCTGTTAAAAATGTAAACAGGCTGTTGTTAACATACATTTGCATAAAGCATCTATATATGTACATGATCAGAGTATTAAAAACCTGAAACGTTATTAAATTAAGGTAAATTTAGAACGGATAAAAATGTGCGATTAATTTGCAATTAATCGCGAGTTAACTCATGAAATCATGCGATTAATCTAGATAAATTTTTTAAATCTATTGACAGCCCTAAAACTTTGTAAAATAATTCTGTGTCAGCTGCTTCATAGTCATTGCTTTTACTTTACTAGTTTACTCTGTATAATGGCCATCTGATGGTACAGATATTCAAGTGTTTGTTTGACAGATTGAAAGTAGTTTTGGAAAAAAGCATCTGCTCAATAATGTAAATGACATTAATAAATATAAATAAATCACTTAATCACTTACTATATGACTGAACCTCCATAAGAAGATGCAGAAGAGTGATGATGAACAACTCCATTACAGCAAGTGTGAGAAAGATTGAGACTCACAAAGTGTCTAATTTAGGAAGTAGAAGATCGGCCCACAGGAAATCACCTTATGTGTTGCCTTCTCAGTTTTACAGTATGTAGCCTTTGTGAAAGTGTAGATTATAGGATTATAGCCAAAACTTCCAAGATTGCAACAATATATCATCTATCTTATAATATTTATGGTAATAAAGACATCTCTTCACTGCTCTAAGGCTGTCAGGTTGATGTGCTGTGGGTCACCTCTGTAAGAACATCATTACACCGTAATAAAAGATTTGTTGGTTTAACTTAATTAAGTAATTTGTTTGGTTTCTTTTAAAAATTTGAGTTAATTTTAGTTAAATAATATGAGATAATGTCTTGTTACAAAATTGTTTAATTTAAATCAATTAAATGCTGTATAATCAGAGATGATGTTGATTTTAAAGAGAGTTTACCTGAATCCTGAAGTTTTCCATCACTGAACATGAATGGAGAAATGTCTTTGTTCCTGTGTGTAGATGACGTTATTGTCTCTGAGCTACACTAAAGGTCTCATGGTTTAGTTGGTTAGCAGGCAGCATCTTTCTCCAGTGAAGCTCATGCTAAAGTATCTGTGAATTCTCTGAAAATGTTGTCTTATTCATATTATCAAGGCTACTGGATTCAATTCAATTCAATTCAATTTTATTTATATAGCGCTTTTCACAAGTGTTAATTGTTGCAAAGCAGCTTTACATGAGAAGATGTAGAGGAGAACACAGATAATCAATAGATAATATAAGAAGTAGAGAAAGCGGTTAAACCGTACAAGCGATCATATTAATAATGTAACGTATACTGTAAAGTGCTAAATTAAGCCAAAGTTGGCTGACTCTCCCTGGGATTAAAAACCCTCTAGGAAAAAAAACCCAATGGGAAAAAGTCCTAGAAGGACAAAAACCCTTGGGAGGAATTAATATATATTTATATATATATAGAAACGGTAGGGATAGGAGGCGGGTAGGCGAATTAAACTGGTTTAGCCGGTGGTCGTTGGTCGGGCATCGGCTGGTCATCACGTTGAAGGACAGCCAGTGGATCAGTGATGCCATGATCTTCACAGCAACCGGAACTGGGTCTGTTTGTCTCATGGTCCTCGTGGTTGAGGACGAGACAGGGAGAGAAAAACAGAATTCTATTAGCGTAGGGGCCGTTCGCATGCAATGCAAGTGTCAAACATTATAGTGGTTCAAGTCGGCTCGGTTCCAGACAGGCTAACTATTGCGGCAACAGTATATTACCCATATGTGGTATGTGAGTGCTTTGTTCTAGACAAACTAACTACTGCGGGAAATGTACATTTACTGGACATTTTATGTGAATGCTTTGTTAAAGAAGAATGTCTTAAGTTTAGATTTAAATTGATCGACTGTGTCTGATACTCGAACATTATTTGGTAAATCATTCCAGAGCTTAGGGGCTAAGTAGGAAAAGGATCTACCACCTTTAGACACTTTTGATATTCTAGGGATAATTAAGTGACCAGAATTTTGTGAGCGCAGTTTACGTGATGGATTGTATTCTGATAGTAGTTCTTTAATATACGAAGGCGCTAGGCCATTTAAGGCTTTGTAGGTGATTAGTAATATTTTAAATTGTATACGATATTTAACTGGTAGCCAGTGTAAAGATGCCAGAATTGGACTGATGTGGTCATACTTTTTAGATCGAGTAAGCACTCTTGCGGCGGCGTTTTGAACCAGCTGTAGCTTGTTTACCTGATTTGCATGGCATCCCCCGAGTAACGAGTTACAATAGTCTATTCTAGAGGTCATAAAAGCATGTATAAGCTTTTCTGCATCTGATGCAGACAGCATATGGCGTATTTTTGAGATATTTCTAAGATGGAAGAATGCTGTGCGGCAGACGTTGGCGATATGACTATCAAAAGATAGATTGCTGTCGAACATTACGCCTAAATTCTTAACCGTGGAAGATGGCACCACCGTGCAGCCATCTATGGGCAACTTGTAATCTGACATATTATGTTTGTAGCGATTCGGTTCAATAATAAGTATCTCTGTTTTATTGGAGTTTAGCATAAGAAAGTTTTGTGCCATCCAGTCCCTAATATCACTAATGCAGTCTGTTAGCTTAGAAAACTGGTGGGTTTCGCTAGGATGCGACGAGATGTAAAGCTGGGTATCATCCGCATAGCAGTGAAAACTTATGTTATGTTTCCTGATAATGTCTCCTAGAGGTAACATATATAACGAGAATAGGATAGGGCCTAGAACTGATCCCTGAGGTATGCCGTATTTAACGGGGGAGTGATATGACTCTTCCTCATTTACATAAACAAAGTGATATCGATTGGTTAGATACGATCTGAACCAGGCTAACGCCTGACCACTGATGCCAACATAGTTTTCTAGTCTATTGAGTAAGATTGTGTGATCTATTGTGTCAAAGGCTGCACTAAGGTCTAGTAATATAAGGATTGAGATTTCACCACGATCGGATGTTAATAGGAGGTCATTTGTAACTCTAAGCAGCGCTGTCTCTGTGCTATGGTGGGGCCTGAATCCTGATTGGAACTTTTCATATGTATTATTATTTTCTACGAATGTGCGTAGCTGGCTTGCCACTACTTTTTCTAATATTTTAGAAAGAAAAGGTAGATTTGAGATTGGTCTAAAGTTATTAAGATCTCCCTGGTCAAGGTTTTGCTTTTTAATGAGCGGTCTAATAACTGCTAGTTTGAAAGCTGTTGGAACGTATCCTAATTCTAGAGATGAGTTAAAGATATTAAGTACCGTGTCTGACACTACATGAAATACCTCTTTTAGTAATTTTGTGGGAACGGGGTCTAGTATACAGGACGATGATTTGGATGACGTTACTAGTTTAGAGAGCTCTTCTATTGTAGTAGGATTAAATGACTCAAGATGTTCGTTTGGTAATCTAGTGGAAAATGTACTATTGGGTAGAGTGATGGCTGCTTGCGTAGTTTCTATGTTTTCCCTAATAAACATAATTTTGTTAGTAAAAAAGTTCATGAAGTCATCACTATTGTGTTGGAGTTTACTATTGGTTTCTGTTTGTTCTTTGTTTCTAGTCAGTTTCGCAACTGTGCTAAATAGAAAACGAGGGTTGTTATGATTTTCTTTAATAAGCGTACTGAGATAGGTAGATCTGGCAGTTTTAATAGCCTGTCTGTAGTGTTGAACACTCTCTTTCCATGCTGAACGCCATACCTCTAACTTTGTGCTTCGGTAGTTTCTTTCCATTTTTCTAGCTAATTTTTTAAGGGCTGCAGTATGATGGTCATACCATGGAGCTGGCGGTTTTTCTTTGATTCTCTTTTTTCGAATGGGAGCAACGGCATCCAACGTGCTAGAGCAGACGTTGTTCAGGTTTTCTATTATAATATCTAGATCTTCACGATTATCTGCTACATGTTTCATTTGAGACAGGTCTGGAAGAGTGCTAATAAAGCTATCTTTAGTGGTGGAAATTATTGTTCTGGCTAATCTGTAGCATGTTGTAGACTGAGCGGTCCTATCTAGAAGTATTGTGCATGACACAAGGCAATGGTCTGAAACGGCATCGCTCTGGGGTGATATTTCGATGTCATTAATATTGAGTCAGAGTGACAGAATTAAGTCTAGTGTGTGATTACGAGTATGCGTGGGCCCTGACACGTTTTGTTTAATGCCGAGAGAATTTAGAACATCCATAAACGCACGTCCTAATGCATCATTTGGATTATCCACATGGATATTAAAATCACCAACGATAAGAGCTTTATCTACAGTGACTGTAAGCTCAGATAGGAAGTCTGCTATTTCTTTTAGAAAATCTGTGTGGTGGCCTGGAGGCCTATATATGGTAGCTAAAATGAACGAAAGTCGTTTGTTGTTGCGATCAGTTATTTCCATATTTAACAGTATTATTTCAAACGAATTAAATTTTAGGTTGGATTTATGGTTTACTTTGAATATTTTATTGTATATTGTAGCTACACCACCCCCTCTCCCTGTTAGACGAGGAACATGTTTATAGTAATAGTCTTGTGGGGTGGATTCGTTTAAACTGGTGTAATCGTCTGCTTTAAGCCAGGTTTCTGTTAAACAGAGTGCATCTAAGTTTTGGTCAGTAATTATTTCATTGATAATTGGTTCTTTGTTGGTAAGTGATCTAATGTTAAGAAGGCCAAATTTTAACATTTGAGTTTCATCTGTTAATGTATTATGTTCTAGTTTTATGTTAATAAGATTTGTACGAGACGAGGTAAACGGTGCTCTGTATTTATTTGTTCGAGGAACAGACACAGTCGAGATGTGTTGGTACTCTGTTAAAAAAGGCTCTATGTGCTGGGATATATGTGATCTTGACATGTCAAGGCAGCTAACAGACTGATGGGTAAGCCGATCTGTCTGTTTCCTGACCTGGGCCCTGGATAGTCAGACAATATCAAAAGTAAGACTATTGGTCAGATTTCTAGAGAGTATAGCACTTCCTTCCGGAGACGGATGGAGGCCATCTCTCTTTAGCAGGTCAGGTCTTCCCCGGAAATGCTTCCAATTGTCTATAAACCCTACGTTATGCTGAGGGCACCACTTTGACATCCAGCCATGAAGAGACACTAATCTACTGTAAGTTTCATCCCCCCGGTAGGCGGGGAGGGGACCAGAGCAAATTACATTGTCTGACATTGTTTTTGCAATTTCACACACCTCTTTAATAGTATCTTTGGTGATCTCCGACTGGCGGAGTCTGGTGTCATTCGTGCCGGCGTGAATAACAATCTTAGAAAACTTACGGTTAGCATTAGCCAGCACTTTAAGTTTGGATCTAATGTCAGACGCTCTGGCTCCCGGTATACAATCGACTATGGTGGCTGGTGCCTCAATGCCAACGTTCCTGAGTATAGAATCTCCAATAACCAGGGCACCTTTAACAGATGTCTCAGCCGGTGTATTGCTGAGTGGAGAAAATCTGTTTGATATTAAAACAGGAACGTGATTTGGATGCCGAATGCGACTAGGCCGCCTGACAGTCACCCAGTTAGTCAGCCGCCTTGACTCTGAAGTCGGAACCGAGCCAAGTGTATTACGCTTAACACTAGGCGCACCCGAAACAGTGTTTGTAACATTAACATTAGCGGTCTTACTGTCCTCAACTAGCGTTCGGATGCGCGCTTCTAGTTCTGCAACCTTCTCCGTCAGCCTTACTACTTCAATACACTTAGCACATGTAAACCCCTCTATGCTGACGGAAGAAGCTAAACTGTACATGTGGCAAGCAGTGCAGGTTACAATGACAAGCGGAGTCTTACCGTTTTCATGCTGGGCGATGGCGTCTCCGTTCGCCAGACCGCGGTCCGTGAAGCTGCATCGAGATGGGTGCTCGCTCGTTGCGTGCCTCGGTCGTCTCCGGGTGCCTGGAGCCAGGGTGATGTGAGGCACGCTGTACCGCCTGGTGCTAATGCCGGGACACAACTCCTCCACAGCTTCCCGCTCTGGTGAGGAAAGGTCTGAAAAACACACATCGGATGAGTCCGCCATTAGATCGAAAAAGAAGGCAGATTTACAGTAAACAGACAGTGAGCAAGTGCACGTTTGTTTATGCTAGTGGGCTATATGCTAGCACTAGGTGTTTACTAGTGATAGATCGTTTTACTTATTAATACTGTTCAAAAATCGTCACGGTAAAGTATTCCTAAGATAAACTAGTACGTTATATTATATAGATAGGAACGAGATAGTAAGAAAATAGGATTTAGATTATGAACTCGACGGAGCTCCAATGCACGGAGCAGCGTTTCCTCGTTTGCTAATGCTACCGGGCTATATGCTAATACTGGGTGTTTAACAGTGATAAATCGTTTCACTTATTGAAACTGTTGAATAATCGTCACGGTAAGGTATTCCTAATATGAACTAGTAAGTTATATTATATAGATAGGAACAAGATAGTAAGAAAGTAAGATTTAGATGATGAACTCGGCGGAGCTCCGATAACAGTGTTTCCACTCTCTTGCGTCTCTCTCTTGCGTCTCCCCAGCTGTTAGCCATCACAACAGATACAAATATTTTAAATTGGGTTGCATTTTTTTGTTGCTGGTGGATCTCTCACTAAATGCATACCATGTCCCCACTATCAGTGAAAGACCCATTAAGAGCTTGGAAAAATGGTTTAGAGTGGAACTGAATGACAGAGAGAGTGTGAAGGAGATGCTTGGGCAGGCGGAAGCTTGGATGAAAGTCTTAGATAGGAGTTGGTTACCTGGAAGATTCAAACTCTGGGGCTACCAGCATGGTGTGCTCCCAAGACTTATTTGGCCACTGCCCATGGATGAAGTGCCATTAACAACAGTTGAAGCCTTGGAAAGAAGGATCAACACCTTCCTTCACAGATGGCTATCAATCCCCAAAAGCCTTTATTCAATTGGCCTGTTCAATTGGAAGCAAGTTACAGCTGGCATTAACATCTGGGGTTGAAGAGTTTAAGGTGGCCGAAGACTGGCAGCCTTGGAGTTGTAACCAGAGCTAGGTGTAGGGATGCTAATGCCAAAGGTCAACGCAGCCTAGACCAGGAAGAGCTCCGTATGGTGAAGGAGGAGGATAGGCAAGCGAGAGCAACAGCCATGAAAAGCCAGGGGAGGTGGACATGTTGAAGTGGTGTCCAAGGATGATTATTGGCATGGAGGGATGTGTGGGGCATGGAGGAGAACAGGATTCAATTCCTCCTGTGCTGCACATTTGATGTTCTACCAACACCAGTGAACCTCCATCGTTGGGGGTTGGCTGAGAGCCCAGACCGCATGTTGTATGGGAAACTGGCAAGCCTTGAACATGTGTTGTCATCATGTCAGGATAGCCTGGCTGATGGCAAGTTCAGATGGAGGCATGACCAGATACTTGCCAAGCTGTCAAAAGTTCTGGAGGAAGAGAGACCCACAACAGCAAGAAGACGACAGCACCCCATCTGATTAGATTTTTTAGAGCAGGGGAGAGCTCAAGCAGGATATCAACGAGCATAGGAATCCTGATATCGGCTACTGACTGGGACATGAGAGTTGACCTCAGGAGACAGCTCAAGTTTCTAGAGAAGATCACCACGTCAACTCTCAGACCGGCATAGTTCTGTGGTCCAGAGCAACAAAACAGGTGGTGCTGCTTGAATTGACTGTGCCATGGGAGGAGAGGATAGAAGAGGCCTATGAGAGAGAGCTTGGGAAGTACCAACCACTCACCCAACAGTGCCAACAGCTGGGATGGCATGCATGGAACTTGCAAGTGGAGGTAGGCTGCCGAGGATTCCCTGGGCAGTCACTTTGGAGCTCCCTGTCCAGAAATGGAATAAGAGCTCCCAGAAGGGGATGGCAAATCTCACAAAAAAAGCAGAGACGGCATCAAGATGGCTCTGGCTAAGGGGCTGCGAGCGATGGAGCAACCCACCGGGTAGGGAGGGAACTTAAAAGAGCACTGGCTGTGGAGCCCAAGGGGCCGAGGGGGCTGCCCCAGGATGCTGGGGTTAGCTGTCAAGCCCTCTGGAGGTGTTGTGGGTTAATTGACAAAACACTGTTGAAGGAGGGTACCCACATGATGACTGCTTTTGTGCTGCCCTGTGTTGCATGTGTGTCTTGTGTTTTTGTACTGTGTTGCATGTGTGTCTTGTGTTTTTGTACTGTGTTGCATGTGTCGTGTTTTTTTTTTTTTTTTTGCTTTTTTGCATAGATAGTAATATAATGAGAGTACAGGAAAGTACAGAGTGGAGAAAAGGGTACAGGATCGGCAAATGACCTTGAGCTGGGATTCTAACTCGGGTCACCAAAAGTATCCATACTATATGTCAGAGCATTGCCCACTACACCCAACAGCCCTTGTTTTAAACAATGTAAAAGACATTCAATTCACAGAAGATGGTCAGTATTCAATAGTGATTATTGCCACGATGTAACACTTTTATACAAAGCAACTTAAAACTATATTTACATGACTGTAAGACATGCATCTTTCTCTTTACATTCAGTGTCAACTTTACAATCCTTTCTTCAAAAAATCTACTAATTCTATAATATTAGAAACATGCTTTAACTTTGTTGCATTATTTAAGTGCAAGTTCAGGATGTATGTGTGGAGCCCAGCAAGTTTTAATAATTTCCTTTATCTGGAGTGAAAATATATGATTTTACAGTACGACTTTTACAATCAGATTTAGTGCCGATTGTTTACTTCAATAGGAAATGTACAGTATGCATGACATAACTAGTTTATGTTCACTGTAAAATGCAATAATTTGAGCATCAAATGCAATGCACAATTATTTTTTTTATATTTTTAGTTTGTTATATGCGTTGTTATGACACTGTCATAAAGTAGCAAATGTATTTTGTTTTCCTGGACGCAGTAATAAATCTGAATCTTTGCACCTCCTATTAGGACATTAAGTGTTATCTCATATACACCAATGGCTTCATTCTGGTTTCTGAAGACGTTTCTCAAGTAAGATGTGTAAGACCAAGTTGAGTAAAATCATTCAGCTGTAGCATCAGATAGGAAATCGGCTGTAATTGTGTTGTGTTTCTTACAGACAAATCTGTTCTTTGTAGAAGTGGAGGGAGCCGTCATGAACAAGCTTCTTCTCATGGGCTCATTTAAAAAGTCAGAGACATACAAATACATGATCTGTTTCACACTGTTCATATTTACAACCAGTAGATGGCATCAAAGATTTACATGTATGTTTCTGCAGCTGTATGACACTGATTGCACAGAATGCAACATGCATGAGTTAGTTGTCTATTTAACATGTTTTCAGATGTTTTTTTAGATTCTAAAACTAAATGGGGGTGACACACACACACGGACTTAACATGACTGCTCTTTTACTCACATGCGTCAGAGAGATCACACCAGAATATATGTTTTCAGAACACATGAAATAAAGTGCATTATGGGAAATGTAGTTATTAACATATCTATGACCCTTTTTTATTTCTTTAAATGCAAACATTGAGTCTTTTATGTTAAATCCTGTTATAGTAAAATAACAAAACTATCCTGGGAATGAGGGTAGACTACCTCAGACCCTAGCTTAGGGCATTTTTTTGCCCAGAAACAATAAGGGTAGCCCCAAACAAAGTGTAATCCAATAAACCCTGAGGTGGATGCCGCTCCCTTACTGGATACCGACGGCCTATTTGGTTTCCATTATATGCCGGTGAAGATAGTGGTTCGTTAGCAAAGGGACCATTTGCGGTCATCATACAGTAGGCTCATTTGTAGAGACTACTGAAGTTGGAGAATTGTCATCCATTTGATCAGTGACCTCAGGAAGATCTGTAATGTTGCTGGCTCCACCAAGCAACTGATCAGTATGTCTCCTCAGCAGTCTTGACCTTATACGACACTGAACCCGTCTCGGCCTCAACAGTATCCGGAACCCATTTTGGACTACTACCATAGTTTCAAGCAAGCACTGATGGGCCTGTTGCAAAGATTCTGTTTTTGGCTTGCAGGATCCATCGCTGTACCTGATGCTCTTGTTGACGTTGGAGAGTTTCTTTTAATGGCTATTTTAATCAGCTCATATACGCTGGCAACACTTTGGTGGTCACGTGCGGAGTTCTACGATAGAAGAGCAAGAAGCTGTGCAGATGTTGATTAAATGTGCCTTGTCCGTGCAAAGCTTTCAAAGCATGTTTCGTGGTTTGGACAAACTTTTTTGCTAACCCATTAGTTGCAGGATGGTAGGGTGATGACGTGATATGTTGCAAACCATTTGCTAGTAGAAATGTGGCCATTTTGTGAGATGTAAATTGGGGGCCATTATTTGAGACAAGTTGCACTGGTGATCCAAATCTACTGAAAATTTCTCCCAGTTTCTCAATTGTCTTTTCAGCTGAAGCAAATTTCCTAATGGCCACATCAGGCCACTTACTGTGTGCATTCATGACCACCAACAGCGTTTTGTCCTCGACTGGGCCTGCAAAATCTATATGAATGCGATGCCATGGTTTTTCAGGATACTCCCATGGGTGCAGCCGTGCAAGTTGTGGTGCGTTATGTATGCTCTGGCATAAGGTACACATCCTTGCTTTTCTCTTAAATTTGCCATCTTCTACTCGCCACCAGAAGCAGCTCCTGGCAATCTCCTTCATGCGGATCATTCCACAGTGTCCCACATGCAGCTGTCCTAGCACTGGCTTGCGCAAAGCAGGGGGAATACCCACTCTCCTCCCCCACAGTAAGCAGCCTGATGGCACTGAAAGTTCATGACGTCGAGAGATGTTAGGTTTTAGGTCCAGTTCATTGCTCTTCCCTTTGCCTGTCATAACCATATCCACGACTTGATACGACAGGGTCATTTTGTGTGCCCCTGCATACTTGCGCGGCTGTTATAGGAGCCCGTCACCTGGCCGAAATAAAAAATTTCTTCCTTTACCCTGTCAACAAGAGGAAACCTAAACAGACCGTCCGCATTCCCGTGCAATTCCAGCTTCCGGTACTTGATGTCACAGGTGTGAGCAGAAAATAACAAAGCCCACCTTTGTATCTTATTTGCAGCAAGAGCGGGAATGCCATGGTGTGGACCAAACATTGCAGTGAGTGGCACTCCATATCCTTAAACCAACATGAAACAGTTGAGTGTCCAGCTTTACCACAACAGAAACATGGGCCTTGAATTTCAGTTTGTTTTTCTGTCTCCATCTTGTACTCAATTGTTGGGCTTCCTCAGCAGCCAATTTCATAGACCACTCAGCTCAATTGCTCTTTGTAGTGTGAGGTTGCTCTCTGTTAACAGCCTTTTCTGTATGCCCTCGCAGCTTCGTCCGCATACTAATCTGCCCTGAAGTGTATTGTTGAGCACATCACCAAATTGACATTGTCAGCATTTTTTTAGCACTTCCACAAACACTGCCACAGATTCCTCTTCTGGCTGATTTCGTTTGAGGAACCGCGTTAACAACATACACGACATGTACTGTAGTGTTTAACTTTTAATAATAATAGGATTTTATGCTCGTGAGCATTTTCCATTTGTTACTGTATATAAAGAGGGTTCCTGATGGTTCCATGTGACAGCGAGTATCCAGCATTTGTGTCTGAACGCACCATCTAAGAGACCACGGGCAACATTGACTGTGATGGCTAAATACGGTGAGCATGTTTGTGTGTGTTTTATGTTTGTGTATGTGGTTATTTATATAAGTGTAATGCATGGTTTATGCTTTATTTTGAATCAGAAATATTTTAAAATGCATTTGTTGTCAGTTGCATCAGTCATTTAGATAAGTTAGTTCTAACGGCATTGCACATTGCATTTTATGTGGTCAAGACGCGAATAAATGTTACTTCCTCTGTGAAAAAAGCACTTTTAAATTTAACCTGTAGGTTCCTTCTTTTGAGGTACTAGCTGACTGAAGGTAAGGGAGATAAATATATATGTGTGTATATGAACTACTCTGACCAAAATTATGAACACTTTGGTGTGTGCCCTTATTTTTCATAAGCTGAACTCAAAGATCTATGGATTTTTGCAGGAACTGGAACACGCTGTCGTATAGGCCTATCCAGAGCATCCCAAAAATGCTCAATGGGTGACGTGTCCAGTGACTATACTCACCATGAAAGAACCTGTGTTTGTGGTCCATAACATAATACGCCTGCCGATATTATAATCTCACTTTTACCATGGGCCACTCGATCCACAACGTTGACATCAGCAAGCCCACACGACACCATACACGCTGTCTGCCATCTACCCTGTACAGTGAAAACTGGCATTAATCCGTGAAGAGAACATCTCTTTAAAATGCCAGATGCAATCGATTGTTAGCGTTTGCCCACTTAAGACGGTTACGATGATGAACTGCAGTCATGGTTGAGACCCAGATGAGGATGACTAGTATGCAGATGAGATTCCCTGAGTTTGTTATGCAAACCGATTGTTGCAGCAGCTGTCTGGGTGGATGATCTTGGAGGTGAAGATGCTGGATGTGAAGGTCCTGGGCTGGTGTGGTTACACATGGTCTGCAGTTGTGGGCCCGTTGGATGTACGGCCAAATTCTCCGAAACGTCTTTGGAGCCAGCTTATGGTACAGAAATTAACATTCAATTCACGGGCAACAGCTTTAGTGGACATTCCTGCAGTCAGCATACCAAATGCACACTTCCTTAAAACCTGCGATATCTGTGGCGTGGCACTGTGTTTTGTGATAAAACAACACATTAGAGGGTGGATGAATCATCTCGGCAAAGAAGAAGTGCTTACTAAAAGTCTTCGATCTTTGAATTCAGTTCATGAAAAATGAGGGCACAAACAAAAGTGTTGCGTTTATAATTTTGGTCAGTGTAATTCAGTAGTTTGTTTATCAGTACAGTATGTAATGATTCTTAATGACTTACTACTGTTTAATTTCTATTCTTTACCACTTAATAGTCTGTATGTATCAGCACATATGGACAAAAATAATTCTGACACTCAACCTGAAACTAAACCGCCTCGCTTCTCGTTCACACCTTTCTGATTATATCTCTATCTGCTCTGATTGGCCTTCATCATGATCATTGCACATAGAGCCAAGTTTATGTTTATTGAACGTACTGACAGCATTAAATAAAGCTACACATGCTGTATTTATAAATCAAACCATAACACTTTCCATTAGGTAATGCATTAGCTAGCATAAGAAAAAAGAAGGAAAATATTTTTAAAGCATTCCTTAAATGTTCAAATTTAAAGCATTATTTTAAATGTTAGCTAAAAAAGATTTAATTATTATATCTTCTTTTTGTCATTTTCTCATTTAGCTCATTTGTCACACAACAAATTCCCAGCAGTAATCTGTTTATAGTGGTTGTTGAGAATAAATGTGACTGTAGCTCCGCCCCTCTAGTTACCATGGAACCTATTGAAATCATTTATATCTTTTATTATTAGCTGGTTAGGCAGATACAAATAACACTTTTGTGCCAGCTTGTGTGCATGAATACAGAACATGGATATTTTAACATGCAAGTATTTCTATTAACATCAGCCTTGACTCTTGAGCACATAATGAGTCACTGAAGTGTGACGGACTGAAGTTTCAGAAGGACCGTAGGCGTCCACAGTCCTGCCACCCTAAATGTGTTGTGTTGTACGTTAAACATTCGGCAGTGGCGGCTCGTGACTGCTGATCAGAGAGGGGCTAATTCAAAATATGTGTTCGGAGTGTCATGTGTGTTGCTCGTGTTTTCAAAATATGTGTTTGTTGCATCACGTGAACCATGTGAGATTGTCTTGACCAGGACCACACCCCTAAATGCATTGAAGCAACTGCCATGTGATTGGTTGATTGGATAATTGCATTAATGAGAAATTGAACAGATGTTCCTAATAATCCTTTAGGTTAGTGTATAATTGTACTTTATTTGATTCAAGCTATTTTTGTGTCAGATAATCGTAATAAAAAATGTTTAGTGGTACGTGAGTTTGAGAGGCAAACTACACTAGGAATGAAGTAACGAAGAACTTCACATTCCACAAGGAACCCCATTAAAGTTACATTGTGTGGAGAAACATCACAGAAAACATGAAAACACGAGGTATGTAAGTTACTCTTATCAGCTAAACGCGTCTGCTGTGTGCACTGTTCTCATTAACTTTCATGAATGTTTTTTGCCAACAAAAAAACTCCTTTATTATTGAATCATTTAAAAAATACATATCAATGATGTAAATGAATATAAACGAAGAATAATATAATGAAGTCTTGAGTGAAAGTCAGATAGCCAAACTGTAAATCTGATCTTTAGCAACAGCATTTACTGTTTTTTCTGGGATGGTGCAGTAGACGTGATAAACATTCTGCATGATGGAAAAAAGAAAAAGATAAAAACAATGTTAGGTTTTTGTTAATAATGATGAACACTTTATTTGATTCTGTTTAAAGAAGTATAACAAACTAAATGATACAATGTAGTGCTGTTGGTTAGTTGTATTTTGAGGTTTAATTACGCAAAATGTATGATAAGTTAATACCCCCTGGCACCATCTCATGCCCCCTATTTCGAAAACCACTTCGGGTAAGAAATCTGTGAATAGCATACATATCTGTCTAAGAGTAGGTATTTTCCCACTAAAATGTTTACACACTTATGCAAGTTAAATATTGCTGTGTATTTGTGGCATGTTCATACATACTTCATTCTCTTCAGTATGTCCCTTCTTGTGTCGTGTATTATCCAAAACATCTGTAATAAAATGCAAACACTGTTAGAGTATATTTCACTTGAAATCTTTCAGGTGAGAGCCCTTAATGCATCAAATAGTTTCAAAAGAAATATTCTGTGAATGTTTTCTGTTACCTGAAGGCTGGAAAGTTGAAGTAATGAGCGAGTAAGTCTCTGGTTTGCTTTCTTGGTTTGACTGTGGCTGCGGGAGGCCTTTAGGGGAAAAATAACATCAACATAATATTAACAATGGCGGTGCTTTTTCAAAATTCATCAATAATTTCTTGGTACTAGGTCCCTATTTATACACTCTAAAAACAAACGGTGCTAAAGCAACAAAAGTGGTTTTTGGCTCGTAATCATAAAGGACCATTTTAAGTGCCATAAGCATAGAACCATAATGTGCTATGTAGAACCATTTGTGGTGCTATATTACCCCCGTATGGTTCTTCATAGGTGCTATATAGCACTGAAAATGGTTCCTCTATGATTACGAGCTAAGAACCACTTTTAGTGCTATTTAGCACTGTTTGTTTTTGAAATATAGTCTGTCATTCTGAAGAAAACGTCTCGGTTACGTATGTAACCCTCGTTCCCTGAAGGAAGGGAACGGAGACGTCACGTCGTGACCGACGAATTGGGAACCGCTTCCCAATTCGTCGGTCACGACGTGACGTCGTAGTGACCGACTGAAAGGGAACATCTGTTTTCTTAGGTTTTATTTTTCAATTTTAAAAAACCCTGTCCATGTCTCGTTATTAATATCAGTACAAATGTCTTAAGAACAAGCAATGCGTAAATTATCAGAAACGGATTGCAAAGAAAACGTCTGTGCATCACTTTAAAGTTACCAGTTACTGTACAAGGCATTTGTAAAAGTTTGTAATCCTGAAGTCAAGACATAACATAATTCTTAGTAATGTTTAATGATTTATTGAAGTGAAGCTCGTTTTATACTACTGAGTAAAATTAGGTCATGTACATCAGTACAGAATGAACCCTTTTGGGTTAGTAATAAAGTTTTGAGTTCGGAAAATTATAGTATGTTCTTATAGTACTGTAGGCCTTCAATAAATTGTTTCAAAATAAATTTTACTGGGTGATCTTGCGAAATTAGACTTATGGGGTGTCATGAAACATTGTGATAAAAAAGTAAATGCAAAGTAAGAGTATCAAAATAAAAAGCATACAGTCACAAACATCTCTTCATGTACTATTTTGCACGTGATTTCAAATGACATCATACAAACAAATTTTGTTGTTTTTCCACATTTAAGGGGAAAATTTTCATTACCGCAATGTGTCAATGACTGGATTTTGTTTATTTGACATGAAAATATTTATAATAAAAAAATCTAAAACATAAAAAGCTTTAGTGCATGTTATACTATAAAAATTTACAGTAAAGAAACATGTGCACTATAAAAAATGTCTGTAGAAATTACAGTATTAATGGGTATTACTGGCAGCTGCCAGTAACTTACTGTAGATTTTACATTTATGTAATTTACTGGCAACATTTTGTTCAAAGTTAAATGAACATGAAACTTTTTTTTACTTTATCTCCTACAGTAAGTTACTGGCAACCAGCTGCAAAATTACAGCAAATTTTTTAGAATTTAGAATCAGAATGCTTTGCATGAGGCTGTTATTGTATAGTTTTATTCTGTAGAGATCGAGACTTGTTAATGTTTAAGATTTATTTAGCTTTGAACAAACTCTTGCCATTAAATAACATAAATGTGAATCTGCGGTAAATTACCGTAAACCAGCTGCAACAACGTTGTAATTTCTACAGAATTTTTTTACAGTGTAGAGACAATAATAAGGAATATAAATGTGTCCAAGAAAATTTTTCTCATCCTAAGCAACAATTTTCAATCATATAAGCCCTCAATGAACTAACATTTAAAAAAAAAATTAGTTGGACGAGTTTGTAAATGCATATATTTAATGTAATATCATGTTGCGTTAATGATAATTTCTGATAATGATAATCTAAAAAAATTTAATTATTCTATAGGAAATATTTTTTAAATCCTCTCAAAAAAATAATTATAGTAAGTTCAGAACTTAATCTTATATGTGCAAAAAAAATTCAAGGGCTTTTAAAAAAATCTGATGCTGGACACCTTCTAAGTCTGGATTTCATGAGAATCACCCTACTGTTCTGTGAATGTATTCTGTTACCTGAAGGCTGGACAGATGAGGTAATGAGCGAGTAAGTCTCTGGTTTGTTTTCTTGGTGTGACTGTGGCTGCTTAAGGTCTTTAGGGAAAAATTACATGATAAACAAAATATTAACATCACAAACAAAGGATGGTGCTTTTTCCAAATTCATCAGTAAATAAAATGTATGGGTACTAGGTCCCTATAAATAACCTGTGTCATGCTGTGTCAAAAGATTTCTGTGGTAAGAAAGTTACCTTATAAAGTTATTAGTGAGTTATAAGGTTATAAGGGCATTTGTTAAAGTTCTGAAAAATCAGGTTTGATTTAGCTCATGTAGGAGTATCTGTTACTAAGCTTTGTGTAATTTGTCATGATTTACTGAAAGTGAAGCTTTATACTAAGTAAACCTAGAATATGCATGAATCTATTTGCATTTTGCAAAAAAATAGATTTTGTTACCTGATGGCTGGAAGTTTGTAATCAGCGAGTAAGCGTCTGAGAGACCTGGTTTGGTGTCTTTGAAAGAATCAAAAGGAGTAAAATAATGTCAATACAATCAATGTAAACATTTCAAATAAGAGCTAAAATGTAAAATGGTGCTTTTCCCCATTCATCAATTTATGTTTTTTTTTCTGGGTTTTATAATTCTGAAGACATTCCTGTGCAACGTTATGTAACGTGAAAACTGTTAGTTTGCTCTCTGTAAGTTGTAATTTGTCTGCTAAATGAGTGAATGCACTAACGATTTATCTCACATATACGTGTAAGGTTCTATGTTTTGTGTAATGCTTTGAATATGAAAATGTGATGTTTTTTGACCTGTGAGTTTAGATGTGTCTGGTACAGAAGTGGTGAAAGAGTATATATTTGCAGGTCCAGAATCATGCTACATAAAAGAGTAAATCATTAAGATAATCTCACTTTCCTCATTATAAGATATGAAAAGTGTTATTATGATAAATTACTTTGTGCCTTTAAAAATCATAAACACACAGATGATGCTCACCGAATCTCCTGCAGTTCTTTGACTGCAATAATACAAAGCAATCTTAGATCATTATTCTTTAATTCAATCAAAGGTGAATTGTTATAGTATATTATTATAAAATAAGCTAATAAATTACTAAGAAAAGACTTACTGTTTAGATCTTTTTTTATCTAGAAAACAAATAAATACTGCTTCATTTTTTCAGTTATTTGTCTTCATTTGTTTATTAAAACTAACTAATGGTATAAACTTTACTTACATGCAAATCCGCACAGACATATGAGTCCTGTGAGTACAATCACAGAGCACGCCACTGCTAACAGCATTATCAGCAACATTCTTTTCTCTAAAAAAATGTATTATGATATATCTTTCAGTATAGCCGTATCTTTAAGTGTAATCCTTAAGTTATAAAAATTAAAATACCAACAGACATTCTCCAAAAGAAGATATTTTACACATTGTAGTTTTGTTGTTGCATAGAAAAGTAAAGGAGTTTAACAGAGACTGATGCAAAAGTTGTCAAATCAGTCAGTTTGTCAAGTACAAATGACTGAGGGGGTAAAATGGACAAATTTGGGCCATGAGGCAATTAAGAACCTTTATTTTTAGGAGTTGTCCCTGAATCATCGGTGCTCTGAGTAACAGCTGCAAAAAATCAAATGAAAGCACAGCAAAGTCAGCATTTTTTTTTAGTATGTTAGGCCTTTCAGTGAAGCAATGATTTTCTGTTAATTTCAGAAACATGTTTTTACTAAAGGCTAAACTTTACTCACATGCTTTTGTGTCGGTTTCAACACCTTTTTGTGTTGACTTTACTGTTAAAACTGCTTTTGTGTCTTTTTCAACATCTTTGTGAGTTGGCTTTACTGTTGAAACTGTAGTAAGAAATCAACAATGTCAAATGTCATTTTTTAATGAAATGTTTTATTATTAAACATTAAATGGAACATATCATTTTTTTCAAGTTTAAGTGCTATAATTGGGTCCCCAGTGCTAGCATGCAAGCATGTGAAAAAACAGGTCATTAAAATTTGGCTCCCCTTGTGATGTCAAATGGGGATCTCTTATTATAATAATAATGCCATTTAGTCTGCAAACCACGGCACTGCCATTTAGTGCAGAGAGAGAGAGAAATAATAATTGACTACACAATTGAGTTTTAATTTTAAAGCACCATCATTGCGATCAGTGTTTGCATTTCATCAGGTCATTTACATTTCAATGGACACACCCCAAATTTTTGCTCACACCTACAAAGTGGCAATTTTAACATGGTATAATAAATCTATATGGTGAGCTAAAATTTCACATATGTGCTCTGAGGGCACCAAAGATTGATTTTACATAAAGTCCTGTGAAATATCCCCTTTAATTCAGAGTAACATGAGATAGAGATGTACTGTAGCTTACCAGCTGTATGTTGTGTTTTGGTTACAGCAGTGGGCACTGCAGAAATATACAATATAAAAATATTAAAATGTTCAGTTGGTATGATGACAGTAATATAACATGGAAAATGTCTTTCTGATATCTTCAGGTTTGATTTATCATTATGATTACTCACAAGTTTTCATGACTGTTCTTGTTGTAGGCCTTGTAGTGGTGGTTGATGTTGAAACTGCAGAGAGAATGAAGCCGTATTACATGATCGGGTACAATATTTGTAAACTGTAGAGAAATTAAAAGAGGAGAGAATTTTTCATTTAATTTAATTTAGAATTACCAAGAATGGTGTTGTAACTCACCAGCTGTGGTTTTAGTTGTAGACGTTAGTACAGGTTTAGTTGGAAATGTTTAATAAGAGGTTCAGTTTGGTGAGATGACATTTAAAGGAACTGTCACTGAGATGATTGGTAAATGTATTATTGTTCATTTTGGGTACAAGTTTAAATTAAGAATCATGATTACTCACAAGTTGTCGTGACTGTTTTTGTAGTACTTGCATTGGTAGATGATGTTAAAACTGTACAGAGAATGTAGCCATATCACAGTACATACATTAAGTACAATATTTGCTAATTAATGTTGATGTTTTATAGAAGTGAGATCTGTGTTTTTCTTGGTAGCCAATATTATCAATATAGCAGATAATAATAATTTATAAATCAATAACGTACCCTGAACTGTTACTGTTACTGGATCTGAACGTGGAGATGTTATGAGACCTTGTGATATATTCACAGTGTAGTAGCAGGTTATGATGACAGATGACCTCTGACCTCCTGACCAAATACTGATGTCAGATCTAATGAGTGATAGTTGACATGATCTGCTCTGTTTATTTTCTCGTACATCTATTATGAAGTAACACTCGTCCATCTTCTGATTCTCACTGTTACTACACTCCAGCTGTACTGTGTCTCTGTCCATGATAACTGAAGAAGACACTGACAACTTGGCCTGAGGAAAACCTAAATATACAGAATTAATTTATTCAAAATGTATGTATTTATTTATTTTATATTAAAGTAGAAACTGGGGCTAATTCTAATATTCAATAAATATTTTTAAACAGTGTAACGGTGGTTTCACACCGCAAGCGTGAGCAGCGCGTGTTTTTTTTTCGGGGCCCATGTTGACAAGTTAAAGCATGCACACCAGACACGTGAGCAGCGCGTGCTCACGTGGCAGGACCGTCGCTGAAACAGCATTGCTGCGATTGTTTCGGCGTCGTCTCTATTTTTGCTGCTCTGCTCAAGCTTACTTAAAGTGACAGTGCATTGTTTATGCTTTAAATGGTTGTGGATTGACGCGAAAAATCTTAATTTTACAATAAAATCAAAAATGTGAGGCCAAGTGTGTTTCAAACTTTGAGCATGACTTTGAGCAATTTAAAAGAAAGCAACACGTTGTAGCCAGAAGACTGCGCTGTCATTCACTCTCCGCCCAGCACTAGATGAGTCCTCATCTATCTTTATAATCTTATCTATACATCTAAATCTAATGCTTAAACTGTTGAAGGGAAACCCAATCGACTGCTTCATGCTGTCAATCACTGGGTGAATGTTTTATTTTATCGTAAAACTTAAGAGAAACATATTTAATAATGCGCCATGGGCTTTTTATGTCTATAATTGTGTATTGTTTCTATATCTGACATTACACGAACCAGAACAGCACGAAAACAATGTGGATTAAACAAATCACAGTTTTATAAATTACACTGACCGTGAAAAGCGTCTTGAAGAGGTTTTGCTCATAAATGCATGTTAAATAAAGTAATGTGAACTTGAGATTTTTTTTATACTGTTATTAAACTGCACAGTATGCGCTGCAAACGCAGCCGGTGTGAAGGCACAATGGCCACGCGCAGCAAACGCTCTCCTGACACGCTGCTCACGCTTGCGGTGTGAAACCGGCGTAACAATTTTCACAAAGAATATATTCTAAACCTTACAGTATGAAAGCTTTTTTCACACTCTTGGACAAAGAAAGTTACACGAGCTGGCACTGGGACAGTACTGTTTAAAAATTTCCTAACATGTACCATGTAGACCAATAAGGGTACCGCCCCAGTGACAGCTTTTTCACCATTTTTTGCAAGTGCACTTTGCATATCCCCACGTGTCAGACATACTGTCAATTTGATTAAACCAGATACTGTAAGTGTCAGCAAAAACTCACATGCAACCCATCACACTTTATGCAGTGTGAGTCTGCTAGTCTGAACAGTCAGTTACATTTTATTTCTGCAGTCCTTTATCTTAAAACAAATTGTTTCACATCAGCTTTATAAAAACACATTCACCCAAAGATTCTGTCATCTTTAATCTCCCTCGTGTCATTCCTGACCCAAATTACTTTCTTCTGTAGAACCAAACAGATGTAAGAATATCCTGAACACCAGAGCCGATCCTCCCTACACGCAAGGTACGCAAGCTCTGAAAGGCCCCAGACCACTAGGGTGCCCCCTTAATCTTAACTTTATGTGCTGCTGCACTGACCGATTATCGTGTGACATCACTGTGCTGAGAGACCCATTTGAAAGCATAACAAGCAGTCAGATCTCACGATACTTTAATGCTGTATGTGTCGAACTTCATGTGACCAAACCGGAAAACAAGGTTGAGCGCTTCCGGTTGCCGACATGTGCTATCGTAGCTTGTTATTGTTATTTGTAGTGTTATTATTTGTGTTATGTTACTTTTTATTCTTATATCTGAGAAGAAAATGGCTTTGTCAAAAGCTATAAAGTATAAAAAAGTTAGTACATTTTCTTTTACATAGGTTTAAGGTGTTTAACTGGACATTGGTTCTTCTCATCTTTGGTAGCTCCTGAAGTCTTCATGTTTGAAAACAGCACCATGTCAGCGTAAAGCATACAGAACCGGAAGCGATGTGCTATGTTTAACAGGAATGCAGAAGTTGCACATATACCCTATTTTATATGCCAGTTGGTCTGTGCAGTGCTGCATGCGGTTGACCTGCCTGACATGTGTCTTGATATATGGATATGATTTTCTAACAAGCTATCAGTCCAGGTAATATAATAATATAGACCTTAGTTAGATCAGGACATTTAGGTAGTTTTTACAAACATACCCTACAACAACAAAAAAAAAACAATACTGGTGTGCAGACAAAACAATTGCACTAATATATGTTAAGATATTTCAGTGGATGGTGTTTTTAAACTAAGGAAGCGCAAACATGCATTTTAGTCTGGGACTAGGATAAGCCCTGTCCGGTATAAACCCCCCCCCCAAAAAAATCCTACTTAGTCTTGACTAACCATGCATTGGATTTATTACACTCTAGTCCAAATCTCCAAATTCAACATTAGTTCAATGTGTTTTGTTAGAAGTGCTAGTACACATCATACACGTTTCAATGTTATAATTAGGATTAGGAAGTATTCTGATAAGTGTCAAAGTAATATTGTAAAATATATTGTAAAAAAATACAGTTATAAGATAATACAAAGTGTTTAGTTAACATTTTTCTAGCTACATTGGGTTTTTATGAACGTACTGACAGAGACCTCGCACAAAGTTGGTTGGGGCCCCCAGAAGTCTAAGATCAGGCCTGCCGAACAATTTTTTGTATGTAATGGAAAGTGAATGAAGATTAAATGTTAAATACTCACCTCTGACAGTGTAGACATCACTGCGTGGTGATATGAGGTTCGTCTCATTCTCAGGATCTGTTTTGACTGAATAATCACAACTCAGCTGTCGACTGTTCACTGTTTGATTTTGTGTGAAAATTCCACTCAGACTCATATAAAATATACACTGATGTTCTCCAGTCTGTGTACGTCTCTGAGAAAGACTCTGTTTTAGAGGTCCATACTCAGTGTAGAGATTACAGATGAAATCAGCGTTGACTGTCAGTGGTATTTCACATGATATGTCGAGCTGGTCAGTGCTGTCAGCAACACTGATGAAGGGTTTCTGAAGAGTATCTGTATGAATATAAAACACATTAAGAAACATTAATGAATATCAGTTTATAAAACAAAAACACATCAGTGAAATATCTCACACGTTATTGTCAGTGTGGCAGGAGAAGAGTAAGGTGATGGTTTATGAACCCTATTTACATCATGTATTGTGTAAAAGCATCTAATGTTGAGTGATTTTTCACGCATCCATAAGAGAAGTTCAGTTACAGTGAGATGAAGTTGACATGATTGACTGAGTTTTTCCTCATCGTTTGAATAGAAATAACACTGACTCACTTTAACATCAGCTGGACTCTGACAGATCAGATGTACTGAGTTTGACTCTCTTATGACATCTGGAGACACTTTTAGATTAGGAACTTCTACAAAAAACAGATATTTTTTCCAGTAACTGTAGATTATTTCATTGATCGTCTTTATACACATATGCAATTAAAGCCTTATTTAAAGAAATATAGGTTTACATGTTTTACATGTAAAACTCTGATGTTTTGATAGCTTGGTATCTTTGATAGCTTGACTTTTCACAATCACATGGTACCCAGGATTTCTTTCACATGGTCATGAAAGTTAATTGTTAGTAGATTCATGTTTTGTTAATGTTTTACTTAAAAACTTCACATGTATCCATCAGACATGCAAAAATTATGGACGCTGAAACAAATAAATTTAAATTTTACAATTATAAAGTAGTAAAGATGACATTCCGAGTACTTCTTATTTATTCCTTCGGAAAACTCCCTCTTAATCAAAACTTCAATATTTGACTCTAGCTGCACTTTGGTTTACTGTTGGATCTTGTCAGTCTGTTACTAAATGTTGTAGTTCTTGTTTGACAAATATCATTTCATGTTCCTTGTATAAAAGCATCTGCTCAATAATGTAAATGACATGAATAAATATAAATCACTTACTATATGACTGAACTTCCATAAGAAGATGCAGAAGAGTGATGATGAACAACTCAATTTTTACAGCAAGTAAGAGACAAGACACAAAACGAGACTCACAAGTATCTGAAATAGGAAGTAGAAGATCGGCCCACAGGAAACCACAACATGTATCGTGCTGTTAGCTACAGTAAATGTCCACAATCAGAGCATTACACACTGTGGATTACATACAAAGTATATCTTCTGTCTTCAGTATAAGGAACATTTAGGTCTACACTAGTCAACATTCGAAGTGGATCAAAACCATTCAAAAAAGTTTACATAAAACCAATCCCTAATACCCGTTCTTGTCTTAGGACAACTTTGATAAACTTTCTTGATCCACTTCAAACGTTGACCAGTATATTTTATTTCTAACAAAATAAATGGTATAAATCCACTGCATAACAAATAATAGTGCACAACAAAGCAATAAAATCATTGCTGTAATACTCAGAGTATATACTATATGTGTTGAGTGTAATCACACTATGTTTGTATGCTACATTTGTCTCTGATCTGACCTACATCTGGAAACACAGAGCTCACAAAGATATTACTGATAATGTTCATTTAAAAAAAATATATCTTTAATGCTGCTTTGAAATTCATAATGCTAATGAAACAAAACAAATAATAAATGTGATGGAGAGACCAAATGTGTTTATGAGTAATTTATATTTATTTTACTCATACAAACAGTGAAAAGCAAAGCATTGTTACACTAAAGGCATCTTTCTCAATTAAAGCTCATTCAATGTAAATGTTGTCTTATTCATATTATCAAGGCTGCCGGATCACAACAGATACAAATATTATAAACTGTGTTGCATGTGTGTTGTGTTTTTGTACTGTGTTGCATGTGTGTCTTGTGTATTTGTTGTGCTGTTTGTGTTGCATGTGTGTTGTGTTGTTCATTTCTTTGTGCTGTGCTGTATGTGTGGGTGTTGTGAGTTGTTCCATCTGTGTATTGTGTCATGTTTTTTGCGTTGTGCTATGTTGCATGTGTTGTGTTTTTATTCTGTACTGCATAGGTGTATTAAGACCTTGTGGTGCCCCTGGGCAACTGCCCCATACAGGTGCCCCCACATATGACACAAGAATCCAATTTCCTAATACGATAAAATTGTCCCTTACTAGTTCAGATAGCAGGGAAACTATAGAAAAACCTTTTTGTGTCATCATTGTCAATCACACAGAATGCACGTTAATACTGCGTTCTGTGTGATCCGCCCTTAAAAAAATAAGTGCGTTCGTAATTTTATATAAAAAATATCTTATTTGCAGCTGTAGCATCAGATAGGAGATCGTCTGTAATTGTGTTGTTTATTACAGACAAATCTGTTCTTTGGAGAAGTGGAGGGAGCCGTCATGAACAAACTTCTTCTCATGGGCTCATTTAAAAAGTCAGACACATACATGATCTGTTTCACACTGTTCATATTTACAACCAGTAGATGGCGTCATAGATTTACATGTATGTTTCTGCAGATTAATGATGACAGCATGCAACACACACATGCTTAGTTACTCCAGTTAACATGTTTTCAGCTGTTTTCAGATGCTAAAACGAAATTCAGTGCATTAAGTGCATGATAATTTGAAGAGTTTGGTTCCAAAACGCAATAAATCCATTTTGACAAATTTTGGTAAAAACGTGTTTTCTATACCAAGAAAGTGACAAGATGAAAACAACTATTTTCTGTTACAAACTTTCACATAGCATCTTTAGGTTATAAAAACATAAAAAATTCAAATCCATAACTTGATTTTCAAAGATTTATTATAAAAACGGATTATTTTTTCCACAAAATGCAATAAATCCATGACAAGTTTTTATTCAAAATGCTATAAATCTATTGAATCAATCGCCTATATAAATGTGCATTCATCTTTGCCATGTTATATTCATTTAGTTGACTAGTTGTACACACTAATTAAAAATATAAACATTATTGTCATTAATCAAAACACTTACTTTGTGATATTAAGAAGTCATCGGTTATACTGACGTCCTCGCTTAACGTTTTTCAAAGCGATCAGCTGTAAAATGTTTTGGTCCTGCTCGATTTTCGTTGACTTTGAGTAAAATTATGGAAAGTTTT
Source organism: Misgurnus anguillicaudatus (assembly GCF_027580225.2). Lineage (NCBI taxonomy): Eukaryota > Metazoa > Chordata > Actinopteri > Cypriniformes > Cobitidae > Misgurnus > Misgurnus anguillicaudatus. The sequence goes on along the minus strand of NC_073350.2, from coordinate 30,266,213 downwards.
TCATAAGATCCCCTGGGGTCAATGTGTTATCATGACAGTAACTTGATGCTGTCAGCCCGGCCAAACAAGCACCGGTCTCCCGAGTTCCTCTGCGTAAATTATTACATGTTGATGGCTTACGTTTCTTTCCGACACAGAAAACCATCACAGGTTTATCAATGCTATTAAAGTATTATTTTGTTTTTGTTTGTTTGGTAATCACGAAGTACAAAGTAGATGAGGATAACTAGGATTCCGTGTACTCAGCGCGCCGCCATTCTTTGTTTACATTGCGTGAGGTGCGCTGTAATCTGTGGAGGAGTGGATTTATGGCATTCTGTAGAAAAGGGGGAGTGGCGTTTATTGCATTTTGGGAAAAAAGGGAGAAAAGATGACAGAATAACACTGCGGAAATTGGATTTTGCATAAAATTAAGAATTTACTTTATAATACTGACCTGATATAATACTGATTCTGGCAGTAACTCATTTTTTTCAAAAATGGCGTTTATTGCGTTTTGGAACCAAACTCTTCATTTAATGTTTTTACCATCCAGTACTACTGTAAAGTGTTTGCACTGCTATTCCTTAACCGTTGCCTAAAACAGGGATTTATAAAAAAAATCAAAATAACAAATCAAACATTGCGCAACCTCAAAATTAAAAGTGTCCATGATTCCTGGTTTAGATATGTTAATCCTGTGTTAAGAAGTGTATAAAACCTTACTTGCATGTCTGCTTTTGCTCTTGTTAGGATTACTTTATACCTGTATGACTACCAGGCTCTATGTAAAAAGTATGCAGGCAGTAGAAGCGCCTATACTACTTAGTATACTGTACTGTACTTTCACATCTACTATCACCTGTACTATTGTGTCTTTTGGGAGATTATAATGGACTTACTGCTCTTTTACTTAAATGCGTCACACCAGAACATATATTTTCTGAACACTGTATTGTAACAAGTGCATTATGGGAAATGTAGTTAAATAAACAGCTTTGACAACATACACAACATGTACTGTAGTGTTTGACTTTTTCTGGATACTGTATTTTGTCACTGACACACTGTGCTTTCCTTACCAGCCTGAACTTGTCATGTCCAGTTAAAAGTTTTCCACTATAAAATCTTTATTCAGAACTAGTAAGATTTGGTGCTGAGTGTTTCTGCAGTGCTGATTGTTTAAAATGTACTGCAATTAACCATTGCATATAATGTCCAGATACATTGCATTGCATTTAAGATATTTACAGTATGCATACTTTATTATATTACTGCCAGATATCTTGATGGTCTTTAAATTGGCACTGTTTTCTCTTCTTTCTTTTCATTTAGAGGGAGAATATAAGCTGGACATCTTTAGTATTATCTAAGGTTGATTTACATTTACATGAAACCATTGGCAGATGCTTTTATATAAAGTGACTTACAGTGCATTACAAGGTATACATTTTTATCAGTTTGCTCCCTGTGTTTAAACCCTTGACTTTGACTTCACTGAGCTATTCAGAAGCAATTTGACATTTATTGTAAATGATATTTAACTCTGAAACAAAGAGAAACAGGATGATGAAGGTTCCATGTGACACTGAGCATCCAGCATTTGTGTCTGAACGCACCATCAAAGAGACCACGGGCAACATTGACTGTGATGGCTAAATACGGCGAGTATGTTTGTGTATGTTTTATGTTTGTGTATGTGGTTATTTATATAAGTGTAATGCATGGTTTATGCTTTATTTTGAATCAGAAATATTTTAAAATTCATCTGTTGTCAGTTGCATCAGTCATTTAGATAAGTTAATCGTAACGCTATTGCACATTGCATTTTATGTTGTCAAGATGTAATAAATGTTTGTTACTTCCTCTGTGAAACTGTGAGCGCTTTTAAATTTAGTGTGTACCTCCCTTTGAGGTACTAGCTGACCGAAGGTAAGGTAGATAAATATATATGTGTGTATATGAACTACACTGACCAAAATCACAAACACTTTTGTTTGTGCCCTCATTTTTCATAAGCTGAACTCAAAGATCTAAGACTTTTTGGGTCTGAAAACCAGTCAGTTGCTGGATATTGGCAGGAACTGGAACATGCTGTCGTATACGCCAATCCAGAGCATCCCAAACATGCTCAATTGGTGACATATCCGGTGACTATGCGGGTCATGAAAGCAGCCATATAACCCTGTAGCCCAAGACAGCATGCCCACTGAAGCTAAGCAGGGTTGAGCCTGGTCAGTACTTGGATGGGAGACCACCTGGGAAAACTAGGTTGCTGCTGGTAGAGGTGTTAGTGAGACCAGCAGGGGGTGCAAAGCTATCTTTAAAACATACACGAAGTTCTGTCTCTTTCACGTGAGGCGCTACTTCTGGGTTATAAAAGTTGCCTGGTGGAAAACATCGGTATTGCGGAAAGCCGGAAATTCTCGTAATTGGCAGGGAAGCGTTTTCTCTCAATTGACGAGTTATCTCGTCAATGGCGGCAAAAGAGTTAATACGCCTGCCCATAACCTTACTTTCACCATTGGCCACTTGATCCACAACGTTGACATCAGCAAACCCACACAACAACATACACGCTGTCTGCCATCTGCCCTGTACAGTGAAAACTGGGATTCATCCGTAAAGAGAACACCTCTCCAAAGTGCCAGTGTTTGCCCACTTAAGTTGGTTACGATGATGAACTGCAGTCAGGTCGAGACCCAGATGAGGATGACAAGTATGCAGATGAGCTTCCCTGAGTTTGTTATGCAAACCGATTGTTGCAGCAGCTGTCTGGGTGGATGATCTTGGAGGTGAAGATGCTGGATGTGAAGGTCCTGGGCTGGTGTGGTTACACGTGGGCTGGTGTGGTTACACGTGGTCTGCAGTTGTGAGGCCGGTTGGATGTACGGCCAAATTCTCTGAGACGCCTTTGGAGCCGGCTTATGGTAAAGAAATTAACATTCAATTCACGGGCAACAGCTTTGATGGACATTCCTGCAGTCAGCATACCAAATGCACACTTCCTTAAAACCTGCGATATCTGTGACATTGTGCTGTGTGAAAAACTGCACATTTTAAAGTGGCCTTTTATTGTGGCCAGCAGGCTCACCTGTGCAATAATCATGCTGTCTAAAAAGCATCTTGATATGCCAATCCGTGTGGGATGGATGGATTATCTCGGCAAAGAAGAAGTGATCACTAACACAGATTTAAGCTGTGTCTCATATGCTCTCTAGCTCATGAATCTCTCTGACTTCATTTTTAAACTCGTGTTAAAGTATATTGTGAAAAACACTTTCATTACTCTCTTACATATCCGTGCATAAATATTGCATTTAAATATTAAGTAGTTTGTGGCCCCTTCTTGTCTAGCAATGTGTGTTATTAAAACTAAAACATTTGTCTTTATAAAAGTTCTGTCGCATTTCATGAAGTTTATTAAGTTGGATGGGTGATTTACAGTTGAAGAGCTTCAGAAAAGGTCATGTGATTTCCGGTAAGGGATCATCAAAGCCCACTGGTTTTTGTGGTGAATTGTGGGAATTTTAAGGTGACGAATGTTCCAGTGCACTAGAAGGATTTGGCGATTGAGTGCCCAGACTACTAAACAAGGGAGCGAATTGAAACACAGCCTTAAACAGATTTGTGAACAATATTTTCTTTTGTTTAGATAAAAAAGTCTTAGATCTTTGAGTTCAGTTCATGAAAAATTAGGGCACAAATAAAAGTGTTGTGTTTATAATTTTGGTCAGTGTAATTCAGTAGTTTGTTTATCAGTACACTAGATTCTTAATGATTTACTGGTGTTTAATTTGTATTCTTTACCACTTAATAGTCTGTATGTATCAGCACATATGGACAAAAATAAATTTTACACTTAACCTGAAACTAAACTGCCTCGCTTCTCATTCACACCTTTCTGATTATATCTCTTTCTGCTATCATTGGCATTCAAAAAGATCAACCCACATAGAGCCGAGTATAAGTTTATTGAACTTACTGACAGCATTAAATAAAGCTACACATGCTGTATTTATAAATTAAACTATAACACTTTCCATTAGGTTATGCATTAGCTAACATAAAAAATAAAAGCATTTATTAATTATTTTAAATGTTAGCTAATAAAGATTTATTTCTTTTGTGTGCATTAGCTAATTTAAACATGCAACCTTTGATGTATTACTAAATGCTGAAACTAACATGAACTATAATCAAATTATTGTAAATGGTTAGTTTGTGTTAACTAATTTTAATAAATTAAACACAAATTTATGAATATTAAGATAAAGATATTCAAACTTAAACTTAGTTTTAAAGATGTTAAGATTTTAATCTGATTCTTTTTATAGTTTAACAATGTAGTCATGTACTGGTGAGGTTTTTTGTTCTGGGCTTGTGTGTATCTATTTGAAATCTTTGATTAAATCTAATATATGGGCTGAATCCCAAACCGCCTACTTCCATACTATATAGTACGCAAAGTAGCGCTTTTTACATACTATATAGTATGGAAGTAGGCGGTTTAGGATTCAGCCCTGGTCATAGATTGTTAGCCTGGCTCCGCCCTCCTACGCGCTTCCGCTTAATTTTCATTTTGCTTCAGTACTACGTCTGGGACTGCTCTGTAGAGTTTCGTTTTCTCCTGCAAAAATCTGCAGGACCAATCAGCGAACAGATGGGGGTGGCTAAGAACGATGACGTTGAGGTTGTGCGTCAGTTTGAGTTGTAGTTCATTAATGGCAGCGTAGAAAGACGTGAGAAAAGCTATTCGGTCCGTTGTCGCAAAACTGCCGAATATACAGAAGTTAAAGCGGGAGCAAGAACCAGGTTTGCTAAGTTTTGTTTGTCTGATTATTCTTACTTGTTGTTTTTGGCCGGTTTCGGTGCATGATATACATCATGACCAAACGTTAGCGATTGGTTATGGCAGATTCAGAGTGACTCTGGGCAGATCCAATAGTTTTAAACTTCAACAGAGGACCCTCCTTAACGGAAGTAACGCTTTGCAATGGAGCGTGGCCAGACTCTCTGTACAAATGAAATGAATGTACGAGAGTCTGGTTGGACCAGGCTAATAGATCTTTTTTTCTCATTTAGCACATTTCATACAGCAAATGCACATTTCATACAGCAGTACACTGTAGCTCCGCCCCTCCTGTTACATGGAACCTATTGAAATAATTTATATCCTTTTACTGTAAGCTGGTTAAACAGATGCAAATTACACTTTTGTGTCAGCTTGTGTGCATGAATACTGAACATAGATATTTTAACATGCAAGTATTTCTGTAAACATCAGCCTTGACCCTTGAGCACATAATGAGTCTCTGAAGTGTGACAGACTTTCAGTTTCAGAATGGCCGCAGGCGTCTACAGTCCTGCCCTTTCCATCCGCAGGTACAAAGTGTGTCTGAATGTGTTGTGTTGTAAGTTAAACAGTTAAACAGCAAAAGTAATGTTCTCTGATATTGTAAAAATTGCTGTTCATGTATTGCTTGAATGAAATCTGACAAGGTTTCCATGATGATGGATCACAATTCATAACAAGAGTTTTTGAAGAAGTGTTAAAAACACAAACAAGTTTGAAAGTAGGTCAAAACTGGAAAAAAATTCTAAAATGCCTGAAATAACTGCAGCAGCTTTGAGTTTCAGATTTAAGTGATAAATGTTGTGTAGATGCCAACCCTGAAACTTTTCTTTCTTTTCTTTAGGAGAACGCTGTGGAGTGTGATTCAGCAAATACACTGAATTTTTCATTGGTGGCCATTATATTCCTTGTAAGTGTCCTTTCTTATCAGCAGATGAACTCTGACCCCGGCCTTGAAAATTAGGCTTATTTTACCATAGATAATAAAGGCTATGTCTTACGTCTTACCTCAGACAGCTCGCTTACTCATAGCATTGTGTTTTAATGGTGCATGTCCTTTAAATGACCATAACTTGCTCAGTTTTCTACTGATTAATACTACTACTACTACTACTATAATTCTGGATGGTTTAACATGTTTCATGAAAATTATTACATGAGTATGCAGTGTCATACATCTCTTACGTTTATAACAAAGCAAACCGTTTGAAAATCGGTAGAAAATTGCAAGTTATGGACATTTAAAAGTGCTTGCAGCATTAAACACAATGCTACGAGTGAGCGAGCTGTTTGAGGTAAGATGGCCGCCACGTGCGGACCATTGGCCAGCAGCGTGGGTGAAACATCTAGCCTTTATTATACTTATCTATGTATTTTACACCCAAATCAGAAAGCCATACTTCTGCAAAAAAAACATGAAATCTCAGTCCACACACTGACCAAAATCATCTTTGTGATGTCTGAATTACTAAGAATAGATGATACTTTTGCCTTCATAGATTGTGTTAAAATCTGTTGAGTGTTTGATTCTTATATGGACAAGTAAATATATCTGGATATATTAGTGGCCGCTGCAAGCCATCTAACCCAGTCCATGTACAATTTTTGTCTTAAAGTGCTGTGTTAGGCAAACTATGTAAAACTAAGCAAAAATTTTATTCATGTCGGTATTATTTGCCTACCTCAAAGTTTAATTTGAACTCTGAAGATGCATGACGTGAAAAAAATCCAAATATTTCACATTGCTGTTTGTAAGAATTGTGTACATTGTCATCAAACTTTATAAGTTTTGCCTGCCTAAAGTATTTGGAAAATGACTTTTGACTGATTAATCCCTTAATATCAAACGAAAGCCATGTTATGTAAAAAAACATATTTTCCATGGGTTTTTGTCTGTCATGTAAATCTACAATGCACAATAACATGGGTTGTAATAGCATTAAGGACAAGCAATATGCTGAAAAATATATTGTACTTATTTTTTAAAGCAGGGATTCTCAAAGTGGGGTCCAGGGACCCTGGAGGTCCTCATTGCTTAACAAGGGGATCCGTGGAATTATTTGTTATCAATTATATAATAGTGTTGTATTTTTAAGAAAAGTATAGCCTGCATTTAGGAACCATTTTAGTTGCTATTTGAATTTATGAAAGCTTTTAAGATTATTAAAATGTTTATAAACTGAGGATTCCCCCCCAAAAATTGAAGAAAACAACCTTCTTAAAAAACTCATCACATAGTTAAATCACTATGAAACAAGTGTAAAAATAACTTCTAATTTTAAGGGATCCTTTATCCACTGTAAGTGGAAGCTTTAAGAACCCCTGTTTCAGAGCATTAAGGAAATATGTGTTCGTTATATATTTTGTATGTAATACTCATTTAACCATCCACAAATTAACCAGTATTTATAAACTTGTTTTTTAACTTGCTTTCTAAACATGATTGTACTGCAAATTCATAAGGCTCTGCGCAGACCAATCAGAGTGTGACGTCAAAGAACCGCGAGAGCCATTCAAAAGCGTACAGAGAAGTATAGTATCGCGATGCTTTAATTGCATCGTTCTCAGCGCCGCGCGAAGTCGGACAGATCATACTATACGCATTAATCAAGATTACCTGCCTTTGGTTTGTGTTATTTTCAACGTTATGATGATATTTTAGCTATTTATTGTGTCAGTTAATCGTGGTAAACCATTTTTTGTGGCACTCGTGAGTTTAAGAGGCAAACTACACTTGGAAGTTACGACAACCTCACGTTCCACAAGGAACCCCATTAAAGTTACATCGTGTGGAGAATCATCACAGAAAACATGAAAACACGAAAACACAAGGTATGTACTCTTAATTTCTCCTCAGATTAACGTGTCCATGTAACCGAACGCGTCTACTGTAAGCATTGTTCTGATTAACTGATTTGTCTCGTGGCGTCTAAATATAGAAACTAGAGTAAGTTATATAACTTAACGTTACTCCAATTAATGTTTGTCAGCAAAAAAAGATACTTTATTATTTAAACATTTAACAAATACACGTCATGTAAATGAACAAAGAAGATAAAAATAAACAAAGAAGATAAAGAAGTCTTGAATGAAAGTCAGGTAGCTAAACTGTAGATATGATCTTCAACAGCTTTTACTGGTTTGTCTGGGATGGTGCAGTAGACGTGATAAACAATCTTCATGATGGAAGAAAGACAAAGATAATAACAATGTTAGTTTTTTTTAATGATGAACATTTCTGTCGATGCTGTTTAAAGTTGAAGTCTGTAATTTCTGCACCACTTCCGTTTTCATAAAAATATCCCCATGTCACTAGACAGCAGCACAGTGTTTAGACTTGTTTAGTGTGGCTGGCCCTACAGTACTGTGCATCCTTTTGTTTTGCTTTTGCCCCTCTAACATTACCACAAAATTAAATGTATGACATGAAAATCTCAAACTTTAAATTAAACACACCTATAACAAACCTTTAACAAACTAAATGATACAATGTAGTGCTGTTGGTTAGTAGCTTTATTTTTAAACAGGTTAAATTACACAGAATTTATGTATTAAGTTAATGTATTTTATAAAATGTCATATAACTGGGGGACTCTGGCACCATCTCAAGCCTCCCAGTTTGAGAACCACTTAGGGTAAGAAGTCTGTGAATGGCATACATATCTGTCTTTTCACTTTAAGCTATGACAAGAGTAGGCGTTTTTCACACCAAAGATTTGCACACGTCTGTAAATATTGCTATGTGTTTTTGTGGCATGTTTATACATACTTCATCCTCTTCAGTATGTCCCTTCTTGTGTCGTGTATTAACCAAAGCATCTGTAATGTAATGCAAAAACCTTTAACATCTGGAACCATAATAATGCTTTTAAGATTTCACTTGAAATTGTTCACATGCATCAAATTGTTTCAAAAGAAATCTTACTGTGTTCTGTGAATGTATTTTGTTACCTGAAGGCTGGACAGTTGAAGTAATGAGCGAGTAAGTCTCTGGTTTGCTTTCTTGGTGTGACTGTTGCTGCTTGAGGTCTTTATAGAGAAAATAACATCAACATAATATGATTACAAACAAAGGGTGCTGCTTTTTCCAAATTCTTTAATAAAAGTGCATTTGTGGGTACCAGGGGCCTCATTTATAAAACTTTGCGTAGGATTTGCGTCAGAAGTGGCATACGGATGAAACATAGGACGGGCGTACGCACAGAAATATTCGGATTTATAAAACCGTGCGCACGCACATCCTACGCATTTTTCCCTTAATAAATCACAATCAATTCTAAATGTAGCGCAGCTTTTGCGGCTTCATGACACGCCCATAGTTGCCCATAAATAGTCTGTGAAACGCCCACAAGTTAATATGCATTGATTGCGAAATCATGGCAAACACATAGAGGAAAAAAAAAAAAAAACGTAAATTCACTCAATGTGAAGTAGAAGTTATCGTTGGCGAGGGGGAAAAGAGGAGAAAAACGTTGTTTGGAGGGCACAGTGTGGGCATTACGCATTGTGATGGGGCATTTTATTTCCATTCATTTAATTGCATCTGACAAGCTACAGATGTCGGTAATAATCGACGTGGAAATGGGACATTGTTCAGCGCAAATGTAATTTCTTGTTGCTTCCTGAATGTTTGAGACATACGCCATACATTGTTTTATCAAAAATAAAACACACTGAAGGCATATGCATGAATACCATAATTCCGTACTAGATTATGAAGATATGGTTTACTATGAAAACAACTTTCCCCAGTGGACAATTAATACATCTATCTATTTATTTATCTATCTATCTATCTAACTATATATCTCCTTAATTATCTATCTATCTGTCTATGTAATTGCATCTATATCTGCTCCGCCAGACGGACACATTGACGAGAATATCAGTTTTGTACATTATTTCGTCCTGTTAACTATATTCTTTATGAGGATGAATTGCACAACATGCCAATATTATTGCAGAACAAATTTCACTTTTCTTTTAGCAAATATGTGTTCATTTGAATTTTTGTTGTAATTTTCGATTTATTTATTTATTTATTTTGTTTCACTGCTGATCGATCAAACAGGTGTTCGTGTAGGCTGTTAATTGTAAGACTTGCTTTGTGAAGTCTTCATGTTATTTATGAGAGGTAGTGTTGTCATTTTTACTTTCACTTTCACGTGTTTCTTCCATCTGCCGTCGGTGTCGCCATTTCTCATTTCACCCGTTTTTGTGCGTACGCCTGGGTCAGAGCTTGCGTGACAAACAGCACATTTTCCCATCAAGTTTGCTTTTTATAAATAACAACTATTGCGTAGAGAGTGGCGTACGCCTTCTTTTGTGCGTACGCAACGTTTATAAATGAGGCCCCAGGTCTCTATAAATTACCCGTGTCAAGCTGAAGAAAATTTCTGTGGTAACTTATAAGTTAAAGGATTAGTCCATTTTCTTAAAAGAAAAATCCTGATAATTTACTCACCACCATGACATCCAAAATGTTGATGTCTTTCTTTGTTCAGTCCAGAAGAAATTATGTTTTTTGAGAAAAACATTGCAGGATTTTTCTCATTTTAATGGACTTTAATGGACACCAACACTCAACACCCAGCTCAACACGTTTCAACGGAGTTTCAAAGGACCACAAACAATCCCAAACGAGGCACAAGGGTCTTATCTAGCGAAACGATTGTCATTTTTGACAATAAAAATAACAAATATACACATTTAAACCACAATTTCTCGTTGTAAATAGCGAGTGTCTTTGGTGTAAGGTTGTGTGTTATGTGTAATGATTTGAATGTGATAGTGTAAGTGATGTTTTCTTACCTGTGGGTTTAGATGTGTCTGGTTCATAATTGATGAAAGAGCATATATCTGCAGGTCCAGAAGCACGCTACATAAAAGAGTAAATCATTAAGATAATCTCACTTTGAAGTGTTATTATGATAATTTACTTTGTGCTTTTAAAAGTCATAAACACACAGATGATGCTCACCGAATCTCCTGCAGTTCTTTGACTTGCAATAATACAAAGCAATCTTAGTGCATTATTCTTTAATTCAGTTAAATATTATTATAAAATAAGCTGATATATTACTATATAAAGAAAACACTTACCGTTTAGATCTTACCGTTTTGCCTAGAAAACAAATAATTACTGCTTTATTTGTTCAGTAAAATGTATATTGTACTAGTTTTAGTCATAAGTTATGTCAACTATTTACACATAAAAACTTAAAATAGTATGTTGAATTGACTTCAAAACCAATTTGTTTTTTTACCAGTGGCGGCCGGTGACTTCTTTTTTTCAAGGGTGCACGATGCAAAGTTCGTCACAACATGCATGTAGCCTGTCAGGTTTGTGGTTTGTCATTTCAAAATATGTGTTCTGCGCATCGAGAGATCTTATGTGCATCATGTGTTTTGTCAAAATAAGTGCCCGCCGCAGACGCGTCCCAAAGGGTCCATGATAAAAGAGACGCTCACGTTTGCCAGATACTCGCATAATCTCATGCGTAATCAGAGTTTACTGTTAAGGGAGTGTCTTGAGTGTATTTTGTGAACGTGAGCGTCTCTTTTATCACAAACGGTTTTGGTAATCGGTGTGCAGCAGGCATCCACCTTGACAAAACACGTGATGCACATGGTCCACATGATGCAACAAACACACATTTTGAAAACACCAGTAACACGCATGACACTCCAAACACATATTTTTAATTTGCGCCCCTCGGAAAAGCAGTCACCATTAACGGCAATGATCTTTTTACTTACATGCACATCCGCACAGACATATGAGTCCTGTAAGTACAATCACAGAGCACGCCACTGCAGACAGTATTATCAGCCACATTCTTTTCCCTAAAAAAATATATTATTTATTATAATATAACTTTAAGTATAGTCGTATAGTCAATAAGGGTGTCACGATTTCGATTTTAAATCGAAATCGATCGAAATTAAGTCACAGCTCCGAACTTCGAAATAAAAAATGGGATCGTCGATGCTGCCACGCCCCCATTTCACGTCTGGTCGGCTTGGCAAGCGAGGAAAAAAAACTCTCAGAGATGTCTTTAAAAACATCTGTCCAGCAGAAAGCGATCATATTTTAAACACGAGGGATGTAAGTTATTGCTACAACTCCTTGAAATGCATATCATAAACAGGATTACGTGATCTGACTTTGGACAGAGCGCTCTGCACGTGCGCGATAGTGAGGGAGGCGCAAAGATGCAGCGGGTTATATTTTAAACAAAAGGATAGTTTGCCTCAGCTTGCATGAAACGCATAAAACTGAACAAATACATAAGGATTACTACTTTAGTTTATGTTCAGACTTCGGACAGATGCGAGCACTTGCACGTGAGACAAAGAGAAGCGCAGCTGCTTATGATGCTGGATTTATTTCAGATGCTATGAGTCCAAGACACGCGCATTAAGTCCATGTGCATTAAGTCCATGTTAGAGATGCGCGGATGGACTATTATTTCATCCGCAACCGCATAACAAAACTCATCATCCGTCCACCATCCATCCGCACCGTTTCTGACCAGTTTTCAAAACCGCACCCGCCCGCCATCCGCTGACTGGCCGATGCAAGACGCTGCTGATAACAGCCGCGAGACTAGAAAGCTCTAGAATATCAGCAGTGAAACAATTAAAAGCTTTATTAAATAAAAGTGTGTATTTATTAGAAAACTTTTTCTTGTCACTGTTTTAGTATTATAAGTTATGTTTTGTGTTAATATTATTCTGTTTATGTTGCGTATATTTCTAGGTTGATTATTTGATATGCTGTTGAATAGATTAATCTACATCAATGTGTCATATGTTCTAAAATAAATTAATATTTTTCTGATTACATATTTATTTTAATAAGTCAGAAATGTCTCCGCTGTTTTCTGCTGACAGGCGCGGTGGGCGCTACTGGGGGCGTGTGCAGCAGGTGACGCAAATTGTGGGTCCTCAGAAGGCTAGACCGTCTCATTTCAGTTCTCTTCTTGAACTTCTGTGGCTGCCACTATGAAAGGCAGAGAGGTCACATGCTTAGAAGGACACAGCTAATAACAAGCAGTCGACTGAATTTAATTTAAAAAAAAATTTGTCACGTCATCCGCCCGATCTGTGTGTGCAAGAAGCAATCCTCTCTCTACAAGCTCTCGCGTTAAGTGAAGCCCACAAACCCCCATGCGAGTTGTGCAATGTGCATGTTAATGTTAAAGTATTATAATAATAATAATAATAAATAATTGCATATAATTTTTGTCTAAATTATATGCCATATAAAAAATATGTAAAAATCGAGAATCGGATCGAATCGTGTCCTTAGAATCGAAAATGTAATCGAATCGAGGATTTGGAGAACCGTGACACCCCTAATAGTCAAGTTGCCACGACTGTTGTAGTACCCACAGTGGTGGTTGATGTTAAAACCACAGAGAGAATGGAGCCGTATTACATTGAGTACAATATTTGTAAACTATAGAAAAGTTAAAGGAATAGTCTACTCATTTTCAATAATAAAATATGTTACTACCCTAACCAAGAACCGTTGATACATCCCTCCACCATCCGCGCGCGCGCACGCAAGCGCCGGAGCGCGCCGCGACACCTCGATAGCATTTAGCTTAGCCCCATTCATTCAATGGTACCATTTAGAGATAAAGTTAGAAGTGACCAAACACATCAACGTTTTCCCTATTTAAGACGAGTAGTTATACGAGCAAGTTTGGTGGCACAAAACAAAACGCAGCGCTTTTCTAAGCGGATTTAAAAGAGGAACTATATTTTATGGCGTAATAGCACTTTTGGGAGTACTTCGACTCGGCGCAGTAACACCCTCCCTCTCCCATTATGAGAGGGAGAAGGGGAGCGGACTTTTCAGGCGAGTCCAAGTACTCCCAAAAGTGCCACCACACCACAAAACATAGCTCCTCCTCCAAATCCGCCCAGAAAAGCGCCACGCCTCTTACTTTGTACCACCAAACTTGCTCGTACAACCACTCGTCTTAAATAGGAAAAACGTTGATGTGTTTGGTCACTTCTAACTTTATCTCTGAATGGTACCATTGAATGAATGGGGCTAAGCTAAATGCTATCGAAGTGTCGCAGCGCGCTCCAGCGCTTACGTGCACGCAGACAGATGATAGAGGGATGTATCAACAATTCTTAGTTAAAGTAATAACAAAATTTAATATTGAAAATGAGTAGACTATTCCTTTAATAGAGGAATTTTTACTTTCATTTCATCAAGAATAACTAAAGATGGTGTTGTAATTCAGTAATATTTGTAGGGCCCTATAAAATCCGTTTTATTTTTTCCCAAATTCCGTTTTATTTTTTCCCAAATTCCGTTTTCTCCGTTTTAATTTTTGCAAATTCCGTTTTATCCGTTTTAATTTTTGGCAATTATATTTTTTACCCTTTACTTTTATTTTAGTCATAAAAAGAGTGTGCCTTTAATGTTAATGATTAAAATGTAAATGATTTGGGGGAAAAACTGGATAACAGGATTACTTAATGACTATAAAAGATGCATTTACACACGCACATACACACAACTCAATTCAATGCATTGTTTTTTAGTGTTGTTGCAGGAGGCTACAACAAGGTGTCAACGCAGTGGTGCCTTCAGAAGTGCCTTAAACACATCAATCCAGCGGAACGCGATCCATATTTTATACACAATCGCTTGAAATGCATATAACTTTACAAACATACACAGGATAGTGATCTGACTTAGGACAGCATAAGCACGCAGCTCTTTACACGTGCGAGCGAAAGAGAGACGGAGAGCGGCGCCATGATGCAGATGATTATATTTTAAATGCGAGGGATAGTTCGTTTGCCTCAGCTCGCTTGAAATGCATAAAACTGAACAAATACATGAGGATTTGTGTTCGCACTTCGGACAGATGCGTGAGCGCGTGACCGTGAGAGGTACAGTGAGACAGACATGTATGAGAGAGTGCATGTATCTTTGCGCTCACCGTGAACAGAGTGTTGACTAAACTTCCAAAATAACAGTTCTCCAGTCACATAAAAGTCATGTGAGACCTGCTCGGAACTAAGCCCTTTCGTCGAATTTCTTAATTTTTTCGCTGACGAAAGCAGAGTCGTGGAGAGCCGCTTCGCCATGGTTTCAGTGTTTTGGAGGAGGTCTGAAACGACGGGAGGGGGCGTGTCGCCCAGATTTACTTCCCCCGGTCTGCATTTCCCCCAGACATACGTTCGTCTCCCACACAAAAACATAATTTTATTCAAAATATGTAAAATTCCGCAAAATTCCGCGTTAATACTAGATTCCATGTTAATTAGCCAATTCCGCGATTCCGTCCGCGATTCCGTGATCGCGGAAATTATAGGGCCCTATATTTGCTAATTTTGAAGTAAACCTTAATGTTCATGTTGTATAGCAGTGCGATCTCGATATATCTGTTTTTCTTGGTAGCCAATAGTATTAATATAGCAGATGATAATCATTTATAAATCAATAACTTACTCTGAACTGTTACTGTTACTGGATCTGAACATGGAGATGGCATGGTATCATTTTGTGATATATACATAGTGTAGTAGCAGGTTATGTTGACAGATGACCTCCGACCTCCTGACCATTTCATGATGTCAGATCCAGTGAGTAATAGTTGACATGATCTGCTGTGTTTATTTTCTCTTCCATCTATAGTGAAGTAACATTCGTCCATGTGCTGATTCTTACTGTTACAGTCCAGCTGTACTGTGTCGCTGTCCATGATAACTGAAGAAGACACTGACAACTTTGCCTGAGGATAACCTAAATATACAGAATTAATGTTTTTATTTATTTTAAATTCTTTTTTTATTTTATGCTATAGTGGAAACTGGGGCTATTTTTTTATCAATAAAAAAGTGACTTAACAAAAGGTTAGCAGTACATACCCGTTCTGATTTGAGTCTGTGTCCGAGCTCTCTCCCTACCTATGATGCGGTATGCCCGTGCACGTGTTCTGTAGTAACAGCAACCATGTATTCTCTCATATTTCTGAATTTGCAACAAATTGTCTGCGCTATACGCGATATACAATAAAACTACCACTCGAATTTCGAATAAAAAAGTGCTCATAACACAACTGATGCGAAGAGCAACATCAGTACAGCTTCAATGTAAACGTATGATGATTTTTTCAGACAATGTCGCGTTTTTAGCAGCAGTTAAAGAAAGAGCTGATGGGATTAAACAAAGAGTTACTGAGTCGTGGGTCGTTACTGGGTCCTGTTTAGTCACTATTTTATAGACAACAGAACAGAAACTATGAAAATAGCATTCAGTTGTATTAAAATGCAATATAATATGACGGATCAAAGAGAAAAACACGACGCAATGACTTCACATATATGCTAATCAGCGTGTGATGTCATCACCGCCACAGTATCTCAAAATCCTGTGGGAAACACTGGAATGTCTTATTAACGTATGAAGTAAGCCTTTTCTCTCACCACACTTTTGGATGAAGAAAGGTACACAAGCTGTCATTGTACCATATATATGTACCAGGGGTGTGATTCTTCCGGATAAATCCGGAATTCCGGCTTTTCCAACCTGAAAATGAGGCTTTCGTGAATCATGCAAATCCAATTTTTTGTGTGTGCGTGTGGGTGGGGGGTTGCAAGGCACCATTATAAATAACCGCATTTCACTACGCATTAGTCTATTTATTTGTCACGATGGAACTTCATTCAAAGCAGAGCTCACCAAAGAGCTTGCAGTCAGATCTCCAGCGTGTGTTGTTGGCTGCGAATTAAAAAAAAACATGCGTTTGCCAACAAATAGTATGAGAGAAACACATCTTTCACTCTCAACCAAACTAATAAACTAGCCAATCAGAAGTAGAATGTGGAGGGGTCTTTGAGGTGTGGCTGAGGTCCAGCTACAGATGCCGCGCGGCCGGGGTGAAGTCGTAACAAGTTAACGTTGTCAGCAGGATGAAGAGTAAGTTTATGAAGCCTAGGTAAGACAACCTATATTAATAAAGGACCTAAATCAGTGGCGCTGGGCATGGATAGAAGGAATAGGCAGAGACAAACAGCATTTTAGTAGTAAGAAAATTAAGAGAACCCGCCAGGTGTTTGCTGCTTTGATAAAACGGTCTGTTTCAAATCAGGCTATGCCAGTAATGTAAATATCAGATTTCTGGTCGAGGTGAAATGCTGTCTCGCAATATCAATATAAAGTTGCGTTTGTGTCAAAACGTTTGCTTGCATTATTATTCTCTAATCACTTATGTTAACGCACGCATATAAGTTACGCGAATCAGATCCAACGTCATCCTGACGAACACACGGATACGTTTGCTCCTCTTAATGGTTTGTGAATCTGGCAGTAATGCTTGTGATTACAGAATAATATAATGACAAACACACGCATTCATGGATCTGGTTTGCCTGTGCGTGTGTGAAACGCGTAGCTCGACTGTGCCAAAAGAACTATGCAAAAGACAAATGCACTTGACTGCCTTTCCAGAAAGTCATAACATTTGAATTGAGTAACAAATGTTGTAATCAATAATTAATCTGTATTAAATGCCCCCACTAATTATTCTATAAACATTAAACATGTTTTGACCAATAGCACTTATTTTTACTCTCAAAATGCAATGCACCACATTGATGTATTTACATTTAAATGCACAAATGATTTTGTTCAGTCTGATCTGATGCAGTGGCAAGGCTACATAATGGTCAGGGTGGCACTTGCCCACGCATTGACGATTGGCCACTCAGATCGATCAACTTTGAGCCCAAATTATATTTCAACTGTATTTCATTTTATATAAAGGTGTGTGTGTGTGCGCGCATGCGTGCATGTGTGCATATGTATGTCGCCACGTCATGGAAGGTGTGCCGTATATTTTCCTGCTTTTTTGTCCTTTGCCAATCACACCTATGATGTACAGACATGTACACCAATACAGGTGTGTACCTTTAAGGTACTGATATACACTTTTTGGGTACAAATGTGTACTTTTGAAAGGGTACCGCCCCAGTGACAGTTTTTTATAATTTTCTGAGGGTGCATTTTGCATATCTCCACATGTAAACCAGACACTGAATGTGTCAGCAAAAACTCACAGTAACTTCACAGACTAACACTTCAATTATATTCACCCAGCCCATTAAACTCTATGCAGTGTCTAGGGAGTCTAAGCTGCTAACGGTCAGTTACATTTTGCTCTGCAGTTCTTTATCACAAAACAAATGATTTCACATCAGCTTTACAAAAACACATTCATCTCCCTCATGTCATTCCTGAACCAAATTACTTTCTACCATAAAACACAACAGGTATAAGAATATCCTGAACACACGTTTGTATGTAATGGAAAGTGAATGAGGATTAAATGTCAAATACTCACCGCTGACAGTAAACACATCACTGCGTGGTGATGTGAGGTTCATCTCATTCTCAGGATCTGTTTTGACTGAATAATCACAACTCAGCTGTCGACTGTTCACTGTTTGGTTATGTTTGAATATTTCACTCAGACTCGTATAAAACATACACTGATGTCCTCCAGTCTGTGTACTTCTCTGAGAAAGACTCTGTGTCAGAGGTCCATACTCAGTGTAGAGATTACAGATGAATTCAGCTTTGACTGTTAGTGGTATTTCACATGATATACTGATGTTGGCAATGGTACCATTAACACTGATGGAGGGTTTCTTAAGAGTATCTGTATGAAGTTTGTAAAACACATTATTTTTTTTTATAAATATCAGTTTATAAAACACAAACATATCAGTGAAATATCTCACCTAATATTATCAGTGTGACAGAAGGAGAGTAATTTGATGGTTTATGAACCCCATTCTCATTTATTGTGTAAAAACATCTAATGTTAAGTGATCCAGGTGATTTTTCACGCGTCCACAAGAGAAGTTCAGTTCCAGTGAGATGAAGCTGACAGGATTGACTGAGTTCTGTATTTTCCTCATTGTTTGAATAGAAATAACACTGACTCACATTAACATCAGCTGGACTCTCACAGATCAGATCTACTGAGTTTGACTCTCTTATGACATCAGGAGACACTTTTAGATTAGGAACTTCTACAAAAAAACAAAGATCCTTTCCAGTTACTGAATCATTTCATTGATCATCTATACACATAGATGTCATTAACTAGGCAAGACTTTATTTACACAAATAGGTTTACATGCCTAGCTTGACTTTTCACACTGTCACATGGCACCCAGGATTTCTTTCAAATGGACATGAAGTTAATTGTTAGATTAATGTTTTGTTAATATTTTACTTAAAAACCTTTACATGTACCCATCAGACATGCTTAAATTATGGACGCTGAAACAAATCAATTTCCATTTTAAAAATATGGAGATATAGTATTTAAGATGACATTTTGAGTACTACGTAGTTATTCCTTTAGAAGATCACTTTTAACCAATTTTAAAGCTTTCTTCATTTGACTCTAGCTGTAATGCTTTGGCTTATTGTTGGATCTTGGCAGTCTGTTACTACAGATTTTGTAGTTCTTGTTTGACAAATATCTTTTTATGTTACTTTTGTAAAAGCATCTGCTCAATAATGTAAATGACATTGATAAATATAAATAAATAAATCACTTACTATATGACTGAACCTCCATAAGAAGATGTAGAAGAGTGATGATGAACAACTCCATTACAGCAAGTGTGAGAAAAGACACAAAACGAGAAAGTATCTGAATTAGGAAGTAGAAGATCAGCCCACAGGAAACCACAACATGTATCGTGCTGTTAGCTTAATGTATATGGAAATTAAGATCAGTTCACAATCAGAGCATTAAACACTGAGGATTACAAAGTATACCTTCTGTCTTCAGTATAAAAAACATTTAGGCCTATTTTAATTCTAACAAAAAATAAATGGTATAAATCCACTGAATCGCAAATAATAGTGCACATCAAAGTAATAAAATTAATGTTGTAAAAAAAGTTTTGTATGGTACATTTGTCTCTGATCTCACCTACATCTGGAAACACAAAGCTCACAGGGATATTACTAATAATGTTCATGGAAAGTTTTAAAATCTTTGTTATGCTGCTGTAAAGTTCATAATGCTTATGAAACAAAACAAATAATAAATGTGATGGAAAGACCAAATGCGTTTATGCTGTATTTCTATTTATTTTACTCATATTTTAAGCATGACAAACAGTGAAAAACAAAGTATTGTTTTATCATGTGCTTTTGCAAGCGCTCAGCAGCGCCTCTCTCTCTCTCTCTCTCTCTCTCTCTCGCGTGCACGCTTTCTCACTGCTGCGTGCGGAACCTCGACAGTGCCTCTCTGACACTGAGTGAAGGAGTTAAAAGTTGGCGGTGTTTTCCACCTGGGTTCCTCCGTTGTCTTTTCACGTAAAAGTTAACAGTCAACAGATGTTACTGACGGTTGATCGAGTATTATGACTTAACGAAAGGTTAGTGTTTTCACACACACCAGTTCTCTGTGCACGAGCTCTCTCTCTCCCTCCCTATGGTGCGGTATGCGCGCGCACGCTTAACAGTATTCTCTGATATTTTTGAATTTGCGCTGAATTGTCTGCGCTATACGCGATCTACAATAAAACTATCACTCGCATTTAAAATTAAAAGCGCTCATAAACACAATCAGATGAGAAGAGCAACCCTGCATGAGACACACAGATAATCCGAAATCACCTCGTATCAGCTCTTCAATGTAAATTGTATCAGACAATGTCGCATTTAAATTAGGATTTTAGCAGTATAAAGTAACGGTTGGATTAAACACGAGGTGTTATTGGGTCGTGTTTAGTCACTAGCTTAAACTCTTTCTTGTTGTCTGACAACAGAACAAATAATATGTAAAAAATTGCATTCAGTTGTGTTAAAATACAATATAGGCTAATAAACAATGAAAGTCAGATCAGACAGAGTAGAAATACAAATTTTTAAGTAGGCTAATATTTTCCCAAAATCCTGATATGTCAGAATGTTAACTAATACTAGCTACACGCAATGTAAATAGCCTACTTAAAGGAACAGTTCACTTAATTTAAATGGTCATATACCTAAACTTGTTTCAAACCTGTATGAGTTTCTTTCTTCTGCTGAACACAAAAAAGAAAAGAGTTAAGAATGTCGGTAACCAAAATCAGTTGATGGATCCCATTGACTTCATATGTAGGAACAAAATAACATGCAGTCAATGGGGTTCATCAACTATCTGGCTACTAAGATTCTTCAAAATATTTTATTTTGTGTTCAGCCGAAGAAAAACTCATACAGGTTTGAAATAACTCTAGGATGAGTAAATTATGACAATTTATTTAAAGTGAACTATTCTGGAACAGAACTGTTGTTTAATCCATGAAAAATATAAAAAAATTAATACCATCTATATTAGAACATGTGGCATTGCACAAGATTTTGGGAACCATTTTCTAAACCAGTATTTATTTTCATTTGAATTTTTTGATTGGCCCCCCCCTGACTGATTCTTGGTCCCCCCTGTGCCACCCCATTTATAAAATCCTGGAATCGCCCCTGGATGCAGAAAAGCTTATCCCTGCTTTTATGACCTCTAGAATAGACTATTGTAACTCGTTACTCGGGGGATGCTATTCAAATCAGGTAATCAAGTTACAGCTGGTTCAAAACGCCACCACAAGAGTGCTTACTCGATCTAAAAAGTATGAACACATTACTTCAATTCTGGCATCTTTACATTGGCTACCAGTTAAATATCGCATACAATTTAAAATTTTACTAATCACCTACAAAGCCTTAAATGGCCGAGCGCCCTCGTATATTAAAGAACTTCTATCAGAATACAATCCACCACGTAAACTGCAGTCACAAAATTCTGGTCACTTAATTATCCCTAGAATAATGTCTAAAGGTGGTAGATCCTTTTCCTACTTAGCCCCTAAGCTATGGAATGATTTACCAAATAATGTTTGAGTATCAGACACAGTCGATCAATTTAAATCTAAACCTAAGACATTCTTCTTTAACAAAGCATTCACATAAAATGTCCAGTAAATGTACTTTTCCCGCAGTAGTTATTTTGTCTAGAACAAAGCACTCACACACCTCATATGGGTAATATACTTATGCCGCAATAGTTAGCCTGTCTGGAACCGAGCTGACTTAAACCACTATTAGTGATGCACCGAAATGAAAATTCTTGGCCGAAACCGAAAACCGAAAAAAGGAAACCAAGGCCGAAAAACCGAAACCGAAACACCGAAATAAATTATTATGCCAATTATTAGTACAATTGCATTTATGGCTATCACTGTGTGCTAACTTTACTAGGGGTGTGTGACGGATAAAAAAACTCACAGTTCGGATCACATTACAGTTTTTGAGGCACAGATCAGATTATTTTTCGGATCAGCAAAAAGCAGGTGGGAAAAATCTAATAAACAATAAAGAAATTGCAAACATTTATAAAAGAGAACAAAGTTGTACATTAATAAGGTCTGAAATTAGCATTAGGTACAGAAATCAAATTAAATGAATCATAACACAATAAATTAAATATATTATTATTTTTTAGAGCTATTTGTCTCTTTGTCATGGGTTGTTTGATCAACATTAATGACACAGACTTCAGTAGGTTAATCTGACTGTAATCTATACATACATAAACAAATGTTTTTATTAGAAAAAGAATACTGTACTGAGAATTTTGTTTATATGTGCCCTGTCAATAACAGAGAGAATTTATGTTTGCTTGTTTTTTTTTAAACGCGTCTCTATTCAAATTATTAGTGCAGCACTGATTTGGAGACATTTACAATACATTAAAACATTAGGATAGGTGAAGAAAAGAAACCGATCCACCATTGCAAACACAGTTTAGAACAAACAAGAAGACAACAAAGAACAGGAATCAAACAATATGGTAACAAACATGCTCCACAGCTTTCTGTTTATGGATGAAATAAAATTAAAGAAGAAAAACGATAGTATGTGTGCAAATGCTGTCTATTTCCTTTGTATAATTGTTTGTAGTGGAGTGTCCTGTCTAAATATTTTCACGCGCATGCGATGTTGTACGCGGACTGTACGCGCACTGTCCGTGCGGTCTCAAATTTTGGGCTGCACGCGGACGGTCCGCGCTGCCGGCCGCGGACCCTCCTGACGAAAATGATGGCGCGCATACGCGGACGTCCCTAGTATACTTTCGGCTTTAAGTGCACTTAAACGCATGCATATACAGAGACTGATGGTGAATCCCAAACAGCGCAACAGTCGCTCCACATAAAAACGTTACGTTGTGTTTCATTGCTTTATTCGCCAAATGTACGTTAATGGATTACAGTAAGAGACACATAGCGCGACTCTCTCTAAAGTTTACACATCAAGACATTCTTAATCTTTGCAGATGCGTGCAAACAGCTGGACCCTGAGTGAAACCTGCTTGAGCACGAAGGGGAGGGGTGGGAGACGACTGATCACCGTGAGACTGAGTGAAACCCAAGCGCTAGCGCACAGATGAAAGGGGCGCGGTTGACATTCATTTTCGGTTTACATTTTCGGCTGGATTTTTTATTTCGGCCCGAAACCGATAATGCCATTTTTGGCCGAAATTTTCGGCGACCAAAATTTCGGTGCACCCCTAACCACTATAATGTATGACACTTGCATTACATGCGTACGGCCCCTAATAGAACTCTGTTTTTGTCTCCCTGTCTCGTCCTCTACCCCGAGGACAATGAGACAAACAGACCCAGTTCCTGTTGCTGTGAAGGTCATCGCACCACTGATCTACTGGCTGTCCTTCAACGTGATGCCTAGCCGATGCGCGACCAATGACCACCGGCTAAACCAGTTTAATCCGCTTACCCGCTTTCTATACCTACTATATCTATATCTATATCTATATCTATATCTATATCTATATATATATCTATATATATCTATCTATCTATCTATATATATATATATATATATATATATATATATATATATATATATATATATATATATATATATATATATATATATATATATATATAAATATATTAATTTCTCCCAAGGGTTTTTGTCCTTCTAGGAGTTTTTCCCACCGGGTTTTCTCTTGGGGGGGGGTTTGTCCCTGGGAGAGTCAGCCAACTTTGACTTAACTTAGCACTTTACTGTATACATTACATTATTAATACGCTTGCTTGTACGGTTTAACCTTAGCCGGTATATTCTACATCTTATATTATACGGACTACCGGCACATCCGGGAACTTGACTGTAAATTTCGTCACCGCCCCTTTTTGGGGGTAAAAAAACAGACCTTCCATTGACTTCCATTCAAAATAGCGGAACAAAGCAACGTTTTTACACAGCCGGCACGCATAAATAACTTATGAAATCACTCAGATTAAACATGTTGAGTAATTATCTGTCTACCCTGCCTGCCATAGAGCCCGAAAGATACATTAACACATTTAATTTTGACGCTGGGAGAATGAAAGGGACATGTTTTTATACTGACCAAATTAAATATGTTAATGTATCTTTTGCACTCTATGGCAGGCAGGGTGGACAGATAATTACTCGACATGTTTAATCTGAGTGATTTCATAAGTTATTTACGTCTGCTGGCTGTGTACGAACGTTGCTTTGTTCTGCTAGTTTGAATGGAAGTCAGTGTTTCCCCTACCATTATATAAGGGGGCGCCCCGCCCTCCTAACGGCTCGACCCGCCCCCCTTGAAGGTCAAGTAAATTTGATTTGATTTTCTTTATAGCGCCAGATAACAATTTGTTATTTTATTAAACAAACTATACTGCCCTCAAGTAATATGTTATTTATCTTATTTCTACGATGGCATGTCTTTTTGTCTGTGTTTGCGCGTTTAAAATTATCCAATTGAGTGCGCACATTTATATTTTACTGTTCGGCTTAATTCACTGCACGCGCGCTCTGTCATGTTGCGTGCAGCGCACGCCTCATAACTGAAAAGGTGACGGTGTTTTCAAAGTCCGTTCCTCCGTATAGTTTTTTTTTTTTTTTGCATAAACATCAACAGTCACGGATGTTACTGACAGAGAAGACGAAAGGTTAGCATTAGTGTTTCCCACACACGCGTGCATTCTTTCCCTCTCTATCATGCTGTACAGTATGCCCGCACCGCACGTGTTTTGTAGTAACTCTGTGTAACAGTAACAGTGTATGCTGTCATATTTCTGAATTTGCACCGAATTGTCTGCGCTATTAGGCTACTCGACCAGGGCTTGACATTAACACCCGCCAAATGCGGGTAGATTTCGGCTGTGGCGGGTAAGACAGGCAATCCCACTAGCCACTTTGGCTGGTTGAATATATTTTTTTAATTGTAGTTTTCTTAAAAGTTATGCGAAATTATCCCTGCACCCAGCGCAACGTACTGAGACACGCCCGCGATGCAGCGGAGGCTCGCGTTGCGGACCAAGTGCCAACTTTTAACCGGAGAGAGCTCAAAAGCTGATGGATTTGCGAATGCACGGGACGCAGTCTGAGCGCATACACGCACACTTTGGGAAAGATAAAACAATTGCATGGAAGTGACTGAAGAGATTTAAAGTGCGTGCACACTCTCTGGGCTAGAGTGGAGAGAAATTCAGCGCATACCTGAATGCACACGTCCCAGTTTTGTCCGAAATCAAAGGAAACACACAAGAGGAGAGGTTCCCGCATCATTTTAATGTAGGCTACTTTGTGCAAAAATTGACATTTGCCATTTAAAGTCTTAAATAACTTTTAACAGAAACCATGATCAAGCATATACATTTTACTGCTGTTGTTAATAAATATTTAAAGTTTGTCTAGGGTTTTTTTGTTTATCTTTTTAGTTAATCTTCTACACCGTGCTCCACTGTTAATATATTAATTTAAAGTAAATCTATTTATGCCTTTCTAGCATGTTTTTCATGCACCTAAATATATGATATAATCTATACTGATATTAACAGCTAAATAATGTGGTTTTAACTTGGGTGGTCAGTCTGCATTTGAAAGTCAATCTGCATCTAATCTAGCTAAATCGAGTACCATTACTCATATTTAAGTCATTTAAGTTTAATCATATAAAATTTATTTTACCAGCAACAAAATTGTGGCCAGTGAAAATGCTGAGTGGCTAGTAACTTTGGAAAACAACTAGCCACTTTGGCTGGTGAGCAAAAAAGTTATTGTCAAGCCCTGTACGCGACATACAATAAAACTCACATTTGAAATAAAAAAGCTCATAACACAACAAGACATGATGAGAAAAGCAACAGCAGTAAGGCTTCAATGTAAATGTATGATTTTGTCAGACAATTATAAATCGAGTTTATATATCAGGATTTCAGCAGAGTTAAAGGAATAGCTGGTTGGATTAAACACAAGGTGTTACTGGATCGTGTTTACTCACTACTTTATAGTCTACTCGTTTATGTCTGACAACAGAACAGATAATTAAGAAACAGGATTATTCTCTCCAACAAATGCATCATTTAAAATTTGTTCATCATATAAATGTATTAACTAACATTGACGAACAATGAATAAGCAATATATTTATGTATATATACACCTGACCAACACCCCCCCCCCCCCAAAGCTGTAAACCTAGGGGAAACACTGGAAGTCAATGGAAGGTCTTGTCTGATTTCCCCCAAAAGTGGGCGTGAACCTGTTCAGAGACATTCTATGACAGGGGTCGGCAACAGGCGGCCCGCGGGCCAAAAGTGGCCCGCCAGTAATATTTTCTGGCCCGCAGGATTAATTTGAAATCCGTTTTTTAAATTTTTTTTTAATCACACTTTTTTGTTTTAAAATAACAGTTTACAAAAATGGCCCAGTGTATCATTCCTTCATTCGTTTTTTCAAATCAAAACCAAAAAATAAATAAAGAAAAACGACTTGTTTTTCTATTATTTATTTCCTGAACTAAAATCAAACGACTCGTTTTCTGAATGTGCGCTCAGATCAAAAATAACAAAAATGAATGAAAACGGGTTCGGACAAATTTTAATTGAACACCTTAGCAGACATATACCAATGAAATAAATTTAAACAGATCAGGTACTAACAGATTACATTTGAATAGTTTGAATAGAAACCTTTCCTGTAAGTCTCATTCGCTTACAGTCCGACTTTTGAACTTTTTTCATTATTATTTATTTGCGTATAACACACTGACAAATAATATGTATTACCTGATAAAAAATATTTGCGTCGTGGACAAGTTGCCACCGGCTCGCAAGAATGTCCTGAAAATAATGCGTATAATAGCTAGTTTAATCTTAACCGGCCGCTCTTTCTCGTTCTCTTTCTCTACCAGCGCATCCGCGATCATAACTGTCATTAGATTTTGAACATACTTCTAAAACACAATCAATCAAATAATTGCAGAGGTTTGACTTCATGAATCATTTGCAAATTTACCTCGTAAATCATGTCAATGCGTCACGCGTGAAGACGTTAAACTCCGTGACATCGCAAATTACTGAAAAGTAATTGCAGGCTTTTAGAAACCACTACAAAATATGATAAAATAAACTCTTTTACTGCAGTAATATTTTAACTATTACACTTTTAACGTTTTAAAGGAATCTACTGTTCTGTTACTTGAACTTGGGGCTCGAGCCCGACCTTAGGTTCGACCTGCCTTCGAGAACAGCAAGTCAAGTTCGTTTACCATTAATTATTAAGACTAAATGGGCAGGTACATTTCTTTAAAAAATGAAAGTAATCCGCCAAAATATGGTTTTAACATGTCTATTAAAATAAAGCCATTATTAATTTTCCTAACGCATAGTTCTTTGATCTTTACCTCCTTTTAAAAATAAATTTGGCAAAGGAGGATTTTTAGCAATTTGTTTAAACAGCAACTCTGCAACCAATGGTTTCGGTTTATGTTGGTTAGAAATTTGAGTGAGAGGCTTTGTCCTATTTAATTTATTATTTATATTTCATTATTTTTTCTGTGACATTTTTTCTCTGCTAACAATACAATGTTAAAATAATATTTATATTGGCACGAACACAATTTTTGTATAACATTTATAATTGTTATAGGCTACTTCATCTCTCTTTTTTCGTTAGAGACATTGAATTTGAGATTCTGGGAACGAGATCCACCGTTAAGTTTTGCGGACCCGTCAGGTCGGGAAATAAAGCGGGTGAACACAGAGTGTATTTTAAGCGGTTTACTGAATAGAACCTTGTCGGAGCTGGACAAAAAGCGGAGACCTCCTTAAACCTTATGTGTGTATGTGTGTGTCCCGGATAAATATTAATAAAAAAAGGAATAGTTCAAAAGTTGGACTGTAAGAGTCTTTCATGAGAGCATAAATGCCTGTAATATGTTACCACTAATACTACTTGATCTGTTTAAAATGATTTCATTTATATATTATGCCTATAAAGGTGTTAAATAAAAAAATTGTCTAATCCAGTAATTAATTTTTCATCTGAGCACACAATCAGAAAACCCGTGGTGGTTAATTTTTTCATTTTTGTTTTTAATTTAAAAAACGATTGAACGAATGATACACAGACCCATAACCATGTTTTTAGCTATTTTTAATGCCGTCTTTCGTATTTTAAATAGGAAATAAAAACAATGTTTCTTGACAAAAGATCAGATAGCCTATACTAGGCTAATTCAAAATAAGACGCAAGTGTGCCAACAGCAGGTGGCCCGCCATCTACTGGCTAAAAAAAATATTGGCCCGCGGCCAAAGTTACTTGCCGACCCCTGTTCTATGACGTTGCGCCGGTTGTGCGTATCTATTGATTTTCTGTGTTCTCCTCTACATCATGTAAAGCTGCTTTGCAACAATTAACAATTGTGAAAAGCGCTATATAAATAAAATTGAATTGAATTAAATTAACTGAAGTCAGAAAGCAAGAAGTGAATGAATAAAATGTTAAAGATGCCAAAATTTTATGAGCATCATTTTGGTTTTATGCAGTTCTTAATCCTCTGGATGCACCAATATTACATTTCTGAGCTGATACCGATATTTAATTACTTAGAATATTTCACTGATACAAATAGTTTTGCTACTTTAAAACTATTTGCGTTTTTAAGTGTGATGTTCTGAAAGTTGAAGTAATGAGCGAGTAAGTCTCTGGTTTGCTTTGTTGGTATGACTGTGGCTGCTTGAGGCCTTTAGGGGAAAATAACATCAACATAATATTAACATTACAAACAAGAAGAATTTATGGGAACAAGGTCCCTATTAAAACCTGTCATGCTGAACAATATGTCTGTGGTTACTCACTAGTTACCAGTTATAAGTTTTGAGTTATAAGGGCATTTGTTACATTTCTATAATCTTGATGTCATGACATAATGTTTGATAAACACATTTTGTGTAAGTAAAGCAGGTTTGATTTAGCTAAGGAGTATCTGTTAATAAATTTAATGTAATTTGTCATAACTAAAAGTAAAGCTTAGTTTAGTGCTTTTCCACTGCAGTATAATTAGGTTTAGGCATGACACAGTTCGGCTTGTTTTACTTTGGCTCGGTTTGTTATTTCACTGTAGGATTATAGATTTATCGTTATATGGAGTTGCGCCACTGGCATAACCATAAACACAACACAAACAAATTTGAAACACAGGAACAATAGGGCATATTGGGTTCTTGATTCTCACCATGCAGATGTTTTTCACTGCTGATAAAGGAGTTTGGGAATCATACAACAAAGCTCAAACAACGACATCACGCTTTTTTACTCGCCAGCACATGAGGGTAAGCTAATCTTTCATTTACCAATGACGTTGTTAGTGACAATTCTCTCTGACCAATCGGCAGTCTGCAGTGTTTACATATCACATTTTAGTATCTGTACGGCTTGCTTGGAAACTCAACAGAGGTGGTACTAAAGTGTACCAGGTACTAAACACTGGTCAAAAGTGAGCTGTACCGAGTCATGCCATAAGTAAAACTAGATTTTGCATGAGTATATTTGCATTTTGCATGATTATTGTCACCAGAGGACTGGAAGGTTGTAATCGGCAAGTAAGTGTCTGAGAGACCTGGTTTGCCATCTAGCTCACATGAGAATATATATTACTAAGCTTCAGGTTATGTGTAATGATTTGAATGTGATAATGTAAGTGCTGTTTTTTACCTATGGGTTGAGATGTGTCTGGTATAGAAGTGATGAGAGAGTATATATTTGCAGGTCCAGAGGCACGCTACATAAAAGAGTAAATCATTAAGATCATATCACTTTCCTCATTATGAGATATGAAAAGTGTTATTATAATAAATTACTATGTGCCTTTAAAAGTCATAAACACACAGATGATGCTCACCGAATCTCCTGCAGTTCTTTGACTTGCAATAATACAAAGCAATCTTAATGCATTATTCTTTAATTCAATCAAATAGTAATTGTTATAGTATATTATTAAAAAATAAGCTGATATATTTGTTTATAAAGAAAATACTTACTGTTTAGATCTTTTTTGCCTAGAAAAAAATAAACAAACTACTGCTTTAATTACAGTTCAGCTCACATGGTATAATGTATACTGAACAGTTCAGCTGCACAGTTTATATACTAATTAAAACTAACAGTATAAACTTTACTTACATGCAAATCCGCACAGACATAATGAGTCCCGTGAGTACAATCACAGAGCACGCAACTGCTGACCACTGTATTATTACCCACATTTCTGTATCTAAAAAAATCTATTATTTATTATGAGATATCTTTCAGTATAGTCGTATATTTGAGTGTAATCCTTAAGTTATAATAAATAAAATATCAACAGACATTCACCAAAAGAAGATATTTTATATGTTTTAGTTTTGTTGTTGCATAGAATAATTAAAGGAGTTTAACAAAGACTTTAAAGAGAAAATCTAACTGATGCAAAAATGTCAAATCAGTCAGTTTGTCAAATACAAAGGACTGATGGGGTAAAACAGACAATTTTTTGCTATGAAAGAATTAGGAACCTTTAGCTTCAGGAGTTGTCCCTGAATCATCAATGTTCTGAGGAACAGTTGCAAAAAATTAAATAAAAATTTAATTAAAGCACATATAAAAGTAGTGTATTAATTAAGGTAAAATGATCATTAGCACTTTTACAATCAGATTTAGCGCTGATTGTTTACTTCAATCAGTTCGAGTAACACATTTAGTTTTGAGTGTTAGATGCTAAATAATAGTGTTGCATTGCATTGCACATGTTCAGATTCACTGCATTGTATAAGAAATTTACAGTATGCATATGTTCATGAAATGCAATGCACAAGTGTTTGGATTATATTTAATATTTAAGTACATTAAACATCTAGTAATTGTTTGTACTTAAGTAAAAAAAATTACACAATGTTATGTAATTAGGCATTCAATCAATTTTAATATGCAATAATGAATACACAGTGTGATTCTATGCTTTAAAATGTAGTGAACATTTTTTTAGTAAAGAAAAGTAATTTTTCCCCCAAGACAAACACTCTGATAAAGCACAGATGCTTGGAAAATGTAACTAAAATACTTTAAAAAAAATTTTGTGTGTGTAGTTATGGCACTCATAAAGTAGCATATCATATTTACAACCACTAGATGGCATCATAGATTTACATGTATGGTTCTGCAGTTAAAAGATGCTAAAAGCATGGTCTCATGCACTTTGAACAGTTAATTTAAAAGATGTTAAAGGGATAGTTCACTTTAAAATGAAAATTCTGTCATCGTTTACTCATCCTCATGTTGTTCTAAACCTGTATGATTTTTTTTTCTGATGAACACAAAAGAAGATATTTTGAGAAATGATGGTAAATACACAGCAGTAAGTGACCATTGACTTCCATAGTAGGAAAAAAAATATTTTGGAAGTATTGTGATAAATGATGGTTAGCACACAGTTCACAGTATCCATTAAATTCCATCATTTTTTTTATTCCTACTATGGAAGTCAATGGTCACTATCTGCTGTGTGTTTACCATCATTTCTCTAAATATCTTCTTTTGTGTTCATCAGAAAAAAGAAATTCATACAGGTTTAAAACAACATGATGATGAGTAAATGATGACAGAATTTTCATTTTAAAGTGAGCCATCCCTTTAAATTGTAATTTTAGTTGAACATCGTAGTCATGTTCTAGTCGGTTTTAGATTGTGTGATGATCTACTGCAGTCTGTTTTTGAATAAGGGTGACTCTTTTACAAACAACATTTGAGAAAGTCTTAAATATAAATATATTTTTTTATTTTTCTCATTTAGCACATTTGTCATACAGCAAATTCCCAGCTGTAATCTGTTTATGGTGGTTTTTGAAAATAAATGTGACTGTAGCTCCGCCCCTCCATTTACCATGGAACCTATTGAAATCATTTATATCTTTTATTAGTAGCATATACAGATACGCTAATATATATAAGCAGATACAAATAACACTTTTGTGTCGGTTTGTGTGCATGAATACGACCATGGACATTTTAACATGCAAGTATTTCTGTAAACATCACCCTTGAGTCTCTGAAGTGTGACAGACTGAAGTTTCAGAAAGGCCGCAGGCGTCCACAGTCCTGCCATCCTTTCCATCTGCATGTACAAAGTCTGAAAGTTTTGTAATGCGCGGTAAACATATCAGTCAAACAGCAAAAGTAATGTTATGTTCTTAACAAATAAAATAAATATTGGCATCACGCACAATATGCTGTGCAAAAAAGGAATAGGTTGTTTGTATAATAAAACAACCTGCTTTTTGTGAGCAATTATGCTATTCTGATATTGTAAAAATTGTTGTTCATATATTGCTGGGAACATTACATTACACCAGATCTGACTTGAAAGAAATATGACATGGTTACCATGATGATGGATCACAATTCATAACCGGAGTTGTTTAGGAAGTTTGAAAGTAGGGCAAAACTTGGGCATTTTTCCAAAATGACAAAAATATTTGCAGCAGCTTTGTGTTTCAGATTTAAGTGATCAATGTTGTGTAGAGAAAACACTTTTTTTGCACATCAAATTTTTCATTAGTGGCCATGTAATGTCCTTTCTTATTAGCAGGTGACCTCTGAACCTGGCATTGGCTTATTTAAAACTTTATAGGGCGGTTTCCCAGAAAAGGCTTATCATAGTCTGAGCCTAAAATGCATGTTTAAGCTGCTTTAATTTAAACGTATATCAGTGACTATGTTTTGTCTCAAGATGCAAACCTAGTAGTGTTTTGATAGTGTAAGATATGTTTGTAAAAACTTCTTAAATTACTTGAAATAAATAAGGCCTAGTCCTGAACCCTGTCTGGGAAACCTCTCCTATAAGTTTTGCCTGCTTAAAGTAGTTGGAAATTACTTTTGACTGACAAATCTCTTAACATCAAAAAAGTCTCACATTTCAAAAAAATATTTTATTGATTTTTTTTAGAGCAATACAGAAATAGAATTATGCTGTGGGTTTATATTTTGTATTTAATACTTATTTAACCAACCAGGTTTAACCATATAAACTTGCAAAGCAACTGCGCAGGTCATTGTGCCAGAGCGAATCGACAGCGGATGATATCACAATGCTTTAATGCCAACGCTCTCAGCGCCGCTTCAAGTTAATCTAAAGTAATGCCTCAATACCACATTACTCAAGTATTACTCAAGATTAGATGACTTTAGGTTGTGTTTTTTCCAAAGTTATGATGATATGTTTAGCTATTTTTGAAACCAATTTGGTGGCATTCATGAGTTTGGGAGGAAAACATTAAATTCACACCAAGAATCAGAAATTATACATCAAGTTCAACATGAAAACCAATGAAAATTGTATTGTGTGCAGAATCACAGAAAACATCAAAACACAAGGTATATGCTCTTAATTTTACTCTCCTCCACATCAGGGCGGACGATTGCTATAGGCGGACTAGGCGGTTGTATAACTAGATACGTCATTAGCAGCTGTTTCTACTTGAATGCCATATTGGAACGGTCCTAGGCAGTATGAAACCCAATGTTGCCAAGTTGGCTGTTTCCGGAAAAATCTGATTATTTTAAAACTGTTGACATTAATGTTTTTCTCACAGATTATATGTGGAAAGATTTTGTTCACCTGCAATATTATTTTATTATGAAAGTGAAGTTTGTTATTTGGGAAAAGGTAATTGGTATAGACGCAAATCTGGCAACCCTGCCAAGCCTGAAAGCAAGCAAGCTGACTGTGCGCCGACAATCGTACTACTGTATATTTATCAAATGTTACGTGTTGCTGTGTAGACCCAAACATTTTAACCGCTTACACAATACACCAAGACGAAAGTGTTACTAACAACCACATTAAAAAGTTACTGTAGCCTTTTTTGAATGTGTAATACTTAATAATAACTACCAAAGGCTAAACAGTGAAAGGCTGTGAGTGACGTATGAATCAGGGCCGTTCTAAAATAGTGGACACGTCTATATATTTAGAGTCTAATGTCATATAGTTATACGGTCCTGATTAGCTGATCTGTCTTTGGATGTCTACCTATAGAAACTATTAACTCCAATTAACCTTCACGAATGTTTAGTATCAGCAAATAAAGCTACTTTATTTTTTAAAAATTTAACAAATAATGTCACGTTAATGAATAATAAATGAAGAAGATAATGAACAAAGTATTGAGTAAATGTAGCCAAACTCTAGATGTGATCTTCAGCAACAGCTCTTACTGGTTTGTCTGGGATGATGCAGTACACGTGATAAACATTCTGCATGATGAAAGAAAGAAAAAGATAAAAACAATGTTAAATTTCTGTTAATGATGATGAACATTTCAATCGATTCTGTTTAAAGAAGAAGTGTAATTTGTGCGCCACTTCTGTTTGCCTGAAAATTGACTCATGTCATTAGACATCACAGTGGTTTTAGACTGTTTAGGAAAGTGGGCATACATGTCTCTCTTTAAGATGTGACAAGAGAAGTTTACACACTTCTGTAAGTTAAATATTATTATGTGTATATGTGGCATACATACTTCATTCTCTTCAGTAACAGTATGTTTCTTCTTCTGTTGTGTATTAAGCAAAACATCTGCAATGAAATGCAAAAACTGTTACAGAATATTTCACATAAAATCATTCAAGTGAATTGAGAGGCCTGCATCAATCAAATTGTTTCAAAAGAAATGTTACAGCATTCTGTGAATGTATTCTGTTACCTAGCTGGAAAGTTGAAGTAATG
The DNA here is from genome assembly GCF_027580225.2 of Misgurnus anguillicaudatus. Taxonomy (NCBI): domain Eukaryota; kingdom Metazoa; phylum Chordata; class Actinopteri; order Cypriniformes; family Cobitidae; genus Misgurnus; species Misgurnus anguillicaudatus. The sequence continues at coordinate 30,231,233 of NC_073350.2, read as the reverse complement.
AGCGAGTAAAATATTTGTAAACTATAAGCAAGTTAAAAGATGAATAACTGAGAATGGTGTTGTAACTCACCAGCTTTGGTTTTAGTTGTAGACGTTACAGCTTCAGCTGGAAAATTTGCTGAAATGTATTATAAAAGGTTCAGTTTGGTAAAGCCGGGCTCACACTACAAGATTAAAAAAAACCTGGCCGGTTATGAAATCTAGTTGCAGCACACACATACAGAGACTCTTGACAGATATTCTCTCAAATCTTAAACATGCTCACAATATAACATTTGAAAATCATTGCCCATCACACACTACTGGATATTATTGAGATTATCATGCCAGAGGGGGCGTTTCATGTCACCTCACAGGGAAGTGGATTAAAACAGAGATTGTGACACATTTATTATTATTTTCTAATGTTTACGTTTGCTAGCTAGTACGATAGCAGCTTCATACTCATTTAAACTGAGACGATTTCACTCCAGCTTGTTTTTGACGGAACATCCATGCCTTGTTATAGACACAAGACAAAAAATCCTAAATATCAAACATGATCGATATGATCGTGATGGTCTCGATTTACTCTGTAGGATTTGATATGTAAACATCACACATTACATGATAATCTAAGTTGAACATCGAAACCGATTGAGGTCCGAGGGATTTTCTCTCAGATTCTCTAGAGGGGAAAATCAGGGTTAATTTTTGCTGACAATCCTGTAGTGTGTGTCTGGTTTAAGATGACCACTAAAATAAGAAAAGGTTAACAAAGGAAAATGCCTTTTTGTTCTCTTTGGGTACACGTTTGATTTAGTGTTAAAATTACTCACAAGTTGTCATGTCTGTTGTTGTAGTAGTTGCAGTGGCAGATGATGTTGAAACTGCAGAGAGAATGTAGTGTTACATAAATACAATAGTATTAATAAAGCAGGTGATACACTCTAAAATAGGATCTGTTAATTTTTTACAATTTTTTTGTTGTGCTATTTAAAATGTTATGTGTCGTTTTGTGTTAAAATAAAAATGTTATAATACAAGTTGTTTTAAAAGTAAAAAATGTGTTATTCCAATAATAACAGATGTAGTTTGATACAACACAAGTAGTGTGTAAAAATTTTGTTTCTAGAGAGTAGTCATTTATAAATCAATAACTTACTCTGAACTGTTACTGGATCTGAACGTGGAGATGGCATTACTTGTGATATATAGACAGTGTAGAAGCAGGTAATGATGACAGATGACCTCTGACCTCCAGACCAAATAATGATGTCAGATCCAGTGAGTGATAGTTTACATGATCTGCTCTGTTTATTTTCTCTTCCATCTATTATGAAGTAACACTCGTCCATCATCTGATTCTCACTGTTACTACACTCCAGCTGTACTGTGTCTCTGTACATGATAACTGAAGAAGACACTGACAACTTTGCCTGAGGAAAACCTAAATATACAGAATTGATTTATTAATTTATTTTAAAATTCATTTTTTTGTTATTGTGGAAACTGGGTGTTTCGACCCCAGGTGTAGTCTAAGAGTAGGGGATGTAACATTTAAAGAATAATTTTCCAACTGTGTACCCAACTTAATTCTCAAGTTATATTTCAATAAATAGTATTGTAACAATTTATTTTTAATGAAGAATTTATCATTAAGCTTTTAAGTTAGCTTTCTCTCACCACAGTCTTGGATGAAGAAATAAGGTACACAAGCTGTCACTGGGACCCTTTAATTAGGTCATAACATGTACTAGGGATGTCAATTTATGCAATTTCCCATATTCGATTATCATTTAAATTAACGATCAATCAATCGAATAATCGTTAACAGTAATAGTGCAATAAGCCTTCAGTGGCATATAGCCAATGACATAAAAGTGTGCATAAAAACGACAGCTTCCTCACGCGAATTAAAAGATTTTATTTTGTCTAAATAACATGCTAGTGGGATTGTAAAATGAGTCAATGTAGTTGTTGTTTTGATAAAATCATCAATTTAAACTTATCTCGTAATGAAATATAATGACTAATAGACACAGTGTATAACTCCGCCTCACATGGGCACTCTGCAACAGACGCATGAAAGTCCATGTCAAAATAACAGTTTTATTATCATCAAGTTGTTTACCTCGCTTTCCGAGTCGTTGATACACTGTTTGTAATTATATCCAAGAAGCACACGAAGGGCACTTTTCTCGTCGTCACCTCAGCTTAGACGTACTTTCAGCAAAGATGCTTATATTACGGAGATGGCAACCTTCCTTTAGAAAACACGCAGCGCCTCAGCCAGTCAATAATGATGATCAGTGATATATGTTGCGGGCATTCAGGGTGTAACGACAGTCAGTTACAGTTTACATTTGACAGTTTCTTGCCATAATTTAAGATTACATTTTAATCTGTTCATTAAAAACGGCTTCTGGTCTCATTCTCTGTATATAGCAGCGTTGCTATGCTAATCTTGCAGGCTTTCCTGAAGAGGGTCTTTGCTTTCAGTATCCTAAACGTATTTGCATTTTCTGCGTCGGACCCTCTCAGATCCACTGCGGATGTAATTTCGTTGCGTTGGCAGCCAGCCAGCCTCGTCTCCCATGACGTTAAAAAGCACATGCGTGTGCTTGGCATCGAGCATCGTTGTGATCATAGCTAGTAGTTTAACTTTTGCGCACTCGCTTAATTTTTCTCCGACTGTATGGTTTTTGCGCAGGCGCCGCACACACGTGCATGATCTTGTTTTTCAACAATCGTTAAGTTTTATCGAGTAAATTCTTATCGACAATTAATCAAAGATCGATTAATTGTTAACATCCCTAACATGTACGTACAGGCATGTGTATCCCCTCCATTTGACTAAACCACTGATACTGTCGGCAAAAATTCACAGTAACCTCACAGACCGTAACAAGTTTGTCCAACATTTCAGTTTATGCAGTGTCTAGCAAGTCTAAGCCGCTAACGGTCAGTTACATTTTGTTCTGCAGTTCTTTATCACAAAAAAAATTGATTCACATCAGCACAAAAACACGTTCATACAAATATTCTGTCATCTTTAATCTCCATGTCATTCTTGACCCAAATCACTTTCTTCTGTAGAACAGAACAGGTATCATGGCCATACTTTTAAATGTAATTAATAGCCTAAATGAGGATTAAATGTCAAATATACTCGCCTCTGACAGTGTAGACATCACTGCGTGGTGATATGAGGTTCATCTCATTCTCAGGATCTGTTTTGACTGAATAATCACAACTCAGCTGTCGACTGTTCACTGTTTGGTTATGTTTGAATATTTCACTCAGGCTCATATAAAACATACACTGATGTCCTCCAGTCTGTGTACGACTTAGATGACTTCTGGGTGTCAGAGATCCATACTCAGTGTCGAGATTACAGATGAATTCAGCTTTGTCTGTCAGTGGTATTACACATGATATAGTGCGCTGGGCAGCGGTGCCATCAACACTGATGGAGGGTTTCTTAAGAGAATCTGTATGAAGTTTGTATAACTCATCAAGAAACATGAATGAATATCAGTTTATAAAATACAAACATATCAGTAAAATATCTCACCTATTATTGTCAGTGTAGCAGGAGGAGAGCGATGTGATGGTTTATGAACCCCATATACATCTATTGTGTAGTAACATCTAATGTTGAGTGATACAGGTGATTTTTTCCGCGTCCAAAAGAGAAGTTCAGTTCCAGTGAGATGATGCTGACACGATTGTCTTAGTTTTGTATTTTCCTCTTTGTGTAGATAGAAATAACTCTGACTAACTTTAACATCAGCTGGATTCTCACAGCTCAGATGTACTGACTTTGACTCTCTTATGACATCAGGAGACACTTTTAGATTAGGAACTTCTACAAAAAACAGATCCTAATTAGATCTCTCATTGATTATATGCACACAGAATAAGGGACTGTACATTTTGTAGCTGAGCCTTTAAAAAAAAAAGAAAAGGTTTGCATGTTTCACAGCTCTGCACTCTCAGAAAGGATGTGTTAATTTTAACACATTGTTTTGTGTTAAACTATTTAACACATTATGTGTTATTATTTTAACACATTGTGTGTCATTTCGTGTAAATTGTGAGCTTAAATAAATGAAATGGACAACACAAGATGTGTTAAAACAACACAAAGTGTGTTATTCCAAAAATAACACAGAGATGTGTTAAGTTAAGGACAACACACTAGATGTGTTGTCCTTAACTAGACACAAGATGTGTTAATTTAACACATTCATTTTAAGAGTGTGTGTTATAGAAATCTTCAAACTGAATGAACCAACACATGCAAACTTTAGAGATTATTGCTTATATCAGAAAAGTCTATATAGTAATTTATTCAACCTTTTACATTTTTTGTGCTTTTGTATTTATTATTTTTTTACTTTACATGATTGCCACTAGCACCTACACTCTTAAAATGAATGTGTTAAATTAACACATCTTGTGTCTAGTTAAGGACAACACATCTAGTGTGTTGTCCTTAATTTAACACATCTCTGTGTTATTTTTGGAACAACACACTTTGTGTTGTTTTAACACATCTTGTGTTGTCCCTTTTATTTTTTATGAACTTAAATGACACATAGGGTGGGTTGCACCAACAAGGATTAGGCCTAAATCTGGTTTAAATCAAAGCTTATTTAATAATTCCGTTGCACCAAGCTTTAAACCTGTTTAAAAATAAACAGGTTTAAATTTAAACTGTCATTTTGATCCAGGTTTAAATCTTACAATAAATCTAGATTATCTTTAATCCTGTTGCTCCATTACTTTAAACTCCGTTTTAAATCTCAGTGAGGGATTAACTTTAAACTTGCATATGAGGAGGTTTAAATATGTTTTTTACAATTAAATGTCTGGCTAAATGATTAGAAACACATGCCGCGAGCATGGTGGCGCTATTCAAAGATGCGTTTATTATAACATCTCAACAAAGTGAGTTTGGCGGCTCAAAAAGATTATTAACAGCACCGGTGACAGCTACCGATGCTCGTATGTGCTTCTCCTCTGTCACGCGCGCTCCAGTCAGACAAAGGACAGTGAATGAACGGACACACGGTGGTGCTTCATGACAAATGCGTCGACACATCTTGTTCATTATAGCACAATATCTGAGCTTTGCGATATTTCCTGTCACAATATTTCCTGGTCTGTTAATTGTTTTAAAAGATTGTCAAATGTTTTTATTTGAATCAGGCCTTTAGATTAGCCTACCGGTGTATGTAGGTGATTTATAATACAAGAATTACATTACCTTTGCTTGCATAAACGGTTTATTTCCTTTTTGAGTGACAACATCAACATTGTTGCTGTTTAATTACACCGGAAAATTCAACATGGCGGACAAAATAAATCGCAGATGAATGATTTAATACAGTTTAAAGGTTTAATCTAAGATTTGTTAATCTGTGTCTAAATTTAAGTGGTGCAACACAACTCGAATTAAAATTAAACTGGGATCAACAAACCCTAGATTAGCTCTAAACTCTGCTTAATTTAATCCTTGTTGGTGCAACCCACCCTTAGGGTGGGTTGCACCAACAAGGATTAAATTAAGCAGAGTTTAGAGCTAATCTAGGGTTTGTTGATCCCAGTTTAATTTTAATTCGAGTTGTGTTGCACCACTTAAATTTAAACACAGATTAACAAATCTTAGATTAAACCTTTAAACTGTATTAAATCCTTCATCTGCGATTTATTTTGTCCGCCATTTTGAATTTTCCGGTGTAATTAAACAGCAACAATGTTGACGTTGTCATTCAAAAAGGAAATAAACAGTTTATGCAAGCAAAGGTAATGTAGTTCTTGTATTATAAATCACCTACATACACCGGTACGCTAATCTTAATGTCTGATTCAAATAAAAACATTTGACAATCTTTTAAAACAATTAACAGATCAGGAAATATTGTGACAGGAAATATCGCAAAGCTCAGATATTGTGCTATAATGAACAAGATGTGTCGACGCATTTGTCATGAAGCGCCACCGTGTGTCCGTTCATTCACTGTCCTTCGTCTGATTGGAGCGCGCGTGACAGAGGAGAAGCACATACGAGCATCGGTAGCTGTCACCGGTGCTGCTAATAATCTTTTTGAGCCGCCAAACTCACTTTGTTGAGATGTTATAATAAACGCATCTTTGAATAGCGCCACCATGCTCGCGGTATGTGTTTCTAATCATTTAGCCAGACATTTAATTGTAAAAAACATATTTAAACCTCCTCATATGCAAGTTTAAAGTTAATCCCTCACTGAGATTTAAAACAGAGTTTAAAGTAATGGAGCAACAGGATTAAAGATAATCTAGATTTACTGTAAGATTTAAACCTGGATCAAAATGACAGTTTAAATTTAAACCTGTTTATTTTTAAACAGGTTTAAAGTTTGGTGCAACGGAATTATTAAATAAGCTTTGATTTAAACCAGATTTAGGCCTAATCCTTGTTGGTGCAACCCACCCTAAATGTGTTAAAAACAACACATAGGGCTCTATCTTACACCCGGCGCAATGCAGCGCAATGCGCGACGCAAGTGTCTTTCGCTAGTTTCCACCCTAATTTTCACGTTTAGCGCCGCGTTGTTTAAATAGCAAATGCATTTGCGCCCCCTTTGCGCCCATGGGCGTTCTGGTCTGAAAAACGAGGTGTGTTCAGGCGCATTGTTGGCGCGTTGCTATTTTGAGGCAACTAAAATAGACTACGCCATTGACCAACAAAAACCTGGTCTAAAGTCTAAAGTCAATGGCGCAATATGTTTTAAGTTATTTAAAGAGCGCATTAGTAATATGCGCCTATAAACGGGAGGACAACGCGGGTTTGCTTATCACAAAGTACATGAATGTGCAGCAGCACAAAAATGCTTTTAAATATGAAAGATTAAAGGATTGAATTTAAGAGATTATTATTGAGTCTCTTGGACATATTTATAAATGAGGACTGATTATGAGAGAAGGCGCAAAGAGCTGCTTTACCTGCAGCCTGATAAGTAAATAAATGCTTTGCTTTAAACAAATGCGTCTGTTTTTAAATGTTTTTTTTTTAATGCTACCTCACGGATTTATTGTATATGATGTACCTGTGGATATGGCGAGATGAGAAACATTTGTAAGTAATGCTTAAAAAAACTCTTTGCTTTTAAAAACCGCTGTCCAAAGTGCTGAAACGTGAGGAGAGCTGTTTGTAATTTCTTTATCTCCTGTTTGTTACAAATAAAGTATTTTTAGAGTACAAACCTTATATTACATACTTGTAAATTATTTTTTGATGATATTGGATAGCCATACATTTAAAGCAATTACAAGCCTGCTTTTTACTTCCATGACTAAAAGAAAACGGGTTTTAAAGGTTTTAATAAAAAAAATAACAATTTCAATATAAGGTAAAAACAACACAATTATTTAACATTAATCTTAAACTGGGGATCTTCTACCTCCGTTTAGTTTTTCAGTTTACAAAGTCCGTCATCTAAATAGGGATTAGACATAGCGCCAGCGCAACTTGCTTTTAAAGGGAATGAGAGGTGAGACTCTCATTGGTTTACTGCACGTTACGCCCAAAATACTCCCATTACAATAGGACCAACCCTTTTCGACCATGCGCTCGGCGCAAAAACGATTTTTCCCGTCGTTAAATTAGCAAAAGTGACATCGGACACGCCCATTTAGACATTGCGCTGTGCGCTTTAGACAATGCGCTTAGATCGTTAAAATAGGGCCCTTTATGTGTTAAATCGTTTAACACAAAGCAATGTGTTAAAATTAACACATCCAGGGTGTGTTAATTTTAGCACATTGCTTTGTGTTACACTATTTAACACATTATGTGTTAATTTTAACACATTATGTGTCATTTCGTGCTGATTTAGAGTTCATATAAATAAAAGGGACAACACAAGATGTGTTAAAACAACACAAAGTGTATAAAATACCCTGCTAGTTTATGGGTGACGTAATATGTGGGCGGAGTTATGGACCTGCCCAGACAAGTTCGGACATGTTCTGAATAGTTCGGTCGCTATGGACGAGACAGTATATTGTTTGTTCTGATGTGTGCGTCCTTGAGACTGTAAGTTATATTTCTTTATGTTGGAGATACACTATATTATTGTTTACGTGCATTAAGAATTGTGCATCACGTTTATATGTGTACTAAACTACGGTCATGTGTAATGACAAGCATAACTGTTTCAAGTTAGCTTATTGTTGCAATCGCCCATATGAATAGCAAAATATTCAATCCTTTGTATATGTTGTTGCTAAATTAGTATGTTAGCTTTTAAGCATATATATACGTTATTCACTTATACCGTTTAATTGGATGTATCGCAATAATCTGTGTTAGATGGTATTTGGGTTATTGCTGAGGTAATAGCGCCGTCTAGCGGCCATCTGTGAATATTTCACCCAGTTCTACATATGTTTCATTTGACGGTTTGTTTCATTATATGTATGCAATGTCTAAATGTATACTTTAGTGTATTCATTGTAAATTTATGTTAAATGCATCTATTATTTGTTGTATTTCAGAAACCACACAGAAAGAATGTAAATGACTGAACATGATTCAAGTGGATTTTGCTAGAATAAATAAGGCAGTTTGAGCTATAGATGTCGTGGACAATTTATTATTGCATCATACAATAACCTTCTGATCGAGGTTGAGGACAAGTGTTGACACATCAGCATCTTACACACATACATCTAGAACAAAGTGGTCCTTCGAGCCGGATGTTGATATCTTGTCCTCATGGCAACATCTCAAGATTACGTGGAAGAACAGAGTCACCGTCCTAGCAGGATCCGACGGATTCCTGGACATCTGGAGGACTTTATACTTACTTCCCAGCCACGGCAGCATATAGTGTCAAACCCCTTTCATGATGATGTGAAGTATATGCATACTGATGAAACTGTCCCTGCATTAAATGTGGCATATCACTCGGCAACACCTGAGAGGCTTCAGACAAGATTAACTGAAACGGAAAGGCTGTGTAGAGTGGAGGAGAGTGTATGGAATGTACAGGGACAAATTAGGGAATTGCAAAGCACATTGGAAATGTCTCTTGAGCAGCGCAAAGGTACACCACTTATGCATCAGGGTTTATTTCATCCCCATGCCACAGGTGTTGGACATCCACAAGCCGTCCCTCACTCAGGCATCCAGAAGCAGCCCATACTGCAACGTAGTGTTAGCTTGCCTCTTATTGGTGCAGACATTGAACATAGTTCACCAACCCCTGTTGAAATAACAAAGTACTCCACACCATTAATTCCTGCACGCTCATCAATCCCTGTCGTTTACCCGCAGCTACCTAGTCAGCATTCAGGTCAGTTCTCACAGTTAATACCTCAGGTGCAACAGTCAACGTCTCGTCCAGCATCTGTCCCAGTCCATAGGCATCATGTAGTGGAATATGAGCCACGACCAGAGTCTGCACCGGCATATCTGCCGAACCAGCAACATGTTCCCTTACAGCCTAATGGTAGTCAGCAGACAACATCTCAGCCACAAATGCTGTCTGCAAGACAACAATTTGCATCACCAATTGTATCGTCTACCTCTACAGTGTACCAACCGATTGTAGGTCAGCAGCCAATTTATGCACCCACTGTAAACCCTGTGCAGTATCATACTGCACATCCTAATTTCTCACTAGCTGGGTTAACTCATTCATTGCCAGCATATGCTGTAGCACAACCTAATGTACCCCAGTTCTCAGATCCTCCTCCTCGACAGTCTGTACGGATTTCAGACACATATTCACTGGGCTATCAGCCTGTCAGACCACCAGATGCAATATCTCAGCCCCAGATGTATTCTACACCATACTCATATACTGCACTGCCAACAGCTCAAGTTCCTAACATGGTGGAGATGGCTATTGCTTCCTCATATGGAATACCTAAACCCAAGCTGATCAACTTCACATCTGGCAGAGAGAGTGAATTTGCTTTGCTAAAAAAGGGACTTGATAGCGTATTAGGTCCTCATATGCATCTGACAGAAGACTACAAATACCAGGTGTTACTTGATCATCTAAAACTGCCCGCTGCCTTTCAAATAGCAAAGAGGTACATTTATGATCCCATGCCATATACACGAGCCATGCAAGCACTGCAACAGCGATATGGACAGCCTCGGCAATTAGTGCAGGGAGAAATTGGCAGTATTTTGCGCACTCCTGCAATAAAACCTGGCGATGCCCAAGCCTTTGAAGACTTTGCTTTATCAGTAAGTACTCTAGTTGGTCTTCTTAATACATTAGAGGGGTCTTCCAAGACTGAACTTATGTGTGGATCTCATGTTGACAGATTACTCACCAAGCTCCCATCATCATACAGAGATAGTTTCATTGAACATTGTCTGTCAAAGGGAGTTCTCCAGAATGGGACTGATAAAACATATACCCTACTTGAATTTGCAGAGTGGCTTGAGAAAAAATCACAAGCGCTTCAGATATCCAGGAAAACAGTTGAACTCTACAGCTCAGAAAGAACTCGTTATGAGAATAGAGAACAGAGAACTATAAAGCCACCAAAGTTACAATCTACAATTTACTATGGCATGGATCAGACAGCTGAACCTTCAGCTTCGGCTAATGTATCACAACCAAAGAAGGATCTGACAAAGGTTAAGAAACGGGAAAGCTTTAAACCATACTGTCCCTTCTGTAAATGCCAAACGCATTATCTTAACTCTTGTTCTGACTTTGGGAAACTGACTACATCACAAATAACTACCTGGATAAAGGATAACAACAGATGTTGGAAGTGTGGCAGAGGACATGAGCCTTCTAACTGTACCCTGAAAAAGCCCTGTACCTTCTGTAGTGAACAACATTTAACAGTTCTTCATGAAACAGCAGTCACCATCAATAAGAGCATTCTTACCATGAATACGGTACCCAGAACAATTTACCTTGATCATGTAACTCACTCAGGCAGAGTTATGTTGAAAGTGGTTCAAGTCAGACTCCATAATAATGGACGAACGCTGGATACATATGCAATCCTAGACGATGGGTCCGAAAGGACTATAATTCTTCCTACAGCAGTAAATTACCTTGATCTGGAAACCGTGGTCGAGTCATTAGCTCTTAGGACCATCAGACAGGAAGTAGTCGAAATTCAAGGGGCATCAGTTTCATTTGAATTGTCTACATCTGTAGATCCTAACATTCGGCACAAGATACACACAGCATTTACTGCTCAGGAGCTGAACCTAGCCAAACAATCCTGCCCTGTGGATATGTTGAAAGCAAAGTTCAAACATCTCAGGGATATTCCCATTACTGCTTACAAGGATGTTCAACCCCTGCTGTTGATTGGTTCTGATTACCCTGAACTTATCACACCAATTTTTGTATGGGCTCATTAGGCAGTCCTGTAGCAGTTTATACAAATTTGGGTTGGGCTATTCAATGACCAGCTACATTCTTGGATCAGCCATCTGAATTTACCTTCTTGAACACCTTGAACACCTTACTGTTGTGCTCTCCTACACAAGATCTATACCAACATGTGGAAAAGTTGTGGCAGGTAGACATACTTCCCTTCCAAACGTTGAAAGACAGCACACGTTCCAAGCAGGATAAAAACGCTCTTAAAGTGCTGGAAACAAAGACCAAAAGAGTGGAGGTAGATGGAGTATATCGCTATGCAACCCCTCTTCTCCGCATGAAAGAAGCAAAGGTCTTAAATACTGGCCCGGAATCAGTTATGGCCCTCCTACGAGCCACAGAGCGGCGATTGCAGCAAAATACAGAATTGGCAGAGGTGTATAATAATGAAATCCAAAAACTGGAGAATGCAGGATATGCAGTGAAACTTACTCCTGAAGAAGCTAAAGCTACCAAGGAGTCATGGTTCATTCCACACCATCTTGTACACCACAACAGTAAAGCCAGAGTTGTATTTAACTGCTCTTATCAGTATCAACAGGTTTCACTGAATGATCAGCTACTCCCAGGACCCACATTAGGTCCATCTTTGCTGGGCGTTCTCCTCCGATTCAGGCAGTACCCGGTAGCCATCAGCGGTGACATTCGTGCAATGTTCCACCAGGTTCGTCTCTTACCTGAAGATCAGCCATTGCTGCGGTTCTTGTGGAGGAATCTGGAAAGAGAGAGGAGTCCTGACATTTATGAGTGGCGCGTTCTACCGTTTGGAACTACATGTAGTCCATGTTGTGCCATATACGCTCTCCAGCATCATGTCATCAACCATCACGAAACCAATGAAGAGGTAGCGGACTCAGTACTACACTCATTTTATGTGGATAACTGCTTGCAGTCCTTTCCCACAATAGACCAAGCCAAGCAACTTGTCGACAAAATGAGACAGTTACTATCAAATGGCGGATTTGAAATCAGACAGTGGGCCAGTAACTGCCCAGAAGTGATTGAACACCTACCCACTGAGGCACGGTCTGAAAGCTGTGAACTATGGCTGAGTGCACACAAAACCGACCCTCAAGAGTCCACCCTTGGGCTCTCTTGGCATTGCACATCGGACAGTCTGAGTTACAAAAGTAAAGAATTATCACCCGAAGAGCCAACCATGCGCAATATATACAGAGTACTAGCCTCCCAATATGACCCTCTTGGTTATATTTTGCCTTATACCACCCAGGCTAAAATCTTAGTACAAGCTCTGTGGACCAAGAAAAGAGGCTGGGATGATATCATTGAGGACGAAATGCTTAAAAAATGGCAAGATTGGACAGGTGAACTACGGTTTCTGCCCAAATTAAGCATGCCAAGGTGCTACTTCCCTCTCAGTCCAAACTCAGATGGTGGCTTTGTCGAGTTGCATGTGTTCTGTGATGCATCTGAGCGTGCTTATGGTTCGGTTGCGTACCTGCGTCTGCAACATGATGAGGAAATTCAAACTTCCTTTGTAATGGCTAGGTCCCGTGTGGCCCCTAAGAGGCAGTTATCAATACCACGACTAGAACTGTGCGCTGCCCTTACTGGTGCCCAGCTCGCCAAACTCCTCCTAACTGAAATTGCCATACCCATACAAAACACTGTTCTATGGACAGATTCTACCACCGTTCTCACTTGGATTAAATCGGAATCCTGTCATTACAAAGTATTTGTTGGCACACGGATTGCCGAGATACAAGAATTGACAAGCTCAGACAGTTGGAAATATGTAGATTCAAAGCTAAACCCTGCAGATGACATTACAAGAGGCAAGTCTCTTTATGATCTCTCTCAAGCATGTCAATGGAATCAGGGCCCTCACTTTCTACAGCAATCACAAGAAAACTGGCCAATACAGCCCAACTTAGCCTCAACGGGTGAGGAGTTAAGAAAATCATTCTTCTGTGCTCATGTTGCTGCTACGTCATCATCTCTACCAGCCCCAGACCAGTTCACTACATGGGCAGATTTGGTGCAAGCTACTTATCAGTCTGTGCATGGGGCGGCCGCACCCTCAATGTCTGCCATGCAACGTATTGACACTGAAATCCTCCTCCTGAAACAGGCCCAGCAGGACTGTTTCCCTGATGACGTCCATGCACTACAAAATGGGAAGGAAATAAGTTCCAACAGCAGATTAAACACTTTGGCACCTGAATATGACCAAACAATAGGATTGATTCGAGTAGGTGGTCGTCTACGTAGAGCAGAAAAACTAGAGATTGATGCTTTGCACCCCATTGTGCTCGCACCTGAACACCCCATCACTAAACTCCTAATACAGGATTATGATAATCGGCTCTTTCATCCTGGACCTGAACGTGTCTTTGCCGAATTGAGAAGAACTTATTGGATACTGAGAGGCAGGCAGGCCATAAAAAAGTATCAACGACAGTGCAAAGAATGTAGGAAATGGCGTAGTAATCCAGCCAACCCCAAAATGGCTGATCTCCCTGTAGCTCGTCTCCGCCTTTATCAGCCACCTTTCTGGTCAACAGGAGTTGATTGCTTTGGACCATTTACGGTGAAAATAGGCAGAAGACATGAAAAGCGTTGGGGCATTATTTTCAAGTGCCTCACCACAAGATGTATCCACGTAGACCTGCTACACAGTATGGATACCGACTCCTTTCTCATGGCTTTACGTCGATTCATTGCCCGACGTGGGAAGCCCTTCGAATTACTATCTGATCAGGGCACAAATTTCAGAGGTGGCAACCGAGAACTCCAGTCTACCTTCTCTGACCTTGAACCAACACTCAAAGAAAAACTAAATGAACAGAGTATCTCTTTCCAGTTTAATCCTCCACATGCACCTCACTTTGGAGGGGTCTGGGAGCGAGAAATACGCTCTATTAAGTTCTGTCTCCGAGTGATACTTAAGGATCAGGTTGTATCAGAGGAAGTTCTTTCTACTGTTCTAGTAGAAGTAGAGGGAATGCTTAATTCTAAACCACTTGGTTATGTCTCATCAGAGATATCGGACACTGACCCAGTCACGCCAAATCTGTTGCTCATGGGGCGGCGGGATGCATCTCTGCCTCAAGTGGTTTATGGTCCAAGAGATTTACTGAGCAAGAGACAATGGCGACATAGCCAAGTGATTGCTGACCAGTTTTGGAAACAGTTCATTCAGAACTACTTGCCAACCCTACAACATCGTCCTAAATGGAGACAGTCTACACCCAACCTAGCAGTGGGAGAAGTCGTTATGGTTATGGACTCTCAGTTGCCACGAGCCCACTGGCCTGTTGGTAAAATAACTAAAGTTTTTCCCAGCAGTGATGGAACAGTTAGAGTGGCAGAAGTAACTATTGGGGACCGCATTTACAGTCGCCCTGTTTCCAAACTCATTGTCCTCCCAGAGTTACCAAATGATTAGTGGTATATAACCTTTAGCAGCAGGTGTAATTTTACTTTATTCTAATTTGTTGTACAAATTAGGGGGCGGCTGTATAAAATACCCTGCTAGTTTATGGGTGACGTAATATGTGGGCGGAGTTATGGACCTGCCCAGACAAGTTCGGACATGTTCTGAATAGTTCGGTCGCTATGGACGAGACAGTATATTGTTTGTTCTGATGTGTGCGTCCTTGAGACTGTAAGTTATATTTCTTTATGTTGGAGATACACTATATTATTGTTTACGTGCATTAAGAATTGTGCATCACGTTTATATGTGTACTAAACTACGGTCATGTGTAATGACAAGCATAACTGTTTCAAGTTAGCTTATTGTTGCAATCGCCCATATGAATAGCAAAATATTCAATCCTTTGTATATGTTGTTGCTAAATTAGTATGTTAGCTTTTAAGCATATATATACGTTATTCACTTATACCGTTTAATTGGATGTATCGCAATAATCTGTGTTAGATGGTATTTGGGTTATTGCTGAGGTAATAGCGCCGTCTAGCGGCCATCTGTGAATATTTCACCCAGTTCTACATATGTTTCATTTGACGGTTTGTTTCATTATATGTATGCAATGTCTAAATGTATACTTTAGTGTATTCATTGTAAATTTATGTTAAATGCATCTATTATTTGTTGTATTTCAGAAACCACACAGAAAGAATGTAAATGACTGAACATGATTCAAGTGGATTTTGCTAGAATAAATAAGGCAGTTTGAGCTATAGATGTCGTGGACAATTTATTATTGCATCATACAATAACCTTCTGATCGAGGTTGAGGACAAGTGTTGACACATCAGCATCTTACACACATACATCTAGAACACAAAGTGTGTTGTTCTAAAAATAACACAGAGATGTGTTAAATTAAGGACAACACACTAGGTGTGTTGTCCTTAACTAGACACAAGATGTGTTAATTTAACACATTCGTTTTAAGAGTGTAGAATTACTTGTGTATGGACATGTGAAAAATAATATATAAAAATATATTATTGTGGCACATTTGTGATAAACCGCTGTCCAGATGAGGGTAACAATTGCATGTGAGTCCATATAGCTTCTTAGTAGTTAATTTTTAATAGACAAATGTGAATAAAACACTTGATTCATAACAGACACAGTCTGAAATTCACTACCCAACATTTATTTTGTGTATATAAACTTATTTAGTAAAATAAATTTGTGTCAGCTGCTTTATAGTCATTGCTTTTACTTTACTAGTTAACTCTGTATCATGGCAGTCTAATGGTGCAGATATTGAAGTGTTTGTTTGAATTTCCTTGTGATTTGAAAGCAGCTTTGGATAAAAGGCATCTGCTCAATAATGTAGATGACATGAATAAATACAAATCACTTACTATATGACTGAACCTCCATAAGAAGATGCAGAAGAGTGATGATGAACAACTCCATTATTACAGCAAGTTTGAAAAAGATTGAAACTCACAAAGTGTCCGAATTAGGAAGTAGAAGATCGACCCACAGGAAATCACCTCATATGTTGTCTTCTTAGCTTTAGTATGTAGCCTTTGTGAAAGTGTAGAATATAAGATTATAGCTAAAACTTCCAAGACTGCAACAATATATCTTCTATCTTCAATATTTATGATAATATTTGGTATTAAAGTCATCTGTTCACTGCTCAAAGGCTGTCAGGTTGATGTGTTGTAGATCACCTCTGTAACAACATCATTACACTGTAATAAAAGATTTTTTGGTCCAAAACGGTATAAAAGAATCCTTAATTTATATAAGGGTAAATAATATAATGTGTGCTGTAGTTTTTGTTCACGCCTCAGCTTACAGTGGCATGTTAACCATTTTGGGGGCCCTAAGCAAAGTCCAAGAACCGGGGCCCCCCATGCCCCAGCATTGGCCAAAGTTTTTCATTTGATTTGCACAACAATAATACTCAGTACACTGTCAAAAATAAAGGTACGAAGCTGTCACTGGGGCAGTACCCTTTAAAAAAGGTCCTAATATGTACCATTTAGGTACAAATATGTACCTTTAAAGGTACATTTTGGCAGTTCAAAGTACTAATATGCACTCTTTGGGTACAAAGGTGTACCTTTTTGAAAGGGTACTGTCCCAGTGACAACTTTTGTACCTTTATTTCTGAGAGTGTATATAGAATTAAGTGAGATATATATATATATATATATATATATATATATATATATATATATATATATATATATATATATATATATATATATATATATATATATAAACCGGGTTTATTTTGTTTTACACTGCTTAAAATAACACTAAATTCTTATAGTTTGGTATGACAAAAATTCTTGGTTTAAAAAAAAATTCGCGCCCCTCTCAGATATATCTTATGCTTGCAAATGTCTTATAGGATGTATTTAAAACAATGTAATTAATACTGCAACTTCAGTGTCTGAGATCTTACTAAAAAAACTAAATGAGGAAAAAGAGGAAGCATTAGTTTATGATTCAGACTGATCTAACAAACTGAACTAACAAACACCAACAAACAACATTGTAAGTTGGTTATTGCTTGAATTTATGGATGGGAATCACATAACTCTCATGTTCATATTGCAAAAACAAACTTACTGTCAGATACAGCAAGCATATAGACTAGACATTAACAAAAGATGAGATTTTAATGACAATGATAAGATACAGAATATGATTTATGTATTTTCGACATGATTTAAACCCCTGTGTGGTGTCTTTATCATGTTTGCACCTGTACGAGTGTGGAACAAAAGATGTGTGTCACAGATCAACCCAAACCACCAATATCAGGTGTGAAGCCCAAACTTGACCATCGAGTGAATGTTGTGCAGTTACAAGAGCACAGAGAGAGTCGATCGAGCGCTCATTCCAGCACTTGTGGCCGCATTTGTGCACACTGAGCAGAGGTGCGATTTCCCGTAGAGTTTCGCTCATGAAGTAGCCCTTGCGAGGATGCGTGCAAATATTATTCTTCATAGGGATTTGAAATCGCTAAAAGTGCATCTGTAGTATGTCAGAGCACTGCACACACCATCATGTAAAAGACATTAAACTCACAGAAGATGTTTAAGCATCTGTGCTAGACAAAACTAAACACTATGGCCGGTGGTCGTTGGTCAGACATTGCTAACTCTAGCGGGATAAGTAAATTTACTACAAATTATGTAAAGGTTTTGTTAATAAAGAGATATGTTTTTAGTTTAGACTTAAAGTTATCCCCTGGGCCCTATTTTAACGATCTGAAACGCAAGTCCGAAGCGCAAAGCGCAAGTGACTTTGTGGGCGGATCTTGGGCGCTGTTGCTATTTTCCCGGCGGGAGAAATAACTCTTGCGCCGGGCGCAAATCAATAAGGGGTTGGTCTGAAGTAGGTTCATTATTCATAGGTGTGGTTTGGGCGTAACGTCAAATAAACCAATCAGAACGCTATCCAACATTCCCTTTAAACGCAAGGGCGCAAGTTCCATGGCGGGTTGCTATTATTATGACGGATTTGACAGGCGCACGCCAGGAGCGGTTCACAGCCGAGGAGACCCACGTTCTTGTAAGAACAGTCAAAGACAGAGAAGTTGTTTTGTATGGGAGAAACCCGCCCAAATCAGCGTCGGTTAAACAGGCGTGAGAGGAAATAGCCGCAATTGTCTCATCAGCTGCACCAAGCACTACAATGATGTCAGGAGACGGGGGATCCCAAACTTGCCAGCATAAATCGGGCACGCCGGGCACACAGGAGGACATCACTGCGTCCACCCTCACCGCTGAAAGGGTTTGGGGCTTTGAAATCGGACACAAGAAACGCAAGCAAGGTTCAACCCCAAAGTACACTTACAAATCAAGTTCACATACATGAAGGTTTCTTATGAAAACATTTTAATTATTATTTAGATAAAATAAACGTAATACAGCCACACAACAAACGTATGAAAATATTTTAATCGTTATTTGCATGATAATTGTTTAACGCTGCCACACAAAATAAATAAAAACTATCACCACAATGCTCACCACAATGCTTTCCCTTATCTCATGTATTAATATTTTTTATTGTAACAATTTATGATTTAATGATTTCCCTTATCTTATATTTTTTATTGTAACAATTTATGATATGCAAAAATAACTGTTGCATCTGTGTAGATTAGATAAGCAATGCGCGTTGTGCACGCTATACATTATGGTCAAGCATGCGCCCTTAAAATAGCATAATGTAAATGGTAAATGGGCTGCATTTATACAGCGCTTTCACAGACCAATGACCATCCAAATCCCTTTACAAGTTTTGCCTCACATTCACCCATTCATGCACTCATTCATACACCGACGGCGATGTCAGCCATGCTAGGCGCCATCCAGCTCGTCGGGAGCAGCTGGGGTTAGGTGTCTTGCTCAAGGACACCTCGACACTTGGTCAGGTGGAGCCAGGGATTGAACCACCAACCTTACGATTTGTAGACAACCTACATGAGCCACTCAACCACTGCCGCCCGCATATGATGAACCACGCGCAACGCACCACTGACTTTAGACTAGTTTTTTTTGGTTAGTAGCGCAATTGTCTTTTGAAACTGCAAAATAGTATAAGAGATGGTTTGCGCCGGAGCACGCCTCCTTTTTTGCCGCCCAGGGAGCGCAAGTTCATTCCCTAGTTTGCCGACGTGCGTCTGTGGAGGGAAAAACCCGCTGTGCGCCAGTGCAAAATACGAAATGATACATGCGTCACTGACAAAGTCAATTGCGCTGGGTGCAAGATAGGGCCCACTGTGTCTGATTCTCACAATTTTTTTGGTAAATCATTCCAAAGTTTAGGGGCTAAGTAGGGAAAGGATCTTAAAAAAGTTCCTCATGAATAAAATAAGTTTCTCATGTTCTTCAGTATCATCTGACAAATACAATAATGATGCATAGTCCCATGGGATGTTGGCTATCAACAAGAAGGCAACTCCTATGAATAATTGGGAATGGGACGCAAGCGTAGGATTGATCACCCTGTCGCTGGCCGCCTTTGGGGAGGGTGCACAGCAAATTGTGTGGTGTTACATTTTCAGTGTAATTCCTAATAGTGTTACAGTGTTAAAATAAAAGTGTACATTTAGTGAAATTAGCACCGGCTTGTGTGAAATGGTGCCCCAAAGTGGTGTTATATTTTGGTGCTTCATTTACAAACGCCTGTGCAGTGTTAATTGTACATACGGGAACTTCACATAATTGAGACAATGCAGTCCGCATTTGAGGATCAGGTCAGTTCGAAAAAATGGCGGCTCTGTCGGTGGACTTATGCAATTGAAAGCGAAGACAAAAACAAGGTAAGATTTAGAATTTTATTTTTTGTTATATTTGATTTCATAAATTGTATTAATATACTGTTTTAAAATTTAACGTTACTATAAGCTGTGTATGTGAGCAAGGTAGCATGCATAATCATTCCTTAGAGTCACATTAAAAGCCCCAGGTGTTGTAATTTTTATTTAATGGCAGCATTTTTTTAAACATACTTTAATGTAAGATGGTTTAACTTATAAACGTATGGTATGGTTTTAACTTTCGCTTTGAATAATATTACACGTTGAAAACGTGCTTTAACCATAGAGAAACTGGCATTTCGAACTGGCAAAACTACAGTAGCAACGAAAACGCGTTATATGTATGGTTCTAAGCTATTTTTTTTTATTTAATCTAATTAATTACATTTTTATAAGATTTTTGGCGCGGACACGTACACTGGCTCAGTGCTTATTTTACATACGGGAAGTTTCCGTAGCCACAGTGTTCATTCGTAAACAGTGCTTGAAGCAGAGCAGACGGTTATGCTAGTTGTCCTTTGGCACATGGCGTTCAAGTTAATTAATGGAAGTTTAGGGCAAAGGTAAGAATTACAATCCTGTTTTTGTTTGTTTTAAAAAATATAATGTCGACGGTCAGTCTATTTTATATAGGAGTTTTGTGAGAATTACTGTGGTTGTTGCCTCGTTCTAAACTTTTCATATTCTAATGTGTGATATCAATTTCATTGTCCTCTTGATAATGTACGGTTACAACTTCAATTTTTTGTCAGTTTAAGTAGTAAATGTATATTATAACTATAAAATATGTAATTTTTGAGACTATATGTTATAATGACGCACCAATTAATTTTAAGCCAGTTTAAAACATGCTGTATCTTATCTTTAATTTGATGAATTTTGTTAGTGAAAACTAACATTTAATAGTAACAAAAACGCTTTATGTCTTGTAAGTTACGTGTATGGCTATTTGCTGTTTTTTAATCGAGCTAATTTAATTTGATTAATTTTGGCGCGGAGATGTACACCGGTTCAGTGTTTATTTTACATACGGGAAGTTTCCGTCCTCACAGTGTTCATTTGTAAACCGGGGCTAAAGCAGAGCAGACGGTTATGAAAGTTAAAGAAAGACTTTACGTTACAATCCTGTTATTTTTGATATTATAAATAATGACAGTCAAAAAGGACTCCTTTGTGATTTTTAGTATGTTTGAAAGTTCCGCTTCCGAGTCTGTAGTAAGTTACGTGTATAACGGTAAAACTGATTAAAAAGTAATTAAAAAGGTATAATTCCAAAGCACTATTTGTGAGTGTGGGTAAATTGGCCATTTTCTTGCACAATAGTAATGCTTCTAGTCAGGGTAATCGAAATCTTGAAATTTAAGGAACATTAACCATAATTTAACCTTTTTGAAATGCCAGCTTTGAGGTAATTAAAGTCACGTGTAAATGTAATGTGTGTCAACATACAAGTAATTCAGTAGCTCGTCAAAGCAGCATACCACAACCTTTTAGTGTATATGCCTTGTTTCTAATGTTTATTTTTGTTTTAAAGCAAGTAATCGAAGTGACCGACAGAATGCTGTTTAAAGTGCAGTACCAACATCATAAAAAGTACATAAAGCATAATGGATCAGCATATGATGACTTGATTAAGGATGGTAAGTTTTCTTTTGGATTGTGATATTTGACTATTACAATTTTACATTTTATGTGTTTCAGTTTATTACAGATTTTATTAAGTATGTTACATAATGGATGAGCTAAATTTTTATTTAAATGTTTGTTGTATTCACATATTTCTGTTCTGTGCTTTTCTGTTCATTTTGTTTGTTCAGTCAAGCAAAAATTTGGGATCTCTCCAGATCATAACATCTATTTAGCCGACGAGACTGGAACAGAAGTAGATGAAGATGTTTTTGCAGACATTATTGAGCAAAAGCCTGACACTCTTTGGACGATATGCTGTGGCTATTACAGGTATAAAAGGCTGTAACAGGTTTTATCAAGTTATATATTAATTCATTGTAAAGTTATTATGTAGTTTGAATTTTCTATTCGATTTTAAGATCCTCCTGCCAACATAACCTCTCCATCTGCAAATGAGACTGAAACGCTGTCACTTCATTCAGTTGCATCTTCATCAGACACACAGCCATCAGACAGCGACGGTCCTTTCCTCTCACCTAAAAGAGCTCGTTCTGTTGACCATTCACAAGAAGCTAAGGAGGTACATTACTTGCTTAAAAATGTGAATGTTGTTTTATTAGGGTCTGTTTACACTTGCTTTTAAGATGTGTTTTCGTCGATCGGATCACAAGCGGACGAGTGAGACGCATTCTGTTTACACCTGGTATTTAAATCTGTCTCTTTTGACCGCTTCTGTCCTAATTACTATAAGGGGATGGTCTGTAGACTGTGGGCGAGTCTCTTTGCTGTCATTTAAACGTGAGCGGAAGTAATGACGGGTTTAAATTGACGTGAACTGTCAATGTCCTCTGCTTGTGTTGTGTGTAAACATACTGCACATGCTGCTATTTAAGAGCAATCGTTGAAATAAGCTTGCACAACACACGCTTTCACGCAATTGAAAAATAAAACTAATAAAAGACGCTGAGAGCGGCTGCTTTAGTTTTGTCAATGAAAGTTTAAAGAGAGTGCTGTACAGTGGGTGTTCGTGCTAGAAGTCAGAAAAGATGTAAAACATTGTGCTCAGTACTAGGGGTGGGAATCGCTTGGACCCTCATGAATCAATTCAGAATCGATTCTTAGGGTCCCGATTCGATTCAGAATCGATTCTTGACGTACTAATTTGCATATCTGTGACGTCATTACGGCACATTTGCTCTCAAAGCCAGACTAATGTTTGCGCTTTTGCTACTAGTCTCTGAACTGTCATATACTGTACTTTAATGCAACTAAGGGAAAAAATGTCTTTCTTATATACATATATGTCCTGTTTCTGTTGTAAGACATTAAAAATAGTAATTAAACGTGACATATTAATTCTATATATTAACCGGCATTAACTTCCATGAACTGACAAACGCGAAGCGTCTAATCATCATCATTATACACAGTGATTGGCAGTATTACTGTATTTATATAATGCAGCGCACCCATCGACTGAATAACAAACTATGTGCATATTTTGGTAACACTTTAAAATAATGGTCAATACTTAATAGGTAGTTACACAGGAAGTAATGCAGAACAAATGGTTAGTGCTGCATTAACACTGTTATCACTACTGGTAACTAATAAAGAAGAGCGATTAACTAATCAGTAGTTAATAGCATACTAATGTTTGGGTTAAGTAACAACCAGTTACCCATTACTTATTTAATAGTCATTATTAACCACTACATGTTGAATAAATCCTGGCGAACAATACACCAACCAAGACACATTTTTAAAAAAACTATAAATTAACTACATATTTACAGATGCTGTAAATTAATTATGATGTGCGTGCGTGCGTGCCCGTGTATGAGCTATATGATCACATTTTGATCGTTTATGTTATCTCTATATTGATTCATGATTAAATCAAATCCAGAACGTAGAATTAACGTAAGACTAGAAACGTAAGAATTAACCCCATCTTAATTATTTAATTATTATCACTTGCTTTTATGGTAAATAGTTAATAAATCCATGTTTGATTTTGAACCCATACGCTGTCACTTTAAGGAGGGGGAGGTGCATGACGTCATGCGGAAGTCACTCAGACAGCAAGCGCGTGCTGCGGCTAATATTAGAGCTGTTGTGTGATTAATTGAACACATCGATTCAACAAGAAATTTGAGTTATCTTTTCACAAACTGCTAAAGCTACAGAGAAGAGAAACGGAGAAGAGAAGCAAAACAGAGAAGAGATTTTGCTGCGATGCAAAGAAACAACCAAAGCCAGGCACATGGATTAACAGTTGCCATTTTGTGTTAATTAAGTAACGTTAACGTTAGCCTTTTTGAGTAAAGTCTTATGTAAAATATGGCACTGACTACTCATAAATTAAATATTTAACATTTAGTAATCTGTGTAACTATTAAGTATTTTTAAAGAATTTATTAAAAATATATAACGTTACATTATGATGAGTCATATGTTTCTACATGGATGCAGACAAAGGTCCGCTCTACTGTTGGTGTTGTTTCTCGCTTCAGTTTGCATAACGTTACTTTATGCCTTTACAGTACCATTTCTTTTATTTGTAATAGTGTTGTTATTATAAAAGTACAGGATTGTGTCTTTACTAGGGGGTTACCATGATTTGTACCTTAGAATACAATTTCTTATAATTAATTGTGCTAATTACTAGTACATTACCATGTTTTTCACTTTAAAATAATGGTCAAGATTTTAAGTAATTTCTTAAGATTTATGTCTTAAGTCCTGAGTAATAACTAATAAGTTACAATGTTTTCACTTTAAAATAGTGGTCAAAATTTTAAGTAATTTCTTAAGATTTATGTCTTAAGTCCTGAGTAATTACTAATAAGTTACCGTGTTTTTCACTTTAAAATAATGGTCAAGATTTTAAGTAAGTTCTTAAGATTTATGTCTTAAGTCCTGAGTAATTACTAATAAGTTACCGTGTTTTTCACTTTAAAATAATGGTCAAGATTTTAAGTAATTTCTTAAGATTTATGTCTTAAGTCCTGAGTAATTACTAATAAGTTACCGTGTTTTTCACTTTAATATAATGGTCAAGATTTTAAGTAATTCATTAAGAACAGCGTGGTAATACTTGAATAATTACTAATGGGTTACCATGATTTTCTTAATATTAAGTCAGTCTTCCAGACTTATAAACATCAGTAATAAGGGATATGTCTACAGAGGTTGAAAACATGGAATCTGTATTTTGTGAGGTAAGTTAGTTAGAGATTAAGAGGTGTATTCCTTAGGTTGTTTTTGGTTAAATCAATAAGATAGAAAACAGAATAAAAATGCTAAAAATTAAATGTATATGGTAATATAAGAATTGAATCCTTAAGAGTTACCATATTTTACCCTTTCAGTGATGATAGGTAACATGAGTAATTCAAAGTAATTAAGTAAACATATTTTTTTTTCAGATTGTATTATTTATAGTTACAGCAGTGTTTCTCAAACGGGCCCCCAAATTTTATAACATTTTGTAAAGTACATTATCATAAATTGTGTGTAATTTAACCTCAGAAAAAATAAGGCTACTAACCAACAGCACCAAATTGTAGAATTTAATATGTTTTGTGTAATAAAAAATAAATAGATTTTAGAATTACACAAAGGGGGCGGCACGCCGAAAAAGTTTACAGGATCAGACTTTATTTATTGGTATGTGACTGTTGATATGTATTTAATTCATAGTTACTTGAAATAAGTCTTAGTTAATGTATTGTTCACCAGGATCTTTCAACATTGCAGTAGTTAATATGTAACCAGTTGTTACTTAACCCAAACATTAGTATGCTATACCTACTGATTAGTTAATTGCTCTTCTTTATTAGTTATCAGTAGTGATTTCAGTGTTAATGCAGCACTAATCATTTGTTCTGCATTAGTTCCTGTGTAACTAACTATTAAGTATTGACCATTATTTTAAAGTGTTACCCATATTTTTACAGAAGTATATTCATGTTATATCTAAACAGTCAGCGGATGGTTTAGGGCAGGGGTGTCCAATACGTCGATCGCAAAGGCAATGCCGGTAGATCGCACATAAGTTAACTGCTGCTCCACATGCGAATTTGTCATTATGGTCTTTTAGAGTAATTGTGAAACACGCAGGTCTTTTTGAGTTGCTGCGCCTTATGTCTCAAATGTGTTTTGCCAGGCCACTGCAGCTCAGTCGTTTTTAACTTCCAAAATTCACAAGGATGCGCATTCTTGCCTCATGCAGGAGTTGATCCACATGCACGGTGTGTGTGCATTTAAAGTGTTCTTTCTCTTCTGCTCTTGTAAGCTCCACTATGCGCTCGTGCAGTGCGCGCTCTCTCAAGTTGTCTGTGTGTAGCACCGCTCCCCCACTTGAGTTCCGCCTTTTGTTTCTGATAACGTCACGTTATTATTTTGTAAACTAACATTTAAGAATCGATTCTTGACATTTGTGAATTGATTCAGAATCGGCCCACGTCCGAATCGCAATTAATCCAAGAATCGATTTTTTGTCCCACCCCTACTCAGTACCTCAGATTACAAAATGGGCAGAGAGTAGGCGGTCTTGTGTGGCTGTTCGAAAACATGTTCAACCACATGTGCGTTTACACTACAAAAGCAATCAGATGTGTTTTCGACTACATCTGAATGTGGTTGAAAGTGGTCGAAAGTGGATAAGCTTAAAGCACTTTGAACACGTTTACACCTGGCGTTAACATCGTCTATTTGTGATCTGAAAACACATCTTAATACCAAGTGTAAACAACCTACTAGATTAATTTACCATATTTACAAATTATCTTTGTTTTTTTAGCTTGTGAAAAGTGTTTTAGAAAAAAAGCCTGCAGGAGAGAAGATATTTCAGGAATACAGAAAAACAGGGAAAATCACAGATTCCACAAGACAAATTCTTGTTAATGCACTGGTTGGAGACATGATTGATAAACATGGGTAGGGTAAAGGATTTTATTACCTTTTCTCAGTTTAACTTGGTTTGACAATACAGTATGGGGATAACCATTTTAACTGTAGTCAATTGAGCAGTTTTACTGCATATAACAGTGTAGCTTTATTTGTCCACCAAGGTGTATTCCACCTAAGGAGGTCAGGGTTAAATATGCAGTTGGGATTGTGACACTGTTCCCCTCCCTCAAGGATCCTTATTCTAGACAAGGCTATGTGAGTTTTTTTTACTTTTCAAATGAATATTTTTCTTAACTCTTTCCCTGTCAAAGACGTTTTCCCTGTCAATGACGAGTTATCTCGTCAATTAAGGGCAAACCATTCCCTGCCAATGACGAGTTTTTCGGCTATCCATATTTTCGCTATCATCCACTAGATGGCACTCTTACACAACTCCAGAAGGCATTCAACTTTTTTGAAAATCATAAATATGCTGGCAACTTAAAAAAAACTGTTGGTGGGGAAAGAGTTAAAGGCTCTTTTGTAATATATTTTTTATAAGCTGTTTGTAATTAAGTTGTAACTGCTGTAATTTTAAATTGTTTTGCATTCATTTTAGGAACACTTCTACGATGCAGAGGGTAATTCGGGGTACATAGCCTGGAGACTTAAAACGGTTCAACGTAACAACCGCTGCAGCAGGACCACTACTTCAGAGGCCACTTGTGAAAGAAGGGGACCTGGAACTCAAAGAGCATTTTTTACATCAGAAATGCAGCTGGAGGGAGATCGTTGTCAAGAAGCTATTTCATTTCTGAAACACTGTTTGGATCCAGAGCAAGTGGCTGCAAAGATGAAATCTACCTTTCAGTATCGCCAGAAAATGATCCATGATCCTGAAAAGTCATCCTCTGTTATTTCTTTATTTCCGAGGTTTCTTGACACAAAAGGACTGGTAAGTATTGCATCTATGAGTTGTTGTTGTCTTTGTTTAAAAGGGCTTTTGAGCTGCAATACTTAGTAATTTGACAAATAATTCCATGCTTTTATCCATATACCATTTTAGGTGCTGCAAGACTTTCAGTTATTGTTTGGAGTGGAGACTGCATCTAAGCTTCTGGAGAAGTGGGACTCTTGTCTGAAACAAAAAGTCATTCAAGAAGCCAAAGCCCTGACCCAGTCACTGCATCTGAGTTGTCTGATTCAGTCGGCAGAACTGCAATGCAACACCAGTCATGGAGCTACAGGTAGTTCAGTATGTATGGTAATCAAAGGAGGACAGATAATCATTTCATGTGTACATAAAATACTTCTGTATATAGGTTTGTTATAGTTTTTTTTTCTGATCATAGATTGGGACAGTGAGATGTCGTCCCTCTTATTGCTGGTGTATCTCCTACCACCACCTTCTAGTGGAAATAAGAAGGTTGTCAAGATCAGTGTGCGTGAAGCTGTAGACCGTGTAGTAAAATTTCATAAGGTATGCTTACTTTTAATGTTATGTAAGAGTGTTGATATGCAATGTGTGGTGATACGTAGGTAATTTTTGTCAGGTATTTAAATAGTGATTTTTTTTCATAGTTGCAGTAACACTAATGTAAGATGGCAATGTAAGATGTTTTTTTTTTTGGCTGTTAAATTAAATGAATTAAGTCATATGATATTTAATAAATAGAAATATGTTAATAATATGTCCTTATTGCAATGTATATGCACTCTCTTTGTAATGTCATACTTAAGTTTTTTCAGTTTGTACTTGTTTTTTTTAGTCCTGTTGCAGTTTTGAAGAAGTTCTTGGATCAACACAGACAACACAGCCCTACATCTTGGCAGTTGGGACTTCGAAGAGTAGCATCCATGAGTACTACATTGTGTTGGATGGGCAGCTCATTCCCTGCATGGCTAAGTCCTCTCTCTCAGCCTTTGATGAACTTTTCAAAACTCATTATGTGTTTGGCATTTCATATGATGCTGCTTTGCACAATATGTTTACCTTTCTTCAAACAACCATCTACAACATTGATGTAGGCATTACCCATGAAAGCCCTCGAATCGGAGATCTTCGGGCCAAGGTTCTTAATTAAGTACTGTTGCAAAGTTTTCTTGAGAAGATGTTTAGGTGCTTTGTTTGCAAATTAAGTTCTAGAACAGTTACCGAGTTAATTCGCCATCTCAAGTTTTCTCATGCTTTTTATCCTGGCAGAAGGTTACAGTTGGTATGCGATCAGGATGGGTGTTGTCAAAAATTTGTTACCTTTTCTGGCTTTAGAAAACATATCCAAACAAGGCACAACAGTAGAATATCTGAAATGCTGTCATTAGAACCTCCCTCTAATCCCTCTGTCATGCAGTCATCCAGCATATTTTCAGAAAGTCCAGGAACATCTTTAAGTGCCCATGAGAGAACATCACGAACCCAAGAAATGTGTGCATCACTAATTGCAAAACTGCAGAGTAGTGGAGTAGCTACCAATGTAATTACATCAGTGGCTGAAAATATGGAGGAACTTATTTATGAAATGCACTCGAACATTAAAGAAGGTGTTGTTCAGTTGCTTGAAACTAATGAGCAAAGGGAAGGTGTTGAAGAATATTTTGACAATCTTGAGAATCCCTTCTCTAAATTCACAACAGAGACTCGATGGAAAAAATACTTTTTTGAGACCTGGGGGGTTGTAGAACCAGTTGAAATCCCTTTAGGAGTGAGATATGACACTAGACAAAATACAACTACAGGAACATACGACCAAGTTCCAGTCACTGATAAATTTATTTATGTCCCTTTATTACAGACTTTAAATTTCATGTTCAGAAACGAAGAAATCCATAAACATTTTGTACAGCAAAGTGAGGAAAGAGACATTTTAAGAGAGTTCTGTGATGGCAGCTATTTTAAAGAGCATCCTCTCTTTTCCAAAGAAAACAACTCTCTTCAAATACAACTTTTTTATGATGACTTTGAAACCTCAAATCCTCTGGGCTCCAAACATGGCATCCATAAGGTTGGAAGTATGTATTTTGTCTTGAGAAACCTATCTCCTAAGGTTAACTCGGCCCTTATGAATATTCATCTTTTGGCACTTTTTCACACACAAGATGTCAAGAAGTATGGCTTCAGTGCCATCTTGGAGCCTATTGTGCGTGATATTAAAATTCTTGAGAGCTCTGGAATTAAGTTGCCAGTCTCTGATGAACCAGTACGTGGAACAATAGCTCAGGTAACTGGTGATAATTTGGGAATGCACACACTTTTTGGGTTTTTAGAATCATTTAGTGCAAACTATTTTTGCCGGTTTTGTCTTATTGATAAGCTTTCTTCTCAGAGTATTTTTTTGTGATGACCATCCGGACGTAGTATTGCGTGACAAAGTTCTACACGATGAGCACTGTCAAAGCCTTCTTTCTGATGCTGGCCTGCAGTCATCATTTGGTGTCAAAAGACCATGTTTACTCAATGAGCTGCAGTATTTTAATATTTCTGACAATTATGCAGTGGATATCATGCATGACATATTAGAGGGAGTGGCACAGTTGGAGATATTTGTCTGACAGCAATGTTGTGTCTTTACAGGCTGCAAGCAATAGAATTTACTCGTTTAACTATGGTTATGTTGAACGTAAAAACCGACCTACTATGCTTAGATTTGAACAAGCTGGAAATGGGGTGGGTCTCAATGCCATCCAGACATTTTGCCTGATTAGAAATTTGCCTCTAATTTTTGGAGATCTGGTTGAACCAGAAAATAAACACTGGAGCTTACTGCTTCTTTTACTACAGATAATAAATATTGTGTTTTCTCCGGTCATCTCGGATGGAATGACTGTTTATCTGAAATATTTGATCTGTGAACACCACACCCTGTTCAAAGAGCTCTATTCAAGAAGTCTTACTCCTAAGCATCACTTCATGGTTCATTATCCCAGATGCATCAGGAAGATAGGGCCACTTGTTCATGTTTGGGGGATGCGTTTCGAAGCAAAACATCGCTTTTTTAAAAAAAGTATTAAAAATTTCAAAAATATTACTAAGTCATTAGCTCTAAAACATCAGATGTCTATTGCATACCACTGGGAATCTCAGCCATTTAAGTGTATTGAGTGTGGACCTGTATCAAGCGTTCAGCTTTGTAGCCTGTTAAACTGTGAATTGATTGCAGAAAAACTGCAAATCGACATTGATTGTTATGTTGATCTTTTTACTTGGATTTCTTGTTTTGGGACAGAATACCGTTCAGGTCTTCTTGTTTGTTCAGATATGAAAGATGATCTTCCTGTCTTCAGTAAGATTACTGATATAATTGGATTTGATGGTCAACATTTTTTGTTGACTTGTGATTTTGAGACTTTATGCTTTGTTGAACATCTACACTCATTTCAAGTCCAAGAGGGGCTTTGTAGGAATGTCTCTATTTTGAATGTGGAAACCTTGCGTTTCTTTAAGCCGTTTGACCTTCAAACATCTTATGGATTTCAGCAAAATGACCTTTATATTGTTCCTATACATGTTTTTATATAAAGGCCTTCATTTTAGACAGTACTTTTGTGCTCCGGTCTTGTTTGGATGTACCTTTTTAAGTAAAGTTGTAGACCTTCACAAATCTTAATCCCTCTACAGTTTTATATATGTTGAAAATGTGAAATTGCACACAAAACATGGACAGTCATATAAAATGAATTAACTTGAATGCTTTGTTGAACTAATGTGTTTGTTCCCAGTATTTAGTAAACATGCTGTACTGAATGTATTTGTGAAAACCAGTTACAAACTGATTCTTGGAAAAAAATAAATATTGATTGTTTTAAAAATGTTCATGACCTGTTTATTAATACACTG
Source organism: Misgurnus anguillicaudatus (assembly GCF_027580225.2). NCBI lineage: Eukaryota > Metazoa > Chordata > Actinopteri > Cypriniformes > Cobitidae > Misgurnus > Misgurnus anguillicaudatus. Next base: position 30,199,737 of record NC_073350.2, on the reverse strand, counting down.
CAATCATTTTGAGTATGGATATGTTAAAAGTAGCAAACAGTTTAAAAATGTATTAATGTTCATTACTTACGTGGTGTTAAAACAGATTTTAACCTTAATTAATGTGCAGTTTTTAAAATAAATGCGTGGTAGGGATTTTACATTCACTACCTCAGTGTAAAAATAAACTCTAAATGTGTGTTTAATACACTCTTGTGGGGAGTAAAACATAATGTACTCTGGAGTATATTGTACACTCTTGGTGTAAAATAATGTACACTGTTTAAGGGTATATATTCAACACTGTTAAAAGTGTTGATGTCACGGGGTGACGACTTTTTAGGGCGGAACCAAAAGTTGAGGAAGTTTGGTTCCGCCCGGATGTTTCCACCCCGACCGGAAAAATGGAAACACCGGACATCCGGCGGCTCCGCGAAGGCTGTAATCAGCCGATTGGGCACAGCTGTGCCTAGTTAAAGAGATCGCCGGGTAATTGGATAACGGGAGTGTAAAGAGAAGTATAAAAAGCACAGTTAGATGACAGTTGGCAGTTGAGTGTGTGCTGAGGAACGGAGCTGTGCTCATTGTTAGACGTGGTGACTGGCTATATTTCTCTCTCTTCCCTCCTCTCTTGTTGCAGTTACGGTGGACCGGCTGGATTTGAGGAATAACCCTACGGGTAGAAAAGGAACCCTGGTCCAACTAGTATTTTGGAAGGATTAAAGCGAGAAGGGATTTGACCTCGTTACACAACGTAAACAAAGGCTATCCGCTGTGAGTATGTCCGTGGTGTAGCATAACTGGCAGACACTTACATTGTGTGATCGTTGGAGTCTTCTAGGATTAGGAAGGCGGCCCTACCCCTATAAGTAGCGTGGTGGGCGAGCCGCTAGAAGCATACATTCCATACAGCCACAGCAACGCGACTTTGGTCTGGTCGTTTTGCCATCGCCTCTACGTTAGCCCCAAGCACAGTGGAGGATATCGGGCGTTTCCCTTGTGGTGTTGCACTTACAGTGTGGTGAGTGAGACTTTACAAATTCATAAGCTTTTTCACGTTAGAGTGGTGCTGTGTATTTGCTGTGGGTTGCTGTGTGTCTTGTCAGAAGCCCCGCACCATCCATTCTCTTCCCTGGAAGGAGGACGGAGGGGCCAACGACCTCAGACCTCATTGCCATCATACGCTGTGTGCTGTTTAAGAGTACGAAGAGACGCAGACCAAGAGCTGTGAAGGACTGTGAGTAAAATATTAGAAGCATTTGCGGTGTAAGCTTATCTGTGTTTGTATTGTCGCAGAGTCGGAGGCGAAAGGGTCCGCCGCCCCCGTGGTCTCTACGAAAGGGCGCCCCTATCCGGGATTCGATCGGCCTACGGACAGTGGGGATAGGGCAGCGCTCGACCCGGCGAGGTGGTGTGTGACCTTCGCCCCCCTGCTGACCTAAATAAGAACCGACTGTGAATGCGATACTTATCCAGAAAGCTGTAAGCAGCGGAGCCGGTGAGAAACATTCCAAGTTCAGTAGCAGTGTTTCTGTGTCCTAGCGATCACCTGTGGAGAGAGAGAGGAAAACGAGAGTGAATCAGCAAAGAGCCGACTGTGAACGTGATACTGACCCAGAAAGCTGTAAGCAGCGGAGCCGGTGAGAAACATTCCAAGTTCAGTAACAGTGTTTCTGTGTCCTAGCGATCACCTGTGGAGAGAGAGAGGAAAACGAGAGTGAATCAGAAAAGAGCCGACTGTGAACGTGATACTTACCCAGAAAGCTGTAAGCAGCGGAGCCGGTGAGAAACATTCCAAGTTCAGTAACAGTGTTTCTGTGTCCTAGCGATCACCTGCGGAGAGAGAGAGGAAAACGAGAGTGAATCAGTAAAGAGCCGACTGTGAACGTGATACTTACCCAGAAAGCTGTAAGCAGCGGAGCCGGTGAGAAACATTCCAAGTTCAGTAACAGTGTTTCTGTGTCCTAGCGATCACCTGTGGAGAGAGAGAGGAAAACGAGAGTGAATCAGCAAAGAGCCGACTGTGAACGTGATACTTACCCAGAAAGCTGTAAGCAGCGGAGCCGGTGAGAAACATTCCAAGTTCAGTAACAGTGTTTCTGTGTCCTAGCGATCACCTGTGGAGAGAGAGAGTAAAACGAGAGTGAATCAGTAAAGAGCCGACTGTGAACGTGGTACTTACCCAGAAAGCTGTAAGCAGCGGAGCCGGTGAGGAACATACAAAGTTCAGTAACAGTGTTTCTGTGTCCTAGCGATCACCTGTGGAGAGAGAGAGGAAAACGAGAGTGAATCATTGAGGAACCGACGGTGAACGTGATACTTACTCAGAAAGCTGTAAGCAGGGAGCCGGTGAGAAACATTCAAAGTCCAGTAACAGTGTCTTTGTTGTCCTAGTGGCCGCCTGTGGAGAGAGAAAAAGGCGAGAGTGAACCATTGGGCACGGACAGTGGGAAAGACCTCTACCAGCCACACCAAAAATTGTCTGCCTCCAGGAGAGAAGAAGGAGGGCGCCACGGCTAGCAGGGTCCAGGCGGGAGCCTGACGTTTCCCTCTTTCCCCGTTGATGGTGGTTGGCACCCCTGTTGTTCTGTCCCTGTTTACCCGTGGCTGTAGTCTCCCTGGAGGGAGGAGAAGAAGCCATTAGTTTTAAATTTCCCTTCCCCAATTTCCCCAGTCCTTTTAAGTATTTAAATTCAATAAAGCTTGTTTTAAATTTTACTCACCTGTTCCATGTTTGTCTGGTCATTGGGTCGGCTTTGGGGACCTCCTCGAGGTGGGAGTTAAAAAGGGGCGTGGCTTAGTCAAATACAGCCAGCCCCTAGTGGTGACAGATTTTGGCGTAGTCGGCAGGATCCCACCTCGAGTTGAGTAACCAAGGTCACCCAATGACTGACAACGCGGGGCCAGCAGCCCCACCCCGTGCCACACCCGTTATCATGGGCAGCCCATGGGTCCAGAGATATGGAGGAGCAGAGTCGGAGGTACGCCTGACCGAATGGAAGGCCCAACTGGAGTACTTGGCCGACTTGCAGGGCCTTAGCGCCGCCCAGCGGCTCCAATTTGTGTTGAACTCCCTAGAAGGAGAAGCACGGCGAGAGGTACAAGCCGCCCCCGAAGCAATTAGAGCCACCGCCCAGACTGTGTTCCAGTTCCTTGCTGAACAATATGGTGACCATACCCCCGTAGCTGTCCTCCGTTCACAATTTTTTAATTGTAAACAAGGCCCCCGACAACCTATTCGAGTTTTTGCCCTCAGGCTGCGGGAGCAGTTCACTCGCCTGCAAGCCCGACGAGACCATGGGCTAGGAGATGGAGAAGCTTTGTTACGCGACCAGTTCCTCCTGGGGATGAAAGAAGGCCCCGTGAGACAAAGTCTGAGGGTCCAGTTTCGGAGGGACCCCGGGCTTACCTTCGAAGATCTAAAGAAGGAGGCGCTAGCCCTGGAGGGTGATGAGGCCGAAGTAACCGAAACCCCTGTATGTGCAGCCGTAAGTGGAAACACAGCAGCACCACCTGAACACACAGACTGGAAGCAAGCCCTGAGGGTAGAGTTGTTGAAAGATGTCCGAGAGCAGATGTCGGAACTATCTAAGACCCTCTTGGGAGAACTTCGCCAAAGTAGGGCGCGAGAGGAACCGAGGCCGGCACCCCGAGAGCGAGTCTACTCTGAGAGGGGCCGAGAGCCACCGGGACGCCCGAATCGTTTGAACCGGCCCCGCTTTGAGTGGGATGACCAAGGGCGGCCAATCTGCAATCGGTGTGGAGAACCAGGGCATTACAGTCGCCAGTGCGGGCCTCGCAGGGCATCGGAGGGGGGTTTTTAAGACGACCGGCCACAGTGGGTCGTGTGGCCGGGGCCCCTAGAGAAGACCCTGGAAGACGTGAGAATTCTAGAGACCAGATGGTTGGGCACAGCCCAATGGCGGAGGTGAAGGTATGTGGCAAGACAATACAGTGCCTAGTAGATACGGGCTCTCAAGTGACATTGTTTGCGGAAAGTCTCTCGCAGGAAGTATTTGGGAAGCAGAGTGCCCAAGGAGGGGAGGCCCCCTGGCTGACGTTGCGGGGCGCCAACGGCCTAGAGATCCCTTATATTGGCTACCGGCTGACGGACTTAGAAGTTCATGGGGTGTTGGTTCCCCAAAAAGGAGTGATTATCGTGGAGGACAGATGTTTGGGTGTCCATCGAGCCCTATTAGGTATGAACGTCCTCTCCGAATGTTGGGAGGAGTTATTTCGGGCTAAGCCCGGCCCTAGGATCTCCCCTGTCGAGAGGCCCCTATGGGAGCAAGTAGTAGCCGACTGTCGTCGGGTCCAGATGACCCAGGTCCGCAGAGGCCGGGAAGAGGTAGGAAGAGTGATGTGTCGATTTGCTCTGTCTATTCCCCCTAGGAGTGAGGCCATGGTGTGGGTGAGAGTAGCCCCCCGAGGAGTTGGCCCCGAAGAATGGGTATTGGTTGAACCTCACGCCGATTGCCCCCAAGTGGAAGTAGCACGAGGCCTAGCGGTGGTCCGCCGGGGGAGGGTCCCTGTGAAGGTCCGAAACGACCACCCCTACCCAGTATACTTACACCGACACCAGCGGCTGGCCCGATTAACGGGGGTTGCGCCCCATCAGGTGAGGGAGGAGAGAGATGTTAGGTTCCGTCAGGTGTGCCCCACTGTCATCGAGGTGGCCCTGACCCAGATGGAAGCCCCTTCGAACAACGGGGGGAGGGACGTGCCGAGGCACTTGACAGGTGAGTCCCTGCAAGGGGAAGAGTTGGAACAGGCGCAGACACAAAGACTCCAAGCCCTCCTTCAGAAATGGCAACATGTATTCGCAAGACACGAGGAGGATTATGGGTGTACTAAGGTGGTGGAACACCATATACCGACTGGAGATGCAGGACCCAGTAGAGAGAGGTACCGGCCGATCCCACCCACCTTGTATACAGAGGTACGCTCACTACTGCAGGGTATGCTGGAGCGAGGCGTCGTCCGGGAAAGTAGTAGCCCATGGGCAGCCCCTATCGTACTTGTACAGAAAAAGTCAGGAGCTTGGAGGTTTTGTGTGGACTATCGGAAGCTTAACCTGGTGACCAAGAAAGACGCTTTTCCCTTACCCCGGATTGAAGACTCCCTTGCCGGTCTCACACGGTCTGCTTGGTACTCCACTTTGGATCTGGCCAGTGGATATTGGCAGGTGCCAGTGGCCGAGGCCGATAGAGAGAAGACCGCCTTTACGACCCCGTTCGGACTATTCGAGTGGGAACGGATGCCTTTCGGGCTCTGTAACGCTCCGGCCACGTTCCAACGCCTCATGCAGCGCTGTCTTGGAGGTCAGTTAATGGAGTCAGTCTTGGTATATTTGGATGATGTAATTGTGTATTCCCCAGATTTCGATTCCCACCTCCGACACCTCGAAGAGGTTTTCCAGGCGATGGAGAAATATGGGCTGAAGTTGCAACCCGACAAATGCCATCTGTTGAGGCGGGAAGTCCAGTTCCTGGGCCACGTGGTCAGCGCTGCTGGGGTGGCCGTAGACCCTGGGAAGGTCTCCGCGGTAAGAGACTGGAGTGCACCCAAGACTGTGAGGCAAGTGCGGTCATTTCTAGGGTTTGTGGGGTACTACAGACGGTTCATAAAAGACTTTTCAAAGATTGCCAAGCCCCTTAACCAGCTACTGGTCGGCACAGGGCGAAACCGGGGACGGGGGTCACCCCCTATTGATTGGGATGAGTTCTGTGAGGGGGCATTTCAGAGATTGAAACAGGAATTGTTACAGGCTCCTATCTTGGCCTATGCAGACTTTACCCAACCATTTCTCTTGTATACAGACGCTAGCAACCTGGGGCTGGGAGCAGTCTTGGCCCAACGACAAGCGGGTACGGAACGGGTGATCGCCTACGCAAGCCGAAGCCTCCACCCAGCGGAGAGGAACGATGCGAACTACAGCTCATTCAAACTGGAACTGCTGGCCCTGAAGTGGGCCCTGAGCGAGAAGTTCAAGGACTACCTCTGGGGTGCGAAGGTAACGGTGATTACAGACAATAATCCTCTGGTTCATTTACAGACAGCGAAGTTGGGAGCTGTGGAGCAGCGCTGGGTGGCACAACTTGCCAATTTCGATTACCAACTGCAGTATCGGCCCGGCCGGGAACACACGAACGCGGATGTCTTGTCCCGATTGCCAGAGGTGGACGGCCCCGGTGGCTGTGATGGCCAAGAAGAGGAAAGCCAAGGGGAAGGCTATCTGATAGGGGTCGTGGAAGCACCAGGAGGCCAGCAGGAGGCGGTACCCGGGAGCTGGGGTTGGGACCCCTGCCGGTGGAAGGAAAGACAGGCCCAGGATCAGGACTTATGGCAGGTGAAGATGTGGGTGGAGCAAGGCCGGCGGCCAACGTCGTCCGAGAGGCTGACCCAGACAGAGACGGGAAAGAGACTGCTGGGACAGTGGGACAAGCTGGAGATACAGGAGGGGGTACTTTGCCGAAAAGTAAGTGATCCGAAGCTGGGCGAGGAGGTGCGCCAGATCGTGGTGCCCGCCGACCAAACAGCAGCCCTGGTGTCTGCCTACCATGACCAGCTGGGGCACCAGGGACAAGAACGGACTGCATCACTGCTGCGCAGGTTCTTCTACTGGCCGGGGCTGGAAGCATCAGTACGTAGCTTGGTCCAAGCTTGCCCCAGGTGTATGTTATTCAAGTCTCGACGAGAGGCCCGAGCGCCGATGATACCCATATGTGCCAAAGCCCCCCTTCACATCATGGCGATGGATTTCCTGACCCTGGGCCGGCCACAGGACCGCTATCCGAACATCTTAGTAATCACCGACCTGTTTACGAAGTATGCATGGGCAGTCCCCACCCTCGATCAGACGGCAAGTACCACCGCAACGGCTTTATGGCGGCACGTCTTCCAAACGTTCGGATGTCCAGAGTTCTTACACTCAGACCAAGGGGCAAATTTCGAATCAAAGGTGATCCGGGAATTATGCCAGCTGTATGGGTGCACGAAGACCCATACGACGTCATATCACCCTCAAGGAAACGGCTGCTGCGAGAGGTTTAATCAAACCCTGTTGGGGCTCTTAGGGACCTTGGATCAACGGAAGCAGAGTGATTGGGTGAGTGCTCTACCGAACCTCTTACAAGCTTATAATAACAGCATTCATAGTACGACGGGGTATGCCCCCACTTATCTGATGTTCGGTAGGCATGTGCGGATGCCGACGGACCTGGTCCTGGGAGCGGCCGCGGGCCAGGAGGAAGGAAGCGTGACGGAATGGGTGGGGCGCCACCACCAACGGCTGCACTTTGCCTACGAGCAGGTATCCCAGAAAATACGGGCCACAGGAGAAAAGAACAAGCGGTTGTACGACCGGACGGCCCGGGAAGCCCCCTTGTTACCAGGAGAGAGAGTCCTGGTACGAGACAACCGGCGGCAAGGCAAAGGAAAGTTGAGCGACCGTTGGGAGGCCACCCCGTACGTAGTCTGTAGGCAGCAGAGGCCGGGCCAGCCGGTGTATACCATCCGGCCGGAAGGAAAGGCCGGCCCGGAACGGGTGGTCCACCGAAACATGATTCGCCCTTGTCCAAATTATCCCGAGGTCACGGAGGAGGTAGTTGCGGAGCCGGCACCGACGGCCCCCTGGATGGAAGGATGGGCTGTGGTACCAGGCTTACCTGTGGTGGCACCACCCCCGGCCGCCCCAGGAGAGCCAGAACTAGCACCTGAGCCAGTTGAACCCCCGGCCGCCCAGAGGCAGCCAGGACCAGCACCAGAGCCAGCCGAACCCCTGGCCGCACAAAGACAACCTGAGGTTGTGCCCGAGCCCGCCGAACCTGACTCCCCCGTAAGACGCTCCCAACGGGAGAACCGCGGCCGGCCCCCTTCCCGCTATGGTGAGTGGACTACTCAAAGGCATTCCAGGGACTGGAATGTATTGGCGGGGGAGGATGTCACGGGGTGACGACTTTTTAGGGCGGAACCAAAAGTTGAGGAAGTTTGGTTCCGCCCGGATGTTTCCGCCCCGACCGGAAAAATAGAAACACCGGACATCCGGCGGCTCCGCGAAGGTTGTAATCAGCCGATTGGGCACAGCTGTGCCTAGTTAAAGAGATCGCCGGGTAATTGGATAACGGGAGTGTAAAGAGAAGTATAAAAAGCACAGTTAGATGACAGTTGGAGTTGAGTGTGTGCTGAGGAACGGAGCTGTGCTCATTGTTAGACGTGGTGACTGGCTATATTTCTCTCTCTTCCCTCCTCTCTTGTTGCAGTTACGGTGGACCGGCTGGATTTAAGGAATAACCCTACGGGTAGAAAAGGAACTCTGGTCCAACTAGTATTTTGGAAGGATTAAAGCGAGAAGGGATTTGACCTCGTTACACAACGTAAACAAAGGCTATCCGCTGTGAGTATGTCCGTTGGTGTAGCATAACTGGCAGACACTTACATTGTGTGATCGTTGGAGTCTTCTAGGATTAGGAAGGCGGCCCTACCCCTATAAGTAGCGTGGTGGGCGAGCCGCTAGAAGCATACATTCCATACAGCCACAGCAACGCGACTTTGGTCTGGTCGTTTTGCCATCGCCTCTACGTTAGCCCCAAGCACAGTGGAGGATATCGGGCGTTTCCCTCGTGGTGTTGCACTTACAGTGTGGTGAGTGAGACTTTACAAATTCATAAGCTTTTTCACGTTAGAGTGGTGCTGTGTATTTGCTGTGGGTTGCTGTGTGTCTTGTCAGAAGCCCCGCACCATCCATTCTCTTCCCTGGAAGGAGGACGGAGGGGCCAACGACCTCAGACCTCATTGCCATCATACGCTGTGTGCTGTTTAAGAGTACGAAGAGACGCAGACCAAGAGCTGTGAAGGACTGTGAGTAAAATATTAGAAGCATTTGCGGTGTAAGCTTATCTGTGTTTGTATTGTCGCAGAGTCGGAGGCGAAAGGGTCCGCCACCCCCGTGGTCTCTACGAAAGGGCGCCCCTATCCGGGATTCGATCGGCCTACGGACAGTGGGGATAGGGCAGCGCTCGACCCGGCGAGGTGGTGTGTGACCTTCGCCCCCCTGCTGACCTACAGAAGAACCGACTGTGAATGCGATACTTATCCAGAAAGCTGTAAGCAGCGGAGCCGGTGAGAAACATTCCAAGTTCAGTAGCAGTGTTTCTGTGTCCTAGCGATCACCTGTGGAGAGAGAGAGGAAAACGAGAGTGAATCAGCAAAGAGCCGACTGTGAACGTGATACTGACCCAGAAAGCTGTAAGCAGCGGAGCCGGTGAGAAACATTCCAAGTTCAGTAACAGTGTTTCTGTGTTCTAGCGATCACCTGCGGAGAGAGAGAGGAAAACGAGAGAGAACCAAAAATCACCCGACTGAAAACCTGAAACTAAACCAGAAAGCTGTAAGCAGCGGAGCTGGTGAGAAACATTCCAAGTTCAGTAACAGTGTTTCTGTGTCTTAGCGATCACCTGTGGAGAGAGAGAGGAAAACGAGAGTGAACCAGTAAAGAGCCGACTGTGAACGTGATACTTACCCAGAAAGCTGTAAGCAGCGGATCTTGTGATAAACTTCCCAAGTTGAGTAACTTTGTTTCTGTGTCCTAGCGATCACCTGTGGAGAGAGAGAGGAAAACGAGAGTGAATCAGCAAAGAGCCGACTGTGAACGTGATACTTACCCAGAAAGCTGTAAGCAGCGGAGCCGGTGAGAAACATTCCAAGTTCAGTAACAGTGTTTCTGTGTCCTAGCGATCACCTGTGGAGAGAGAGAGTAAAACGAGAGTGAATCAGTAAAGAGCCGACTGTGAACGTGGTACTTACCCAGAAAGCTGTAAGCAGCGGAGCCGGTGAGGAACATACAAAGTTCAGTAACAGTGTTTCTGTGTCCTAGCGATCACCTGTGGAGAGAGAGAGGAAAACGAGAGTGAATCATTGAGGAACCGACGGTGAACGTGATACTTACTCAGAAAGCTGTAAGCAGGGAGCCGGTGAGAAACATTCAAAGTCCAGTAACAGTGTCTTTGTTGTCCTAGTGGCCGCCTGTGGAGAGAGAAAAAGGCGAGAGTGAACCATTGGGCACGGACAGTGGGAAAGACCTCTACCAGCCACACCAAAAATTGTCTGCCTCCAGGAGAGAAGAAGGAGGGCGCCACGGCTAGCAGGGTCCAGGCGGGAGCCTGACGTTTCCCTCTTTCCCCGTTGATGGTGGTTGGCACCCCTGTTGTTCCGTCCCTGTTTGCCCGTGGCTGTAGTCTCCCTGGAGGGAGGAGAAGAAGCCATTAGTTTTAAATTCCCCTTCCCCAATTTCCCCAGTCCTTTTAAGTATTTAAATTCAATAAAGCTTGTTTTAAATTTTATTCACCTGTTTCCGTGTTTGTCTGGTCATTGGGTCGGCTTTGGGGACCTCCTCGAGGTGGGAGTTAAAAAGGGGCGTGGCTTAGTCAAATACAGCCAGCCCCTAGTGGTGACATTACTTTAACACCAAGCTGGTGGGACCTATATATACACCTGAAAAGTGTACAATTTACACCAGTGGAGTTAAATGAACACTGGGCAATTTGCTGTGTGTATAGTGTGAAAGGCCGAAACACCCTAGGAACCAAAGGGACACTATCGATGATGCGCTTCCCAAAATCCCCCTTTTTTTTTAATCAAGCTCACTGATCATGAAGTCTTGGAAGTGCTTGCACAAAGGATTGTAACACCTCATCCTGTGTTCTTGGAATCTGATTATTGCCATGATGCAACACTTTTATCCAAAAGGAAGTTACAACTATATTTACGTGACTGTAAGACATGCACCTTTCTCTTTACATTGTGTCAACAGAAGAGAGGGACTTTTACAACAGATTTAGCACTGATTGTTTACTTCAATTATTTTGAGTAACACATTTGGTTTTGAGTGTTGGATGTTAAATAATAGTGTTGGATTGCATTGCACATGTTCAGATTCATTGCACTGCATATAGACGGTTTCAGCAGTCAGGGGCGTCATGCACCAATTTTTTTTAAGGGGGCACAGTGTCAACAGCTCACAGAAATTTGTGCATACACAGACATCAAATGAAATATTATAGAGATTTCAGTCTTTTACCATGGCACTTACATTTCTAACAATCTGAAAACCCCTGCTTTCATGCAAAAACCTCCAAAATAAGAGTGATGACTAACTTTAATATCAAATACTATTCAATCGGAATAATGACACATTTGCATCATATTTACATCTGAAACGGCATGTTTTATTTAAGTCTTAATGGCTTGTTTAATTGTGTAAATAATGCATTTTGCACAACAACTACATTATCATATAAAATTAATGTAATTTTAAATCCATAAAGTATATAAACAACGAAAATGACATAAGCTATAGCCACGTGATTGATTTTAATGTTCAATAATGATTTAAAAAAATATGTTTAGATAAAATTATTAGAGGAACGGATTTTTGCATAAAATTTTACGTCATGTGAGCATGTGAGATTCCGCGCTCGCGTGAACTCTGGCGAACTTTGGCGTTGTGCCAAGAAGATGAATCTCTACTAATATAACGTTGAGACGGTCACATTTAAAACCATACATTTTCTACACAGAGGAGGCTAACTGCACATTACCGTACTGGGGTTTGGAAATGTTGTGAGCGTTTCTAACACGTTTTAATTTCTCAGAAAGCCAAATGCAGCAGCAAGCCAGCAACAGCAGAGAGCTCGTGAGCGCGCCCAGACGCTGATGACGTCTGCGACTCAATGACTGCAGCGCCAGCTACCGCCAGAATAAAAGTAATGTAACATGATCATAGGTGTCATTTACACTGGGGACGTTGGGGACATGTCCCCACCACTTTTTGAAATGGTTGATTTTGTTCCCACCACTTTTGAGAGCATTTGGTTAAAATGTTCTAAAAAAAGCGAACCAAGAAATGTTAAATATTCATTTGCACAAAATAAAACATGTAATGCAGTTTAGAAAGAAACAATGTTCATTGTCTAAAGAAGTAACTTAAACAAAATAAACTATTACTGATTCTAAAATGACCCAAAAACATGCATGTGCCGATCAGTAACTTGAACAAATTCGGAAAAATCGCTGCAATGTTGGCATAAAACAAAAATAGATAATTTTTACCCATACAATGTATTGTTGGCTATTGCTAAAAATATACCTGTGCGACGTGCGACTGCACTGCAAAAAATGACTTTCTTACTTAGAATTTGTGTCTTGTTTTCGGTAAAAATATAAAAAAAATCTTAAATTAAGATGTATTTTCTTGATGAGCAAAATTACCTAAGAAAATAAGTCTAGTTTTTAAACAAAAAATATACAATTTAAGTAAATTTGTGCTCAAAACAAGCAAAAAAATCTGACAATGGAATAAGAAAAAAATTATTGAAATAAGTTTACTTTTTTCTTAAACACTTAATTCAAGAAAATTTTTCTTCTTCCATTGGCAGATTTTTTTTGTTTGTTTTAAGCACAAATTCACCTAAATTTTATCATTTGTGTGTAAAACTAGGCTTATTTTTTTTTAAGTAATTTTGCTCATCAAGGAAATACATCTTAATTTAAGAATTTTTTGAAATTTTTACTGATAACATGATAAAAATACTAAGAAAGAAAGTCATTTTTTGCAGTGTATGGTGTGTTTTTCTTTTACATATGTAATGAATTTCATTGTAATCATTGACTTAACGCGCTGCTGTTTTTTACAGGATGGTGCTTTGGCGCCATTTTTAATATTCCTTTATTCAATATTTTTCCCATCCTGCTGTAATGTTTTTTCATCTGATCTTTCGTCCCCACCACTTTTCAACACAAACCGACGCCCCTGAACATGATCAAAACACTATCAAAACAGCGAAAATCTCCGAAAAGTGACAAGGATGCAGCACAGAATGTATAATATTGTGCATATTAAACAGATTATAAGTCAAAAAACAGATTTATGGACGCTTATTTGATTTTGAGGTTGGATGCAAAATCCATTGGCTCAAAAAAACCAAGGGGGCAGGTGCCCCCTCAGTTTGAATGGGCATGACGCCTCTGTCAGCAGTAACAGCAAAAACAATCGGCTTTTGTGGTCAACACGTATCTTCTGGTAAATTCCGCTAAGAATAAATAACAACAAACTACTTAAAACGTAGTTTATTTATAACAAGCAAAATAAACAACACATAGATTACCCAGGATAGGTAATAGCTATTAAATGCTATATAGCTTACAGGAACCTATTTTTGTGAAATCATACTCACAATTGAAAAATACTGCAGGACTTTGAGCCCATGTGAGACCATCTATATTTTACTTTTATGAAATAAAGATATTTTATGATATTTACAATATTTTAGTTACACCACATTTGAAGTTGTATACAGATTACATATACAGTAATTTTATACAACATACATTTAATAAAAAAAATCAATAAAACCTAAATCAATATATTAACAAGTTTTTAATATTTTCAAGATCGAAGTGAGATCTTTAATCAAAACTTCCAAATGTTTTACAGTAATAAGATTATCTTGAATCCAGTTGCTCCATTACTTTAAACTCTGTTTTAAATCTCAGTTAGGGATTAACTTTAAACTTTCATATGCAACAAAATGCACCAAATGTGTCGCCATTTTGTTCATTATATCCCAATATCTGAGCTTTGCAATATTTCCTGCATTGCTTTGTTAATCAATACAATTGTTTTAAAAGATCGTCAAATGTTTTTTATTTGAATAAAATCTTTAGATTACCGATGTATAGTGATTTACAAAAAATACATTACCTTTGCCTGCATAAACTGTTTTTTTTTTTCACTTTGAATGACAATGTCAACATGTTGCTGTTTAATTACACTGGCAAACTTATCATGGCTCAGATGATGGGTTTAATATAGGTTAAAGTTTTAATCTAAGATTAAATTTAAGTGGTGCAACACAAATCAAATTAAAATTAAACTGAGATTCACAAACCATATTTTAGCTCTAAACTCTTCTTATTTTAATCGGTGCAACCCGAATCCTGTGTGACGTGAGGAGGTCCATATGGGTTCTTTTGTCTTTTGACGTTACAGTAGGTTAAATCATAACATGAAAACTTTATTGTGTGATTCGTGTCATCGCGACATACTGTAACATTATCTAATATAGTGTGTGTTTGAAAAATGATGTAATCGTCCATTGCTTTTTTCTGGGGTGCATTTTATCCCAGATGGCGTAATAGCAAAAGTAAATGAATGAACGAAAATTTACAAGAGCAACAAGAGATTTGATATGCAGATGCACCTGAGAGATGTTTTGCTCTGTGATTGGCTGCTGAATGTTGGTTCACTCAAATCTAAGTAACAAATCAGAGAACACTAAACAATGTACTACATGACGCGCTGCTGGCTCTGATTAAAAATTAATGACTTCTGGCCACTTTGATGCTCGTGGCAGTGTGAACTTGCATTAAAAGTGGGGGGACGTGACCCCCCCCCGTCCCCCCAGTTTATTTTTGTTTTCCTGGGCGCAGTAATAAAACTCTGAATCTTCACACCCCCTGTTAAGACATTAAGTGTTATAGCAGACAACAATGGCTTCATTATGGTTTCTGAAGATGTTTCTTAGTAGAGCCCGACCGATATATCAGCAGGCCGATATTATAGGCCGATATTAGGCATTTTCCAAACTATCGGTATTGCATTCATAATGGCCGATAAATGAATATAAAAAAAATGGACGAAACAGCCTTCAACCATGTCATGAGTATTGCCGTTGTACAGAGGGCACTCTACAACCTCCCTGTTGGCAACACTCGTGTATAACGCGTCACACATCCTGCAACCTGCTGATTCAGCAAGAGTCAGGCAGAGAGAACAATGGTTAAGTGAGTTCCTGGTTAGTTGGTCACGAGAAAATAAAAGAAAGTTTCTTTTAAAATGCATTATATTATTTTAGTTAAAACTCATAACTACAAATAATTAATGTTAGGGAAATCTGTTAATGTTTTGTTGCGTGTTTCTGAAATAAATAAAAAATAAAAATATCGGCCGATATATCGGCCTTCAAAATCCTTTATCGGTCGGGCTCTATTTCTTAGGTAAGGTGTACTTTTTTATTATGGTTTTGTTATAAAAGAGCAAGTTGAGTAAAATCATTCAGCTGTAGCGTCAGATAGGACATCGGCTGTAATTGTGTTGTGTTTCTTACAGACAAATCTGTTCTTTGGAGAAGTGGAGGGAGCCGTCATGAACAAACAACTTCTCATGGGTTCATTTAAAAAGACACATACAAATACATTATCTGTTTCACACTGTTCATATTTACAACCAGTAGATGGGGTCATAGATTTACATGTATGTTTCTGCAGATTAATGATGACAGCATGCAACACACGCATGTGTTCGTTGCTCCAGTTAACATATTTTCAGCTGTTAAAACTAAATACAGTGCATAAAGTGCATGAGAATTAAATGCTTTTACCATCCACTACCACTATAAAGTGTTTGCATTGCTATTCCTTATAACCATGGCCTATGGGATTCAAAGTGATGCTGACTCAATTTCAAAATAACAAATCAAGCATTCCCCAACATAAGATTAAAATGGCTATAATCTTTCATTTAAAACAGTGGTCTTATACTGCCGGCCCGCCCTTCCCCTCTCTGCGGCCCGCGTCATCAATATAACATATCTGGCCCGCAGAAAGATTTTTATTCACATTGTTTCAAATTCATTTGATTTAAACTTTTAAGGGTTTGTTCACATTGTTTCAACGCGTGTTAAAATGAGTCAAGGCGTTTCTTACTTTCTAAAGTGCTCGGGATTGGAGGTTGTGTGATGGCGAGGATAACGAAATGTGTAATCAGATTTTAATTCCTCATCTGAACCTCGCGTCAATCATATCATTGTCACCATGCGATTAGTTAAGCTGGTCGGGACTTTGTAGTGTTTCTCCAGAGAAGATTTGTTACTTCCGGGTGGATATCAGCTGTTCAGGCCGTTTCACGCGGTAAGAGGCAAAATCGCCGCGCGGCTTCAGCTTTTCTATATTGGAAGCGTTTTGTGCAGCATTTAGTGCAAATGTGTGTATCTTCAACGGCGCCTGCCGGAGAAGGGTCAGGATTTTGGGTGCATGAGCAAGGCATGTGGACCAACTTCGCTTCACCTCTGTAACCGCCACTGTTTTGCCGCTTTCCGCAAGTCTCCTATTGAAAAAGAACTAAACACTCGCGACTGCCGCGTACCGTGTGTTCACACATCAACAAGGCACAGCTTCTAATGGAGACACCGCATAGGGAGGCAGAGTCGTAGATGTCATGCAACACATATTAGACCCCAGGTTAAGAAAAGAGGAAAGATGAGGAGAAACGTAGGCCTACAGTACAGAGGATAAAAGTATGTATACTATATATAATAAAGTGTATAATGAAGTATATATTGTGATGTAGCTTGGTGCGCATTACACATAGAGCAATATTATTATTTTCTTCTGTCCAACTAGCTTATGTATCATTCAAAAGTTTTAGGATCACTTTCACTTATTAATATTTTACAACATATAATGAATGGCAAATTCATTTAAAAGATCTTTCTCATGTGTTATGAAGTGTATGAAGCCTTATTTATATTTCTGGTTTTGCTCTGGTTAGGATTACTTTATATGACTACCAGGCTCTATGTAAAGAGTATGCAGGCAGTAGTAACAGCGTCTGGATGTAAGTACAGTAAACTGTACACAATGAACTTTTCATTTTCTACTAAAGTTTTGTTCACAACTATTGAGATTTGTTTCTGTGTGTTTCTGCACCACACTTGGTGGTTAAACTCTGTTTTAACCCATCCAGTGAGATGTGAACACACACCCACTTGACTACTTACATGACGTATTTCCTGTGTTTAGTGTTCTAGTGGGCGTGAAGATCTCCAAGCATGCATGTGGAATTATTCACCCGATGGGACACACTTAACAAGTGTACAAATGTCAATCCAGTGGAAGCAATTTGCAACAAAACGGATATTTATTTTTAGGCTACTTAAAATATAAGTTTTATATATATATATATATATATATATATATATTTAAATAAAATGAACATAAACAAATGAATAAATAAATGAACATTTAAAGATTATTATCACGTATCTGAAACTTTCAGAAGCAGAATTCACTTCATTTTGTGTATGCAGCTTTATTAAAGTGAATAAATGACACCATTAATGTTGTTTTAATGTGATAAAAGCAGTTGCAGATGTTTTACAAAATACATAACAATGGTTGCACCAATGAAATGTGGAATACTTTCCGTTTTAGGCCTACTACCAAAATATGTAAAAAGCTTCCATGACATCTGGCGACGTTTGGGCAAAAGTCTCATGAATTACATCCTGAAAATGATGCATGACGGGATAGGCTTAGCTTCGAATACTCTGAAGCGGTATTCGAGAAAGTGTGGGTTAAGGGTACTGCACTTTTTTGGTGGAACTTTTTTAATGCTTTATTTAGTGACAATTCACAAACAAATTAACAATAAAAGCAAAAAATCAATATATTCAAACAGACAATCATTGTAAAAAAAATTAAGAAAAATACTTAATAAAAAAAATAAAATAAAAACTATATACACAGGGGTATCAAGAACAAATTCATATCTCCAACTACAAAATAAGTACAAAAGTCCTTAAAAAGGATAATGTTTCAAGGCTTTAAGGTAACCTACTGCACATTGCCAGTTTTAAGACATGGTGCACTTCCGTATTACTTCCTGTTGCATGCACGCAATCTCAAGTGGCAAAGACCGCAAGTGTGGGTATTTAGATGCAGACTTTGTAAGTTCAGCAGGGGGTCATGACTGTATGTAAAATGCCAAACTATTGTAGCCTTTACTTTATAATAAAATGAAAATCATTTGTTAGTGAGGTACTTTTTCCCATGTGGTTATATATGTGGACATTTTGCATGCTTTATTCTTTATTTTTTCAGAAATATTTTAAATGCACCTGATGTTAGTTGCACCGATCAGTTATTTGGTAGAAACACCTTGCACGTTGCATGTAATGTTCTTAAGGTGTGAATGGCCCAAAAGTTTTTTACTTCCTCTGTGAAAAATGCACATTAGCCTGCACCTCCTTCTAAAGCACTAGCTGAAATGTGCTTCTTGGCTGCGTTTCCCCAAAGCGTCTTAACTTTAAGTAATACTTAATACTATTGTCGTAGATCTACGAACACTTAAAGTAATTGTTAAATTCATAAGTGCATCGTAAGGTGACAGAGTTACAAGTTCACCTGCAGGAAAATCTGCAAAATGCACTCTTGTGCAATGAAGATAGTGTGATGTTTTAATTGTATCTTTATTTATTGGGTTCTTCTTTTTTTGCAATTTAAATTACTGATCATAAATTAATAAAGAAGGAAAGCATATTGGTACAAGTTTGGTAAAAGCTGGTACTAGCAAATGGATAAATGGTTCTTGGCAGTTGCTGCTATATTTCATCAACAATAAACGTTGATTCAATTTGCAAAATCAAAAGGAAATTTAATGTTGATTCAACCTTGTCCTTGAAGTTGATTCAACGGTGAATCAACGGTGAAATAATGACTGGAAAAGGTTATGCACAATATAAATATGTACAGTATACATAGAACAATGCTAGTAAAGTAACATTTTCATTACACAGAAATCCATAATAATAAATAAACACAGAAAATAACAAACTAAACTATAATATAAAATGCAGAAGGCATTGCGCATTGGGACGAGTCCTAACTATAATATTATTAAAATATTAGTGCACATTGGCTGAAAATCATTAGGCTAAACAAGCATCTGCTATAATTACAAGTTATTGACATTTCAGCACAGACAAACATATAGCGGCTAGCACTTGAATCCCAGCTGCGAGCAATCGTTTTACGTGCATTTTTGGGAATTTTGGGTAAATGTACAACAAATGCTTGTAGAGATGGCAATTTTCTCATAATTTACAAGTAGTTGAAAACATTAGAGATATTGTTAGTAATCAGCTGGACAAAATATATAATGCTGGCTTAGTGGTTTTTGGATATTTTACGGCAAATATCTTACAAATTGTACCTTTAAGTGCTAAGTTAAATCGTTATTGGGAAACGCAGCCCTGAAGAGAGAAGCATGTATATATGTATATGCATATCCCTTAATTAACCATGGTTTTATTGTGGTAAAAGTGTAGTAACCATGGTTTTTTGGTGTATTGATTACTATCAGCAAAACTATGGTTTTACTACAGTAACCATGGTTTAACTATGGTTTTTAAAAACCATAGTTGTCAAAACCATGGTTATTTTGTGGTTACCATGGTTTTACTACAGTAAGCATGTTTTTTTGGTTTTAACTGTAGTAAAACAATTGTTAATTTTTGTAAAGGTATATTTGGTTATCAGTACAGTATGTATATGTTTCTTAATAGAAGATTTTAATTTGCATTATTCTTTACCACTTGATAGTCTGCTGTATGTATCAGCACATATAGGCAAAAATAATTCTGACACTCAACCTGAAACCAAACTGCCTCGCTTCTCATTCACACCTTTTCAATTATATTTCTGATGTCATTGGCTTTCAACAGAATCTTTGCACATTGCACTTGTTGACACCATTAAGTAAAGCTGCACATGCTATAGTGCTATATTTATTAATCAAACTTTAACACTTTCCATTAGGTAATGCATTAGCTAGCATAAAAATACCGAACATATTTTTTTAAAGCATTCTTTAATTATTATAAATATAAGCCAATACAGATTTATTTGTTAATTTGTGTGCGTTATCTAATGTTAACATGCAACTTTTGATTTGAATGTGCAAGTTAAAAGTAAAATAATAGTTAATTTAGTTAATTTTAAAGATGTTAAGATTTAATACATTTTTAGTTTACCAATGTAGTCATGTTCAAGTAATGTTTTGTGATCATACATGCACTGCAAGTCGTGAACACACACACCGAGAGCAGTAGGCAGCTAATCTAAAATATATGGTTATAGATTGTGATGATTATAGCTATTGCAGTCTGTTTCTGAATAAGGTGACTCTTTAAGTCTTAAATATATATATATATATATATATATATATATGTCTTCTTGTTATTAACAAATAAGATAAATATCGGCATAACACACAATAGGGCTTTTCATACTTGAAATAGTTAACCCCAGGTTATACTAATCCCCAGGTTAACGGAATCTTGGGTTATCGGTTTCACACTGTTCATGCATGACCAGGTGTTAAGAGATAAAGCTGGGTATTCATAATCTTATGTTTCACATTGGCTATGTTTACATGCACAAAATTTTGTCAATCCGAATGAATTTAATACGATTGAAGGTTACGATACAGTTTACATGGACCCTAAATATTGCAATCTGATTAAAATGTACATTCTATAGAATCCGAACCGAGCGTCTGCGCAAGCGCACAGCCAGGGTTGCCAGATTTGCGTATAAGAACCATCCCAAATGGACATTTAAAACTAGCCCAAAAGCATCCCAATGACTATTCACAGCCCAAATACCAATAACTAATGAATGAAATACTTTTATCTTTAACCCGCAGAAAAAAGCTGGTGGAAATAGTTTAAACAGTAGCTCAAATCTAAACTCGAAAAAAGCAGAGGACTTGGCAACGCCACGCTGCAGACAATATCTCTCATGGAGTTCATGCTTTATCTCTGGATTTAAGTTAAAGCGGAGTTGGAGAAAGTTGTTTTTAAGAAGTTTTCAGATATTGGTAATCTAAACACACTTTTCAAAAGGCATAATGCTATTTTATTGCTTTAAGTAGCCGAATGTTTTAAAAGTACACGTAAACACGGCAGAATGTATATCGCAGTGTTTCTGTGATGAGAATCATATGATATAAGAACTCAATAAAGGACGTGATAAATGTTCTGCGCATGTGCACAATGTTTTTTTGCATCCGATTGATTTTTGCATCCGATTGAAAAAAGACTACGATTCACGCGTTTACATGCCTAGCCTACTTTTCTCCTTGGATCGGATCACAGATCGGAGTACACCACCTCCTTCAATACAATCCAAATTTGCATCCGATCATCCTCAATCGTATTGATTAAGGTGTTTACATGAAGGCTTTTCAATACGATTGAGCCATCAATACGATTACAAACGGATTATTTGGTTGCATGTAAATGCCAGGTCAACCCCGCAAAAGCATGGCTAACCCTGCTTCTGAGCAGGGTTTCATAACCCTAGGTTAATTGTAGGGATAACCCCATTTTTAAATTACAAGTGTGAAACGATCCTTAACCTAGGGTTAAAAGCGAGGTTTAGAATGAAGATAACTCAGGGTGTAGTGTAGTGTGAAAAGCCCTATAATGCATGTGCAAAATGGATTATGATGTTTATATAATTTTAAAAACCTGCTTTTTGTGAGCAACGACATATGTTACTTTGATATTTTAAAAACTTTTGTTCATGTATTGTTGAAAACATTACATTGAGGGAAAAATATATCCATTTGTTTGACCAATGGCGGAAACCAACCGGCATGGCGAAGGGTCCTTATGCGCTCTGTCTTTTCCGTTGCTCACTGATGATGTTTTAACATTACGTAATTTAGGTGGTTTTATCTGACTCCAAAAGATAAAATCTCGTTGTTTGTGATTATGAATCAAATAGATTTAATTATGGAATTTGGAGAAATGTTTGATCATTTTATTTTAAACCTTTAACTCTCATTATTATGACTCGTTCAATTGGATCTGAATTGTCGCTTAGAATCCTTGCATCAGCTGCTGCAGGTTCACGATCACAAACTCGACCATGCAACTAGTTAAGAGTTAAGAGCTTTGTCAGACTTCATAATTAAGGACAGACGATACACCAATGGTTAACGCTGTAATTAAAATTAAGTGCACTGAAAAAAACAACTTGTAAAATTTACTTTGAAAAATCCTCGTAACAATTTGCACAAACTTTTTAAAGTAAAATTTATTGTTTTTATAAATACAACTTACCTACTAAAATTAAATAAAATCTACTTAATAATGCATGAAAAACATAGGTTAAATAATTAAGTAAATGTTACTTAATTTTTTTTAGAAGTTACAATAACAAAACAAATCAATAATATGAGAGCTTAAACCTTTATGAAATTTTATTAACACATATTTAAGTAGTTAAAGTTCTTATCAGTTCTTATTCTGTGATAAAGCTTAAAAAATTAAAATATTCAGGCGCAAAGGATTGTGGGTATTCCTTACAACATGTCCAAATAAATTTAAGCTAATTTTACTTGAATTTTTTCGTTTAATAGATTAAATATTCTTAATTTAAATGAACTAAGATTTTACTTGATTCTGCTAAAGTTTTTGATTAAAATTTACTTAATTTTTTAGGACTATGTGTGACTATAAAACAGTTAAATAATACAAGAAAATATCTAATATGACTTACTATTCTCACACAGTTCATTTTCTACATTAATTAATTGTGTATTTACCATCATTTTACTTAGGAAAATCTAGTTCTCAATTAATGTTGATATTATTATGTAGAAATTATGAGAGTTAATCTAATATATATTATATTACTACAGACCAAATTAATACAGCTCTGAAGATGCATGACATGAAAAATCTAAATATTTCACATTGCTGTTTGTAAGAGTAGCGCACATTGATTAATCCCTTTACATTAAAGGAAAGCCATGTTATATAAATAAAAACATATTTTCCATTAGTTTTATTCTGTCATTTAATTTTATTATGCAATTTGCAATGCACAGTAACATGAGTTGTAATAGCACAAAGAACAAGCAATAAGCCAAAAAATATAGATTTTTTTAAAAACATTAAGGAAATATCTTGTGGTTTTATATATTGTTTACATATTTAACAAATTAAATTTAACCAATATATATAACTTTAAAAGTTTTTTGTTAAAAATTTACAATATAGCCCTGTTTTAATATGTCATTTATGCACAATACCACAACAAAGAGTGTTCGACTTCACGCAGCTCTGCGCAGACCGATCGGCGTATGACATCAAAGTACTGCGAGAGCTAATAGGAAGCGTATGGACGATTTTGTTATCACGATGTTTAATGACATCGCTCTCGGCTTCGCTTGAAGTTGATATAAATGTAAATGCGTTAAGTAATACTATTACGCATAACTCAATTATTACTCAAGTTATACACCAGAAACAAAAGTTATGCCTTAAGTTCAACTAGGAAACGAATTAAAATCTTATTGTGTGAAGAATTATCACAGAAAACATGAAAACACAAGGTATGTAACTGTTACTCTTAATTCCTCCTCAGCTTAACGTGTCTAAGTAACCGAAGGTGTTCACTGTAAGCACTGTTTTGATAAACTGATTTGTCTCATGGCATCTAAAAGTACATTCACAATATAAGCAACTTTGTCGCTGTGTGTCGCTCGTCTCTTTCAAAAGAGGCGTTTCTAAATCTGGTTGTCATAAACAAGCGAGTACCGTCCAAGGCAAGCCAGTAACTGACGAGAGGCGGATGACATAAACTCCCCTGCTTTGTTCTCATTGGTAGTCGCTCTCGAAAACCGCTCATAATTTGCATAAACTTTATTGCAAGTCTGGACACACCACATCCAGTCGCCAATGGTCACTGTTGCTTATGTGGCCGGAAGTTGCAGAGTTTCCATTGAAATCAACGAGATTGCGTCGCTCTGCTACTGCTAGTCGCTGCTAGTCTGAATGCAGCTTAACTGTTAAATATAGAAACTATATAAACTCTGATTAACCTTTATGAATGTTTGTCAGCTAATAAAAATACTTTATCATTTAAACATTTAACAAATACATGTCAATAATGTAAATCAAAAATAAACAAAGAAGATAATGAACAAAGTCTTGACGAGGCTGAATCCAAGTATTGAGTGAACGTCAGGTAGCCTGATCTTTAGCAACAGCTCTTACTGGTTTGTCTGGGATGGTGTAGTAGACGTGATGAAAGTTCTACATCATGGAAAAAGACAAAAAAATTGTAATTTCTGCACCACTTCTGTTTTCCTGTAAACTGTCTCATGTCATTAGACAGCACAGTGGTTTTAGACTATAATTAGGATAGTGGGCACACATATGGCATACATCTCTCTTTGCACTTTAATCTGCGACAGGTATTTTCACACCAGAAAGTTTACACACTTCAGTAAGTTAAATATTGCTATGTGTATCTGTGGCATGTTCATACATACTTCATCCTTTTCAATATGTCCCTTCTTGTGTTGTGTATTGAGCAAAACATCTGTAATGCAATGCAAAAACTGTTACAGTATATTGCTTTAAAGATTTCACTTGAAATCACTCAAGTGAAATCACTCAAGTGAGAGGCCTGCATGCATCAAATTGTTTCAAAAGAAATCTTACTGTGTTCCGTGAATGTATTCTGTTACCTGAAGGCTGGGAAGTTGAAGTAATGAGCGAGTAAATCACTGGTTCGCTTTCTTGGTGGGACTGTGGCTGCTGGAGGCCTTTAGGAGAAAATATCATAAACCGAATACTAACATTACAAACAAGAGGTGGTGCTTTTTCCAAATGTATGAATTATGTCATCTGTGGGTATAAGCCAGGTCCCCATTAAAAACCTGTGTAATGCTCAAAAAAGTCTATAGTTCTGTGGTAACTCATAAGTTACCAATTATAAGTGTTAAGTTACTTTATATAGACCATTTCATTGGACACACGTGCATTGTCACGGTTGTGAACCTCCGGCTGAACTGAAGTAAACCTCCGGTCTCTATTTATTTATTGGTCTTGCTAGTGGCTAAACTGATCTCTGAAACAAATGTCAAAAATAAAATATTTTGGTTTGATAAAGATGAGGGGAGATGACGAGCATGGATCACAACTGTGCAGGGAGGTTGGCAGGCAGCCAAGCAAGAATTTAAGGAGCTGTGGCTAACATTGTATACATTAATTTTACACAGTAACATTAGCACAGTGTAATAGTTATTTGCGTTAGATATAATATATGAACGAAGGTAAATTACTTGAATCAGAACGAGGTGCATTCGCCAGGTAGGCACTGTGCACACACTATTTTAAGTCTACAATCATCTCTACTGTTTTGAGCTTTAAAGGGACACTCCACTTTTTTGAAAATATGCTCATTTTCAGCTCTCCATAGAGTTAAACACTTTTTACAGTTTTGGAATCCATTCAGCTGATCTTCGGGTCTGGCGCTAGCACTTTTAGCATAGCTTAGCATAATCCATTGAATCTGATTAAACCATTAGCATTGCGCTAAAAAATAACCAAAGAGTTTGGATATTTTTCCTATTTAAAACTTGACTCTTCTGTAGTTACATCATGTACTAAGACCATCGGAAAGTGCCTGCAATAGGCGCAATGATATTACCCAGCGCCTGAAAATAGTCCCCTGCTATTGAAAGTAACCAAGGGAAATATTTTTGTACAGTAATATCACTACGCCTGCTGCAGCCATGTTACAGCAGCAAAGTCTTTGATTATTATGCCAGAAAGAGAGTGCAGTTCCTAGCCATATCGGCCTAGAAAAGCAAAACTTTTAATTTTCCGTCCCTTTATAAATCAAAGATCACCTGCAAGTGTGCATACATGAAAAAATCCTCAGATCCCACCATACAAGCCCATTCTCCCATCAAGTTTGTTTTTTATAGATCACAACTTTTGCGTGGGAACCGGCGTAGACACATTTCCAGCCTTGCTTTATAAATGAGACCCCATGTCTGTAGTCATTTAGAAACTTTGTTATTAGAAATAAACTTCTGTAAAATTACTTTTTTGTTATTGATTCTATGTGGACGTCTAACGGAAGTGGTTTAGTTTTTATTTATGTTGTTGCTGCTGAAACCGTCTGCAAGAGCATTGTTGAAGTTCTGAAAAAGTCATGATGACGTAATGTTTGATAATATTACGCAAGTAAAGTAGGTATAATTTAGCTCACGTAGATGTAAAGCTTCATGTAATTTGACATGTTTAACTGATAGTGAAGTCAGTTTATACAGTACTATAAATACTAAGTAAAACTAGATTTTGCATGAGTCTGTTTGTATTTTGCATGATTTTTGTTAACTGAGGGCTGGAAGTTTGTAATCAGCGAGTGAGTGTTTGAGAGACCTGGTTTGCTGTCTTTGAAAGAATCAAAAGGAGTAAAATAATGTCAAAACAATGTGAACATCTTAAACAATAGTGATGTTTTCCACATTCATCAGTTTAGGTTTTTTCTGGGTTTTATAATCCTGAAGTCATTGCTGTACATTATGTAAAGTACAATGTGTTAGATTGCTCTCTGTAAGTTGTAATTTGTCTGCTAAATGATTGAACAACATACTGCTTTAGCTCACGTGAGAATATGTTTTTAAGCTTATAATGGTTTTAATGTGATAGTGTGATGTTTTCTTACCTGTGGGTTTAGATGTGTCTGGTACAGAAGTGATGAGAGAGTTTATTTCTGCAGGTCCAGAAGCACGCTACAAAAGAGTAAATCATTAAGATCATATCACTTTCCTCATTATGAGATATGAAAAGTGTTATTATGATAAATTACTTTGTGACTTTAAAAATCATAAACACACAGATGATGCTCACCGAATCTCCTGCAGTTCTTTGACTGCAATAATACAAAGCAGTATTGTTATTGTTAAATCTTAGTTTTGTACTATATTCTTTATTCAATCAAATATAAATTTTTTATATGGTATACTATTATAGAATAAGCTGATGGAAAATACTTACCGTTTTGATCTTTTTTTGTCTAGAAAACAAAGAACAAATAAAAACAAATGAAGCTCAGTTTATATACTAATTAAAAATAACTAAATGTATAAACTTTACTTACATGCAAATGTGCACAGACATATGAGTCCTGCGAGTACAATCACAGAGCACGCCACTGCTGACCACTGTATTATTACTTCTGTGTCTAAAAAAGGCATCATTATGGTATATGCTTGGGTATAGCCATATGTTTAAGTGTAATCCTTAAGTTATAAAAATGAAACCAATAAAATATATTCCCCAAAAAAGATATTTAAAAACTTTTGGCCGCCAGATTTACTAAACAGGGCAAATTAGAAATTTCTGCATGTGATTTACTGACAAGGTGCACGTTAAAGAACAGGCACAAAAATTACATTTCCGTAATGACCAACGCATATTAGCTTAGGGTTTAAAGACATGTTTTTTGTGGTTTTAAATTATGGCACAAATTCCAGTAATTTGATGAGCACTCCAAGGTCAATCATAAAAAAAAATGTGAAATAATTTTTTATTGTGTCTCTTTAGTAAATCACGACACTAGTTTGCAAGTTAGTAAATCTGGCCCTTAGTTTTGTTGTTGCATAGAATAAGTACATCAGAATAAGTTTATCAGAAGAGAACGCCTTGCAAAAGTTGTCATGTCAGTGGGTGTCCACAGACATTAAATTTAATTCACAGTAACATGAGATAGAGTTGTACTGTAGCTTACCAGCTGTTGGTTGTGTTGTGTTTACAGGAGTGGACACTGCAGAAATATACAACAAAATGTTCAGTTGGTATGATGATAGTAAAATGAAGTGGAAAAGTCTTCAGGTTTGATTTATTATTATGATTACTCACAAGTTGCCATGACTGTTGTTTTTGTTTTCCCCAGAGTGGTAGTTGATGTTGAAACTGGAGAGAGAATGGAGCCGTATTACAGTAAAATATTTGTAAATATAAGAGAGTTAAAAGCTGGAAATGTTAAATAAAGGTTCAGTTTGGTAAAGATGAGCTCACACAACAGGATTTTACAAATGCTGGCAAATTATGAAATCTTGTTGCAGCAAACACATAAGGAGAATATTGACAGATATTCTTTCAAATTTTAAACAGATTTAAAAATCATACATATCGTACAATAACAGGATATTATTAAGATTAATGTGCCAGAGGGAGCGTTTAATGTCAACTCACATAGGCAAGCCAATTAAAACACATAAGAGTTGAGAAGTCACTACTGGATGGCAAGCCACAACATAGAAACTGACTCTGACCCGTGTGAAGGGTAACGTTAACATTTAAACTAGCTGCGTTATATATTATGGCCCACGTAAACATTTCAATGGTTCGCTGTTAGTTTTCATACAGTACCACACATTTAATGACAGCTATTATAAAGGTGTGTCTAGTGATTCACAGATGCTTTTGAATGTCTTTAAAAACATTTGTAAATTAAAAGCTCTCAATTCATCTCAAAATAAACCATTGTTGCAAAAAAGTTCTCGTACTTTTGTTTTGAAGGCAAAATCACTAAAGACTAAGTGATTAGGTGTGTTTAACTTCACACAGCGCTGCAAGAACAGAGGGGTGGAAAACATCAAAGCATCTTTCACCTTCGTTTCTAATTGGCTATTGTGAAAGTACAGATGTTATCATCCCGATTTAAAAAATCCTAAATATCGAATGTTTAATATAATCAGAGCTGCTCCAATTTACTTGCAAGCATATTGGGAGTTGTAAGATTTGATCAGTTAACGTCAACGTTACATGATCATCTCTGCCGAACATCGAAAACAGTGGATATCCTGCACCAGATTTTCTCTCAGATTCTTGGTAGGGGCAAATCGAGGTAAATTCAGGTCGATAATTCTGAAGTGTGCGCTCGGCTTAAGATGACCTTTAACAGAACTGTCTCTGAGATCATTGAAGGTGAATAAAGGAAAATTGCTTTTTGGTGTCTTTGGGTACAAGTTTGATTTAATGTTAAGACTACTCACAAGTTTTCATGACTGTTGTTGTTGTACTTGCAGTAGATGATGTTGAAACGGCAGAGATAATGTAGTATTACATAAATACAATAGTATTAATAAAGCAGGTGATGATCATTTATAAATCAATAACTTACTGTGAACTGTTACTGTTTCTGGATCTGAACGTGGAGATGACATGAGACCTTGTGATGTATACACAGTGTAGTAGCAGGTTATGATGACAGATGACCTCTGACCTCCTGACCATTTAATGATGTCAGATCCAGTGAGTGATAGTTGACATGATCTGCTCTGTTTACTTTCTCTTCCATCTATTATGAAGTAACACCTGTCAATCATCTGATTCTCACTGTTACAGTTCAGCTGTACTGTGTCTCTGTCCATGATAACTGAAGAAGACACTGACAACTTTGCCTGAGGAAAACCTAAATATACAGAATTTATTAATTATTCACACATTATAAATGTTAGAAATGTTTTGCTGAAACATGCCAATAAGTCTGTAAACTACGTAGTACTGAATCGCAGAGTTAGATCCTTAAACAGTTTTCACCATGGACACTCAAACGACTGTAATTATACCCCCAACTCAACACGAGAGGGCGGGTTTAGTTACGCTACGAAGGGCAACTAAACAACTGAGTGGCGAAGGACATTAAAGTACCACAAGGATGATTCATGAAATCATATGGAGGAGTCTGATTTCAAATAGCTTTTGTGGTATTCGGATGTCATCCACCTGTTGGTTCTTGCAGCGCCACGTGAAGTGGAACACAGCTTTTGTGAGTAAAAGTCTGGCTGTGTGCACGGACCGCTATTCAGGCATCATTCACTTTTGTTTCTCATTGGCTATTGTGAAAGTACAGATGTAATCATCCCGATTTAAAGAATCCTAAATATTAAATGTTTGATATAATCAGAGCGGCCCCAAATTACTTGCAAGCATATCGGGATTTGTAAGATTTGATCAGTAAACATCAACATTACAGGATCATCTCTGCTGAACATTAGAACCGGTGGAGGTCCTGCACACAATTTTCTCTCAGATTCTCAGAAGAAAAAAATCGAGGTAAATTAGAGCAGAAAATTCTGTGTCACGGCCGGGGCGGACCCAAGTTGACTAAAAGGCCACGCCCCTCTCTACTTTCCACCTCGAGGAGGTTCCCAAGACCACTCCAATGACCAGACAGACAAGAATACTATGTTTAAAAATATATCTTTATTTAAATAATTAAAAATCAGGAAAGGGGAGGGGAAAAGGGGAAAGGGCACTTTAAAATCCCTTCTTCTCGCCCCCCAGGGCGGCTTCAACCATGGAGTGGGGGCCCGGACTTCTGTCCACTTGTTTCTTGAACCCGTGGCGCCCTCCGCTTCCTCCTGGAGGCAAAACAGGTAAACACTGTTAGTGACTTTATTTTCAACACGGTATTGTGACTAATCTGGTTCTTTTCTCTGTCTCTCCTACACCCTCAGGTTGCCCTTGTTGGGGCCCCTCACTCTCTTCGGGACAGTGCACTGGGACAAAGGTAGGTATTTCACAGTTCGTTTCCTCCTCAGGCCTCTGCTATAAGCACAGACAGATTACCTCATCACACAGGTAAGTTACTCACGGGCTTGGACTTCTCGTTTGCTGCGAGGCGGTACACTAGGGCAGGTAGGTATTTCACAGTTCGTTTCCTCCTCAGGGTTTTGCTATAAGCACAGACAGATTACCACATCACACGGGTAAGTTACTCACAGGGCTTGAACTTCTCGTTTGCTGCGAGGCGATTCCCTAGGGCAAAGGTAGGTATTTCACAGTTCCTCACAGTTCGATCTTTCCTCGGGGCACTGCTGCAAGTATAGGTAGGTTAATGCATCACACAGGTAGATTACTCACAAGATTTAAACTTCTTGTTGCCTTCGGACAGTGGGCTTTCACAACAGCGTTCATGCACCATATACCTCCACCCGTCTGCTTACGCCTCAGGGGTGTCGTAGGGTTGATGGGTCAGGTGCCACGGAGCCGAACGCTTCCCTAGCTCTCCCTCCTTGCTTGGACAGCCGGGGGCCGCGAGCTGGGGAGAACTCTCGATGAAGCTCCGCACACACCACAGACTTCTGGGGGGATAGAATCAGAGAATGCCACGACCCAAAATCCGTACAGTACACTTAGTTGCTACTCACTTGGACGTAACGCTGGACTTCACCACTGTCTAGTTTCAAGGTGATGCAGTTATTACTGACACACAGGGGGCCGAAAGGTTTAAGTCTCCTCTTCGCACGGGGCACGAGCCACAACGTGTTCTTCTTCCCTCACGAGTCGTCCGAGGCTGGGGCAGTTCTAGGGACTGTTTGGCTCACCCGCTCTTCTTGTGTTTCACAGGGCCAGATGACTTACAGCAGACGGCTTCTCTGAACGAGTGGTTCCTGTTTCGTGCTTCCAGTCGTTCCGCGGCTCGCCCACGCTTCCCTTCACAGTGGGGCCCGGTACTTTTAATAGACTCAGAGTGCACAATAACAGCGGGTTGTAAATACTGCATCCACACACACACAACAGCGGTTACTCACTCGTTGGTTGTTCACACAGCCTGTTCGTACTTCCTGTTATCCTACGGCTCACCCACGCTTCCCTTCACAGTGGGGCCCGGTACTTTTAATATACTCAGAGTACACAATAGCAGCCGACTGTAAATACTGCATCCACACACACAACAGCGGTTACTCACTCGATGTTTGTTCTCACAACCTGGGATTTACTGCACTCGTAGACTCGGGTTTCACACACTCGTAAGTAAATCCGTCCACAAACCTCTTCACCTAGTTACCTTCTGCCTCTTTCTTCCCCAAGGGATCGATGTGCATCAAAACAGCGGCCCTACACAGCAGCAACACAGCGTGGACAAAGTACTAAACAAGCTCCCTTCTGATCTCTTCAAAGGCCTTTTTGTACTCTGCTTGTTCTCCTGATTGACCTATCAGAAATCGCAGTGTAAATTGTCCTCACCTGTGTCTAGTTTGGCCTGATTTCGTGTTCGGGGAAACCCCGGAAATTCCGGTGTTCGGAGTTAGTCATCCGGGCGGAACCATCGTCGGGCGGAACCCGTCTTCCCCACTTTTGGTTCCGCCCTTACAGATCGTCACCTGGTGACATCCTCCCCCGCCGGAATGGTTCTAGTCCCTAGAACCGCTTGCTGTGACCCATTCCCCGTACTGGGCTGGCGGTCGTCCCCGGTTCTTCCGCTGGGGGCGTCGTGGAGGGGACACTGGGTCTACCCTAACGGCCAAGTCGTCCGGCTCCCTTGGAGCCTCCTGGACCGGTTCGTTCGCCGGACCTCCCCCGGCAGGTAAGTTCTCGGGTTCACCTAGGACCGCCTAAGCTGGTTCGTCCACTGGGCCTCTTGGGATTATAGCCCATCCTCCAATCCAAGGAGCAATGGGCACCGGCTCCTTAGGAGCCACTTCCGTGGAAGGTGGGGGATAGTTTGGACAGGGACG
This sequence comes from Misgurnus anguillicaudatus, assembly GCF_027580225.2. NCBI lineage: Eukaryota > Metazoa > Chordata > Actinopteri > Cypriniformes > Cobitidae > Misgurnus > Misgurnus anguillicaudatus. Next base: position 30,167,579 of record NC_073350.2, on the reverse strand, counting down.
GATCATGTTTCGATGGACTACTCGGTCAGGCCCGGGCTTCCCTTCCGGCCTGATCGTGTACACTGGTTGTCCCGGCCTCTGCTGCCGTTGCACCACGTATGGCCTGGCCTCCCACCGATCACTCAGCTTACCTCCCCCTAGCCGCCGGTTGTCCCGTACCAGGACCCTTTCTCCAGGGAGCAAAGGAGCGTCCCGTGCCATCCTGTCGTACAGCCTCTTATTCTTCTCCCCGGCCGCCTGGATCCTCTTATTGACCTGCTCATATGCAAGTGGAGACGATGATGGTGTCGTCCTACCCACTCGGTCACATTCCCCTCTCCTTCGCTCCCAGCTGTTCCTAACAGAAGATCTGTGGGCAAGCGAATGTGCCTTCCAAACATCAAATAGGTGGGGGCGTACCCCGTGGTGCTATGTATGCTGTTGTTATAGGCTTGCAACAAATTTGGTAGGGCACTCACCCAATCATCCTGGCGCCTCTGGTCCAGGGTTCCCAGTAGATTCAACAGGGTTTGGTTAAACCGCTCGCAGCCTCCGTTCCCTTGGGGGTGGTATGAGGTCATGTGGGTTTTTGTACAGCCGTACAGCTGGCATACTTCCCGAATGATGCGGGACTCGAAATTGGGACCCTGATCGGAGTGGAGGAACTCCGGGCACCCGAATGGCTGAAAGACCGCCCTCCATAGTGCTGTGGCCGTGGTGCTTGCTGTCTGGTCGAGGGTGGGGATGGCCCAGGCATACTTGGTAAACAGGTCGGTCAGGACCAGGATATTCTGATACCGGTCCTTTGGACGACTCAAAGTCAGGTAGTCCATAGCAACGATGTGGAGAGGGGCCCTAGCATGGATGGGGACCATGGGTGCTCGTGGTTCCTGCCGAGATTTAAAGAGAGTACATCGAGGACATGCTTGTATAAATGTACTCACGGAAATCTCCATCCCCGGCCAGTAAAAGTGCCGGCGTAGTAACGACACCGTGCGTTTCTGTCCTTGGTGTCCCATCCGGTCGTGATACGCCGTCAACAGCACCTGCACTTGGCTGGGTGGTACCACGATCTGGCTAACCTCTTCGTCGGTACCCAGATCTCGAATAGTCCTGCACAACACACCATCTCGTAGTTTTAATCTCTCCCAATGTCCCAAGATTCTGTGACCCACCTCTGTTTGACCCTGTCTCTCTGTGGGGGTCGGTCGTCGGCCCTGCCTAAGCCACTCTCCCAGGTTCCGCAGCTCTTCATCCTCCTGTTGTCTGGCCCTCCAGCATTGGGGGTCCCATCCCCAGCTCGCGGGCACTACCTCTTGCTGGCCCCCGGGGGCCTCCACCACCCCGACCGTCAGTCCTTCCTCCTCTTGTCCTTTTCCAGGCTGATTCGAGCCCCTCGAATCTCCCCTAGACGGTAGCCGGGATAATGCGTCTGCATTAGTGTGTTCTCTCCCGGGGCGGTACTGCAGCTGGTAATCATAGTTGGCTAGCTGAGCCACCCATCGCTGCTCCACTACTCCTAGCCGGGCCGTCTGTAGATGTACTAAGGGGTTATTATCAGTGATTATGGTTACCTTGGCTCCCCAGAGGTAGTCCTTGAATTTCTCACTCAACGCCCATTTCAGTGCCAATAATTCAAGCTTAAAGGAACTGTAGTTCGCGTCATTCCTTTCCGCTGGGTGGAGGCTCCGACTAGCATAAGCAATCACTCGTTCCACTCCATCCTGTTTCTGTGCGAGTACAGCCCCCAGGCCAAGATTGCTGGCATCTGTGTATAATAGAAAAGGTAGAGAAAAGTCAGCGTAGGCTAGAATCGGGGCTTTTAACAGTTCTTGCTTCAACGCCCTAAAGGCTGTTTCGCACTCTATGGACCATTCTACCACGGGGGACCCTCGCCCTCGTGGTCGTCCCGTCCCCGCCAACAGTTGGTTCAAGGGCTTGGCGATCTTCAAGAACCCCTTTATAAATCGCCGGTAGTACCCGACAAAGCCTAGGAAGGATCTTAATTGTCTTACAGTTTTGGGGGCCTCCCAGTCCCGTACTGCAGATACCTTGTCTGGGTCTACGGCCACTCCAGCCGCACTCACCACGTGGCCTAGAAACTTCACCTCGCGGCGCAGTAGGTGACACTTCTCGGGCTGTAGCTTCAAGCCATACCTTTCCATTTCTCGGAACACCCTCTCCAGGTGTTGTAGGTGAGTCTCGAAATCTGGGGAATATACAATTACATTGTCAAGGTAAACCAGTACAGACTCCATCAGCTGACCTCCAAGGCATCACTGCATTAGCCTCTGGAAGGTGGCGGGAGCGTTACAGAGCCCGAAGGGCATCCGGTCCCACTCGAAGAAACCAAAGGGTGTAGTAAAAGCGGTCTTCTCCCGGTCCTGTTCTTCTACCGGTACCTGCCAGTACCCACTGGCCAAGTCAAGCGTGGAGTACCAAGCAGATTTAGTCAGACTTGCCAGTGAGTCTTCAATCCGAGGCAGCGGGAACGCATCCTTCTTGGTCAATTGATTCAACTTCCTGTAATCCACACAGAACCTCCATGCACCGTTCTTCTTCTGCACTAACACTATCGGTGCCGCCCATGGACTACTGCTCTCCCGTACGATCCCTTGTTCTAACATACCTTGTAATAAGGTCCTGACTTCCGTGTATAGGGTGGTGGGTATCGGACGATACCGCTCCCGACTGGGCCCGGCTTCTCCCGTGGGGATGCTATGCCGGATCACCGTAGTGCACCCATAGTCCTCCTCGTGAGTTGAAAAGACATGCTGCCATCTCCTAAGGAGCTCTTGTAATTTCTCCGCTTGTTTCTGTTCCAGGTCTTCCCCTTTTAAGGAGTCACCTATCAAGTGGCCCGGCATCCTCTTCTCCCTTGCCCTAGGCATTCCATCTGCCTGGGTCAATGCTACTTCGACCACCGCAGGCCGCACCTGGCGGAAGCTCATGTCCTCTCTGTCTCGTACCTGATGGCCCTCGACCGGTGTCACTGTCACTAGCCGCTGGTGTTTGTACAGGTGTACTGGATAGGGATTTTCGTTACAAACCTTCACGGGTACTCGGCCTCGCTGTACCATTGCCAAGCCTCTGGCTACTCCCACCTGTGTGCAGTCCCCATGGGGTTCGACCAACACCCAGCTCCCAGGCCTCTGGCGCCGCTGGGGCACCCTGGCCCACACTATGGCCTCGCTTCTTGCTGGCACAGATAATGCAAATCGACATGTTACTCGCCCAACCTCTTCACGGCTGTCTTGGAGCTTGGCCATCTGCACTCGCCGACAGTCAGCCACCACACGTTCCCAGCCCGGCCGTTCGGCTCTCGGTATTGTCTGTACGGGCCTAGCCTGAAATAGCTCCTCCCAGCACTCCGAGAGAACATTCATACCTATGAGAGCTCGATGACGGCCAAGGCAGTGGTCCTGTACAATAACGACCCCCTTCTGTGGTACTCGTACTCCGTACAGCTCGAAATCCGTGAGCCTATAGCCAATGAATTTCCAATCCGTTGGCCCCCTTCAGGGTAAGCCAGGGAGTCTCAGCTTCGCACACAGGTTGGGCTCCAAACAACTCATGGGCCAGGCTTTCAGAGAATAGGGTAACCTGGGAACCGGTGTCGACGAGGCATCGCACCACAGCGCCGCACACTTGCACTTCCACCGTTGGGCTAAGCCCAATCATCCTGTCTCTGGATTCTTCTCTTCTAGGGGGGTCACTTTGGGGGGCTCCGACCACATGACCCACTGTGGCCGGTCGTCCTAAAAACCCCCCTCGGAGGCTCTTCGTGGGCCGCACTGTCGACTCACATGACCTGCGGCTCCACATCCATTACAAATCGGCCTCCCCTGCTCGTCCCACTCAAACCTGGGCCGGTTACCTGGTAGGGCCGCCTCGTTGTCTCTCGGCCTCGCTCGGAGTACCCCCGTTCTCGGGGGACAGGCCCTCTTCTCTCCTTCCCGGCCCGAGACGCAGCTCTCCTACCAGGGTCTTTGTCAACTCAGCCATCTGGTCTCGCACATCTTTTAAGAGCTCCATCTTCAAAGCCTGTTTCCAGTCTGCTACTTCTGGGGCCGCCGCCACCGGGCCACTCACCGCTGCACATACGGGGGCCTCCTTCAGTTCAGCTTGGTCGCCTTCTAGGGCCTTTTTCAGATCGTCGAACGTGAGCTCGGGGTCTCGTCGGAACTGCCCCCTCAAATTCTGGCGCACGGGGCCCTCTCTTAGCCCCAGCAGAAACTGATCTCTCAGTAGGGTCTCTTCATCTCCTAACCCATGGTCTCGACGTTTCTGCAGGCGAGTATACTGTTCACGAAGTTTCAGGGCAAAGGCTCGGATAGGCTGGTGGGGGCCCTGCTTGCAACTAAAAAACTGAGCCCGTAGGACAGCCACGGGAGTGGTATCACCGTACTGGTCAGTGAGGAATTGGAATATGGACTGGGCGGTGGCTCGAACGGCTTCGGGGGCAGCTTGTACTTCGCGCCGGGCCTCTCCTTCTAGCGAGTTCAACACGAACTGTTGCTGTTGAATGGCACTCAGCCCTTGGAGGCCGGCCATGTACTCAATCTGGGCCCTCCACTCTGCCAAGCGGACCTCAGACTCGATTCCGCCATATTTTTGCACCCAGGGATTTCCCAGGAAGATGGGCATGGCTCGGGGTGGGGCTTCAGGCCTCTCGGGCACAACACGGGGTGGGGCTTCGGGCAACTCGTCGTCGGCCATTGGAGGGCCTTGGTCGCTCAACTCGAGGTGGAACCCTGCCGACTACGCCAAAATCTGTCAAGGCCGGGGCGGACCCAAGTTGACTAAAAGGCCACGCTCCTCTCTACTTTCCACCTCGAGGAGGTTCCCAAGACCACTCCAATGCCTTATTTTCCCCGTGGTGGCGTATATCCGAATGAAACGGCTTTTGAGATGAAATAAGGCAGGTCTGGATTTGAATTTGTCCATCGAGATCTGATTGGATCGTTTGAAGTTGGGTCGTGTTGCTTATTGCTAATCGCTGCAATCTTCTCCCGGACCTCGTCCACCTGCCATACTTATGACCGGAAGTGAAGAGAGAGGGAGAGGAGATTTGCATTTTTGATTAAAGATTATGAGCACACACAATTTTTTTTAAAAAATAATGAAGCTCACACATAAGTCATTTGTTAATAATAACACAATATTAAAAAAAAATATATAGTTTTTCATTTCAATTTCATTGCGACTTTAAGATTACTCACTAGTTGTCATGACTGTTGTTGTAGTAGTTGCAGTGGTAGATGATGTTAAAACTGCAGAGAGAATGTAGTATTACATAAATACAATAGAATAAATATAGCAGGTGATGATCATTTATAAATCAATAACTTACTCTGAACTGTTACTGGATCTGATCGTCCAGATTGTACTCGAACTTCTGATATATACACAGTGTACAAGCAGGTTATCTTAACAGGTGACCTCTGACCTCCTGACCATCCAATGACGTCAGATCCAGTGAGTGATAGTTGACATGATCTGCTCTGTTTCCTGTTATTTTTACTCTTATTTATTATGAAGTAACACTCGTCCATCTTCTGATTCTCACTGTTCATACAGTCCAGCTGTACTGTGTCTCTGTACATGATAACTGAAGAAGACACTGACAACTTTGCCTGAGGGAGAACTAATAAATCATTAAAGAAAAAAATATTCTCTGATTTCCCTTAGATTGGAGACTGGGGTAGGTTGTTGCAAGTGTTACTCTAGTGAAAAGATTACTAAAGAATTACTTACTCTGAACTGTTACTGGATCTGAACGTGGAGATGGCATGAGACCTTGTGATTTATACACAGTGTAGAAGCAGGTTATGATGATAGATGACCTCTGACCTCCTGACCAAATAATGATGTCAGATCCAGTGAGTGATAGTTGACATGATTCGCTCTGTTTCCTGTTATTTTCTCTTCCATCTATTATGAAGTAACACTCGTCCATCTTCTGATTCTCACTGTTACTACACTTCAGCTGTACTGTGTCTTTGTCCATGATAACTGAAGAAGACACTGACAACTTTGCTTGAGGAAAACCTAAATAAATCATTAAAGATTTTTTTTTTTCTGATTTAGTGGAGACTGGGGTTGGTTATCAAAAGTTTTACTCTAGTCAAAACTTCTCAGTTATGATTTCGAAACAATAACTTACCGTGAACTGTTACTGTTACTGGATCTGAATGTGGAGATAGCATGAGAACTTGTGATTTATACACAGTGTAGTAGCAGGTAATGATGACAGATGACTTCTGAACTCCTGACCAAATAATGATTTCAGATCTAGTGAGTGATAGTTGACATGATCTACTCGGTTTACTGTTCTCTCCTCTTCCATCTATTATGAAGTAACACACGTACATCATCTGATTCTCAGTGTTACTACAGTCCAGCTGTACTGTGTCTCTGTCCATGATAACTGAAGAAGACACTGACAACTTTGCCTGAGGAAAACCTAAATAAATCATTAAAGAAAAATTATTTTCTGATTTATCTTAAAGTGGAGACTGAGGTTTGTTGTCACATGTTTCACTCTAGTAAAAATTTCTCAGTTAAGATTTCTAAAGAATAACTTACTGAAAATGGTTACTGTTACTGGATCTGAACGTGGAGATGACATGAGAACTTGTGATTTATATACATTGTAGAAGCATGTTATGATGACAGATGACCTCTGACCTCCTGACCAGCTAATGATGTCAGATCCAGTGAGTGATAGTTGACATAATCTGCTCTGTTTATTTTCTCTTCCATCTATTGTGAAGTAACACTCGTTCATCTTCTGATTCTCACTGTTACAGTTCAGCTGTACTGTGTCTCTGTCCATGATATCTGAAGAAGACACTGACAACATTGGCTGAGGGAGACCTAAATACACAGAATTAAGTTATTCATTATATACATTATATACATTATAAATGTTAGACATTTTTTGCTGAAACATGACAATAACACTGTAAACTTTTGTTGAATTGCAGAGTTAGATTGTTAAACAGTTTTTCACAATTTCTGTGTTCATGATTATTTGGGCGGGGTTTGTGAGCATTCATTCAGGTTGTAGCTATTTTTGAAAGTAGAGAGATAGCAGCTTTCTCGCCAGTGGGCGTGGTTTCAGCTCTGACAGAGGACATGCCTCCACCGCTTGAGAGCAAAGAAACCCAGTTCATTAGTTTTGGATTATCACAAAAAATAAGCTCTGTGTTTAACAAAAGTTTATGACACTTATGTTATATGTTTTGTTCAACATGTTTTGTAATCTTCACATATGAACACAACTTTACATAAAATTTTAAAGTCAAATTTTGTCTTTTTATATTTCTAGTAAGTGCATTTACACTTCAAAATTCATAAAACTTGTATTTATCTGTGAAGATTAACTTTTTGGAAAACATGTAAGTGTTATAAACTTTTGAAAAACACAGAGATAATTTTTACACTAATCCAACGGTTTATGGGAAAAAATAATAGGCTTTCCCAGTGTTCCGCTAATGTCCGGATGGCCTTCAAAAACACGTCATCCCTGCAGCACTTTATGCACCTTAATGTACCTTTGAGTTACTGATATGCACTTTTTGGGTACAAATATGGATTTTTTCAAAGGTGAAAGGTGGCCGCCCTGTGGCTGCTTTATACCATTTGCATATTGCGTATCCCAACGTGTCAAACATATTGTCAGTTTAACTTAACAACAACTAACTAAAAAATAACTTCACAGACTGTAGCAACATGTCCAACATGATTTCATATCTTCACAATATCTTTATTTCTCTTATATTGAAACACTGATTCTCATGTCATAGTAACTCTCTGCAGTAATATATTCAATATAATTGATTGCAAAAGCTCACCGAAAAGCCATGACACCCCAAATGTACAGCATAGTTAAGATTATCTTTTATGTTTTGTTTGTTTCTTTGATAGTTTGACTTTTCACGCTGTCACACACTGTAAAAAAAAAATTCGTAAAAAACGGTAAATCTCTGGCAGCAAAGTCGCCAGAGAAATTCCGTCAAATTACGGTAAAAAATGTTTTTCAAAATTACATACAAAAACCGTAAAAATACAGAGAATCTTTTACAGTCCTAATTCATTAAATTACAGAATATTACTGTTAATAATTGTTATAAAACTGTAGAAAAACAGATAAATTATGTGAAAATACAACTACTTTTCAGGTCAATCCCCGTAAATATACGGCTTTTATTTTATATTTATTTTATTATTTTAAAATACAGTTTATCTTTGTAAAATAACTAAAAACACCTGTATAAAAACGTATTAAGTATGTGAAAATACATGCAAGTAGATTTACTCTCGTATGGTCTTAAAATTAATTGTCAGTAGATTAATATTTTTTTACTAAAACAAATTTCACGTAGTGTAAGACATGCTAAAATTGTGTATGATGAAATGTTTAGTACAAACATGTAGATAAAGTATTGTATGACATTTAAAGCACCTCCTGTAAATTCCTTAACCCCCTGGGGTCCAAAAACGCGGCGCCGCGTTTTGACGTGTTTTTTCCTTATCATGGCAGAATCAACTTAAAATACTCCATCATTAATAATCATACACTTACGTGTTTGACATCATATGAAACGGTAAAGGGTCTTCTTTAATATGTAATCATTCACAATAACAACAGATCTTTGTGTTTTTGTCAAATAAAAAAAATAAACAGGGTGTGCATCCAGACATTTCTGTCTCCGCCAGCTGTCTCTCAAAACACGCTACAAAAATCAATTAAAACTCCGCGATTACTCGTCACACAAGCATGATACACATATCCAAAGAAAGCCTGAAATGTCTACTTTTAAACAAGCTTAATATAATCGAAAACAAATAATGCCTGTTTATGTAATCTGCATTGAAGTAAAGAGAGTACCGTTGTTCCTGGCTGACTTCATTATCTTTAATTCAGTCACTCCCACAGCTGTTGACATGGTAATGAAGAGACGAGCAGTTCCAACAATAATAAACAAAGCGTAAAGTTTTATCAGATTTAAAGACTTTTTCCGCAAGTTTGGATTATAAACTTTATACACACACGTGAGCAATATCTTCATTTATGTCTGGACATTGAGGAAGAGAAGCATTTAACGTTACCTTAGAAGAACAATGGAGGACGCACTGGAGCTGGATTAGAAGAAAGTAAGGTTAACAGTTAATTTATACCATTTATATTTGCTATAATGTAACTAAATATGCTCATGGCTTGTGCAGTTCAGCCTACATACAGTAAGCAACCTCAGCAGACTGCACGCTTCGGATTGAAAAACTTTCCAATGTTTACAAATGTACGCAATCTCACGTAATGGCGGATTTCACTGTTTCATGCTGTAACAGTGTTAATCACAGTTATTCACTTATATCCTTCATGCCAACTTTCAGTAAGCCTGAACTGCCGTATCTTTTAAGTGTGTGCTGTAATATGATTCCATGTTTACATGCTTATTTACAAACGAGTACACGTGACCTCCCGTAATGGCGGATATCTGTTGCATGTTGTACAGTGTTAAGACACAGTTATTCACTTTCGTATCTGTCATGGCAACTTTGAGTAATGCTGCACTGCGGGATTTGCTGTAAAATAATCCATATTGTTTACATGCAAGGTAATTCCATACATTGCGCTTTACACGCGACACAGTTTTTATGAGCGCCGCGTTATACGGAGACGCGAGCTCGCACACATGCGATGTGTTTTTAAAGTTCATACGCGCTTACAGAAACACGTTTAAAACAGAAGCTAGACGATAAGGGGATGGGCATCTGAAAACAGTCATCTTAAAACAGCTTTTTATATAACTAATCTCTGCAGATGTTTATCTGAGATTTAGTTTATGTACAAGATAGTTTATTAATGTAGTATCAGTGATATTTACCCATCAGTTATATATATGTAAGGGTATTTCTGTGGACAATTTATGCTAACAGCTGTTTATAACTCTTTTAGAGGTATGCATCTCTCTCATCAGTACAAAACTATGAAGTGGAAAAACACTTTTTGGACATAAAGTTATATGGTAACATGAGCCACATGAAGTTTACAGCTCTGTTGTGTATCAGTTTCTTAGTTTATACAAAGTTTTTGAATAGGGTTTGTTTCCAAATAAACTGAAAATGTCCTACTAACCATCATTTCTATGTTGATTATATTGTTAACTTAATAAACCTCAAACAAACATTTATACATTTGTCCTCACATTCTTTACTGTAGTTCATTCTCAGATTCCTGCCTCATTATGCAGCTCATTATGCAAGTCTTTGTTTGCTAGCTGTCAATCAATCCTTCTCGCATACGGCCCCTCTAAACAAAAAGTGTCTCATAATTTCTAAATCAATACATTGTTTTATGTGAATAAGTAGGCAGGGTGATTTTCACATCATTTTAACTCTTTCACGGCCAGCGTTTTTAAAAAAAGTTGCCAGCCAGCGCCAGCATTTTTCATGATTTTCACAAAAGTTTAATGCCTTCCAGAAAATGTTCTTCTTCAAATATATAAACATACAGTATACCAAATGAAAGAACAGACCCTCTGCTTTCAAACAAAAAACCGTTTCATCCTACATTGAGTAGTTCTTTTGTAATCAGCTTTTGAATATGGGTAGGTTTCTGCAAAAACACCACATTTTGAGCAAAAAGCTGAGATAATTCCATTTTTGTGACGGACTTTTCATAGAGATCCCATTCAGAGCGATCTTTAAAACAGACATGGACACGCAGCAGCTTGCCTTAGGGCAATACTTCCGGGTTTAAAAAGTTGCAGAATAAAAGTGGATAAAAGCGGTATTGCGCAAAGACGGAAATACTCGTCATTGGCGGGGAAGCGTTTTCTCTTGATTGACGAGATATCTCGTCAATGGCGGGGAAAGAGTTAAAGAAAAAACTCTAGACTACTAGATTCTGTTTAGAAAAGTCTTGTTAAAACATGTTTAGTATTGTTTAGTATGGGTTTTAGTATAAGACTTATATCAGTGACTTAGGTAGCCTGCTTGGGCTTAACTTAGCTTCTTCTTCTCGACGTAACATTAGTAATATGCTCGCTCATAATGTCGCGTCATAGCCGCAGCAAATTTGACTGCTTATGCTATTGTGTATTATGTTATGCTATCTGTCGTTTTTCTGTGCTTTTACTGCTTTTATTAATGTAAAGCTGCTTTGAAACAATTGAGTATTGTGAAAAGCGCTATATAAATAAAATTGAATTGAATTGAATTGAACTTAAAATTTTTGCTTTTTTAAAAACCACACATAAACATTTTTCTCCCAAAAATACAAACATGTACATACATTTAGCTCATATAATATTTTAGCCCAGTTTGTGCTGAACGCAGTGGTATGAGACACTTGCCATTATTATGTTTTAAAGCAACTGATAAAAGACCAAATGTAAGAGCATGTCAGAACCTCTGACAGTGTCCCAAAATGGTCGGACCCCAGAGGGTTAAATTCCTCCCTAAAACAAATTTTTATTTACTTTGTAACATTCTTCATTTGACTCTAGCTGTGATGCATTAGTTTACTGTTGGATCTTGGTGGTCTGTTACTACAGATGTTGTAGTTCTTGTTTGACAAATATCTTTCATGTTCCTTTTATAAAATCATCTGTTCAATAATGTAAATGACATGAATAAATATAAATCACTTACTATATGGCTGAACCTCCATAAGAAGATGAAAAACAATGATGATGAACAACTCCATTACAGCAAGTGTGAGAAAAGACAAAAAACGAGACTCATAAAGTATCTGAATTAGGAAGTAGAAGATCGGTCCACAGGAAACCACAACATATCGTGCTGTTAGCTTATATTGTACATGAAAGTATAGATCAGTTCACAATCAAAGCATTACACACTGAGAATTACATACAAAGTATCTTCTGTCTTTAATTCTAACAATAATAAATGGTACAGTATAAATCCACTGCATCGCAAATAATAGCGTCATCAAAGTAAGAAAATCATTGCTGTATACAGGGCTGGTCGGTATGACGCTATGTTCCGTTACGGCGGAATAAAATGTCAGATGTAACAGATTTTTCAATTCTGTCAATAGACTGGTTCAGCTGTAACAACACAAACGAGCAGCTTTCGTGGAAAACACGTAACTTCCGGTAAATTCCGCTAAGAATAAATAACAACAAAGTCCTTTTAAAGGGCACATGGCATGAAAATGTCACTTTATGAGGTCTTTTAACATTAATATGAGTTCCCCTAGCCTGTTTATGCTCCCCAATTGGTTCAAATAAATTGATAGGTGTAAACTGAGCACTGTGTATTCTGCTCTGCCTTTGAAAAAAGTCAGCTCAGATGTGCCGTTTAGGAATGTGCCTTGTTATGACGTCAGAAGGAGCGAGGTTACCCCGCCTTTCTCTGCTTTGCCTGCTTGGAGCATTTGAGCCCCGTCCATTAGGATAGACAGTACACCCACAGTACCGTAAGCATCCCATTGTTTTCATCGAGAAAGACATTGAGGGAAGCATAACATTTGCTCTGTGTTTGCTGGATAAAACTTTGAGGAACGAGCTACAGGTCCATGCTGGATTTGCAGAGAGCCTACTTTTTAAAAGCAATGCATTCCATCAATATTGGATCCGAGCAGAATGGCGTAGTAAATGTGAGTTAAACCCGGTATACACTGTGCGATTTTAAGGATTGTTGCTTGCCACACTGTGCGATTTTAAATAGTCTTTTAGGATTGTTGCTTGCCACACTGTGTGACTAAGATCATAGTTAAATCCATGTCACACTGATCTCAGTTTCCATCAATGTCAGATTGTACTAGTTTAAAGACTTTTAAAATTCCGACAAACGCGTCCGCAGTTTACGTCATCGATCGACGACGGGTGGGAAAACACATGCTGAAGCGAAGGCTAGCAAACCGAAACAACATCTTCCGTTCATTTTAATAAAGACTTGTCTCCAGCATAAAAAGAAGAAAAAACTAAGGAGACGAGTACCTGGCATTTGAATTTCCACCGCGATTTCTCTCCAGACTGTTTCATTTTTATGTTATCATGGTACAGTGGTGATGACACGTTGTACAAACACTCTTTATGTTTCCATAAATCCACAAGTTTCTCCTCCTGCTGTACAGTCTACATGGCTCTTTTTAACAATTGTCTGCACTAATTGCGTCATCGGGTTCTGTGCTTCTATTGGTTCTTGATCTGCCGGTTGTCGTAGGGAGATGTCACACAGCAGGATTGTGTCTCAAAATTTCTGACACTGCCAGAATTTTGTTGGAGGATAATTTTGATCGCAATGGTCATTAATCGTCTGTCTGTGGACATGTCAAACTAGCTATCAAAGATGGCAGATTTTAGCCTGGCATTCCAGAAATCTTTTAGGATTTCAAAATTTGTCCCAGACAGCTAAATCGTGGCTGAAATCTCACAGTGTGCACCGGGCGTTAAAGGTTCTCTAAGCGAATCTGTGTGTTGATTTTTGAAATGTGTTTTCAAACAAACTGCAGCGTAGTTAACTCCTCCCCCTCCCTTCCGTGCTTTCATGAACGCGCCCAAACCCAACCCCCAAATCCTACTTGGCGTTTATTGGTTAGAACCACTGATCTATATAAATGACTGGATTGCGCATGACGTCACAACTGTGAAGCCACCGCGCCGCCATGTTGGTATACCCAAACATTCTATTAAATCAATGGACGCGATCAGATTTTAATGATAAAACATCACTTTACTAGTCTTCGTTTTTATATCTGAAGTTACCCTGTACATTATTACAACACAAACGTCCTAAGCATGTACATAGTTATTTGCTGAAAGTTGTACATTTTAGTTTTTAATCAGTTATTATACATTTATCTTCATTACAGTATCAGATCAGCAGACAGACCGCAGCATATTTAGTATTAATGACAAACGTGCTCATTCTGAAATCTAAATAAATAATCATACTTTGTACCGTATGTGCATGCAATAATTTGCTGGTTTTGTAATTAAGTTACCTAAACTTATTTAGAGAAATAACGCTGACCGTGTAGCTGAATTTAAAAAAAACCTTTATTTATACCCGTGTCATTAATGGGGCTTTTCCATTGCATAGTACCCCACGGTTTAGTTTAGTTTGGGTCGGGTCAGCTCACCTCACTTTGGCGTGGTTAGCTTTTCCATTGAGTTTAGTATCACTTCGCAATGGGAGGAATTATAGGCGTGTCGTTATATTTGCGCTGCATACGGCTGTGACATCATACAAGAGAGAGCCTCCTTGTACATTCCCATACATTTATTTATTTATCAGTCCGCCACAAAATTAAAATTGGCCACCACAAATAGATGTTTACTTTGCACATCGCGTTTAAAACTACCTATGTCTCACATGACAGTTTCTGTTCAAACACCCGTGGCGTCAGTCGACGGCTCCGCTGAGCCTCAATGAAGTTGCATTAAAGCATAAATAATACTTATGTGCACGTCGCGAATGTGCCGCCACAAAATTAAAATTGGCCACCACAAATAGAAGTTTACTTTGCACATCGCGTTTATAACTACATCTGTCTCACATAACAGTTTCTGTTCAAACACCCGTGGCGTTTGTCGACGGCGCTCCGCTGAGCCTCAATGAAGTTGCATTAAAGCATAAATAATACTGACGTGCACGTCGCGAATGTGCCGCCACAAACTGCAAGTCTGGAAAAACTTTTATGTGTTCCTGATTCACAACCTGTGGATGTTTTTAATCGCTAAAAGGGTGTTTGGAAACTTAAAACAGAGCACAGATGACAACATGTTTGCTCGAGACAGCGCAAGCTAGCAGCAAGCTAAAGCTAATATTTTACATAATAGGATGACGGCGCCGATGACGATTCTCTCAGACCAATCAGTGAACTACAGTGTTTATGCGTCACGTTTGGTATCAGCTCGGGTCGCTTGGAACCCCAACCGAGGTGGTACGAAAAAAAGTATCGGGTACTACGAAGTGATCCCAATGGAAAAGCTCCCAAAAGTAAGCTGACCCGACCCAAACCAAACCAAACCGTGGGGTACTATGTTTACGTTAATGCGCAATCCAGTCATTTATATAGATCAGTGGTTAGAACACGTTGTTATGGTTTCTGGTGTAGGTTTGGCCAGTTTGTTATTATTGCAGTTTGTGGAGGCTGCTGTCTACAGAGATCGCGTTTTTTTACTGTTTGATCAGCGGACAGGAAGCAAGCAGATAGTGAGGAGATGTTTGCTGAATGTAACAAAAATGTTTTATGGTCTAAAACGCGTGAATTCACTTAGAGAACCGTTAAACACTTTAGTATAATCAGTGGCTGGCGATGACTTCTCTTCCGAGAGTCCAAATATGTTTTCGGAGTGTCGTGTGTTGTTGCACACTCCTGGAAAGGGTTTATAATAAAATACACACGTGTGTGTGTGTGTGTGTGTTGTTCACGCATCAAAGGGTTTATGATAAAATAGACGCTCACGTTAACATAATACTTGCAAGACACTTAACAGTAAACTCTGATTACACATGATATTAAAGCCCTTTTCACAAAGACATTCTGGAAAATACCCGGAAATGCACCCTGGATTTTTCCAGGATCGTTTGATTTTTTTGTTCATTCACACTGCCAATGGTTTGTCGGAATCTGCAAGGTCCTGGAAAGACACGAGACCTGTTTAAAGTTCTGCACTTTCTTCTACGCAGCGTTTGAAGTTTGCATATTATTTATTATTTCTCTCTCCAGAAACCACTCGCGTTTTTGTTTAAGATAAGACTATAAAGGAGCGCGTGACGTGTCGTTCTATGCTGGTGAATGATCTCAGCTTTAGAGTGGATATTTAACGAGCTCCCTTGAGCTGATTGTTTATATGCATTTAAAACCCCCGTTTTGAGGAGCTGAACGATATATCTTGTTGGGATGACACGCAGGCATTTTTGTTTATTATAAGCTCAAATGAGCACGTGATGTGGTATTCTGGTATGCTGCTGAATGAACTTCGCTTCAGCGCAGTAAGTGACCAGCTAACTTACCTGATATCTGCTTCAGTCCAGTTTGCAGACATTTCTCGTCATGAATGTTGATCTGCATGTAAATCCCTCTTTTTAAAGAATTAAACCAACTTCAAGTTTGCCATGACACACGCATCCTCACTACGGCACGCCCAGCATTGTTTATGAGTCTCATTTATCATTTACTGCTTCAGTCTAGTTTGTGACATTTCTCGTTGTGAATGTTGATCTGAATGTAAATTTCTCGTTTTAAAGAGATGAACCATAACTTTTGTCGTGATGACGCGCGTCCTCACTACGACACGCCCATAACGGCATTGTTTCGTCGTCTTGTTCACACAGAGGGTTTTCCGTGTATCATACTAGGTCCTCTTTCCAGCAACTATCCCAGAAGATTTATGGGACGTATTTGCGTTCACACAGAAGCTTGTCTGGCAATTTTACTGGTATTTTCTGGGACCAAAGGTCTGTGTGAATGGGGTTTAAGTGAGTATTTAAAGCTAGTTTGACTACGAAAAACTGTTATCCAATCATAGCAGTGGGCGTTTACTTCCAAATCGTCAATGCGGCCCACCCATCAAAACAGAGCAATTCTCAAGTCAGCCTCTAAACCAGGGTACAAAATAGCCTAGTATTGTTTAAGAGTTCAGTTTCAGCAAGAAGTTAAAACCGTTAAACAAACAGAAACCGGAAGTAAAGTTCCGACCAGACACAAAATCTCGTCACTGCACAGTGAAAGTGACTGCGGTTACGCCCACTTTGTTAAGCGTCAGAATTTGTGTAGAGTGTGAAATCAGGTTTCACCGGACGCATACATCGTAACTTTACTTACGGTTTCTGTTTGTTTAATGGTGTGACTAGTTGCTAAACTGAACTTTTGAACAAATACCTCGCCGAAAATAACTAATGTTTTGGTTTCCTAAGTAATCTATGTGTTGTTTATTTTGCTTGTTATATAAATAAACTACTTTAAAAGGACATTGTTGTTATTTATTCTTAGCTACCGAAGTTTACCGAAGTTATGTGTGTTCCGCGAAAGCCGCATGTTGTTACTGCTGAAACCGTCTATACTGAGTGGTAAATGTCTGCAAATTTTTATATTCCAAAATCAATATAAACTGAAAAACATGTATACCATGAAGTATACCACTACCGTCAAATAAAATGACTCATTCCGTGAAATGGATTTTTGTTCATACCGCCCACCCCTAGTCTGAATATAGTAAATAAGTTTTGTATGCTACACTTGTCTCTGATCTGCCCTACATCTGGAAATAATGCATCACACAGATATTAATAATAATTTTTATTTTATAATAATAAAATAAAAAAAGTTTTGAAATCTTCAATGTTATGCTGCTTTCATAATAGAACAAAACAAATAATGAATGTGATGAGAAGACCAAATGCGTCTCTATTTCTATTTATTTTCTAGGATTTTTACAGAGGTTATGAGAGCAAATCACAGACATGGCTGAATCAGAACACAGAGTAAACACCTGTAAAACCAATCCTGTCTGAGTGATTCTTAGCTTTAAGAAATTTGATAACTTTCTTTTTGCGTTTATATTTAAGTTTGGAAGTAGGAGTAAATTTTATGTTCTCAGCTCATATGATCGAAATGGCACTTTGAGAGGACTTTGAGATCTTCAGTGCTCTGAGGTTGCCAGGTTGATGTACTGTAGTAGACCAACATTGTGTGAACATCATCAGATCCTGTGAGATACAGAAATAAAGCTTAAATAACTAAAGTAACAGTGAAAATGTTCACATTGTCTGGGTTTGACAGCTGTATTTACTAACAGGTGCGAGTCTTGAATTGTCCTGTGCACAGCAGCTTCATGCTAAACAGATCATCATCAGATAACTGAAGTCAGCATGACAGAAACTGAAGAAAATGTCAAAGATAAATATAGCTGCAAAGCAGCGATGCCGGGGTCAAGCTAAAAAGGGCACAGAATGAAGTATTGGTTGATGACCGTCATGATTTAAGATTTAAGAAGTTTTCAGTAGATTAATGCAAAAATAGCCATTTTTCAAATCTTGAGTGCTGTGCAGAAACAATGGGTTTTGCCTCAGGTCATGTTTGTGATGACACTCACCAAATTTAATATACATATGATTAAGCAATGTTGAGATATAGCCTCAAATGACTTGACAACTAGGGGGCACTGCACCAAAACAATTGATGGTGCCTCAGGTCACGATTGTGAAGACACCCACCAAATTTGGTGTACGTATGATTAAGCAATGTGGAGATATAGCCTCAAATGACTTGACCACTAAGGGGCACTGCACCGAAACAATAGATGTGCCTCAGGTCATGATTGTGATGACATCCACCAAATTTGATATACATACGATTAAGCATTGTTAAGATATAGCCTCAAAAGACTTGACCACTAGGGGGCACTGCACCAAAACAATAGATGGTGCCTCGGGTCATGATTGTGATGACACCCACTAAATTTGATATACATACGATTAAGCAATGTTGAGATATAGCCTTATATGACTTGACCACTAGGGGGCACTGCACCGAAACAATAGAGGTGCCTCAGGTCATGATTGTGATGACAACCACCGAATTTGATATACATACAATTAAGCAATGTTGAGATATAGCCTCAAATCACTTAACCACTGGGGGCACTGCACCGAAACAGTAGATGGTGCCTCAGGTCATGATTGTGATGACACCCACCAAATTTGATATACATACGATTAAGCAATGTTGAGATATAGCCTCAAATCACTTGACCACTGGGGGCACTGCACCGAAACAATAGATGGTGCCTCAGGTCATGATTGTCATAACACCCACCAAATTTGATATACATACGATTAAGCAATGTTGATATATAGCCTCAAATGACTTGACCACTAGGGGGCACTGCACCGAAACAATAGATTGTGCCTCAGGTCATGATTGGGATGACACCCACCAAATTTGGTGTACATATGATTAAGCAATGTGGAGATATGGCCGCAAATGACTTGACCACTAGGTGGCACTGCACCGAAACAATAGATGATGCCTCAGGTCATGATTGTGATGACACCCACAAAATTTGATATACATATGATTAAGCAATGTTGAAATATAGCCTCAAATGACTTGACCACGGGGGGCACTGCACAGAAATAATATGGTGCCTCAGGACATGATTGTGATGACAAATCCAAATTTGGTGTACATACGATAAAGTGATCTGGAGATAAAGCCTCAAAACTCTTAACCAGTAGGGGGCACTGAACAGTTTACAAGGGCTTTCAAAAAATGTCACTGATGAACTAGGTGGTGCTGTAACAAAACATTCCATACACCCTCAGTTCATGACATTTAACAGTTGTGAAACATTCACCTATTCATACAGTGTCAGCCACACAAGAGAAATCCAGCTCTTTGGGAGCATTTGGGGTTAGATGTCTCACCCAAGGACACCTTATCACTTGGTCAGGTGGAGCTGGGGTTTGAACCACCAACCTTTCCGATTTGTAGACAACCTACACTAACCACTGAACCACTGGCAATACACACATCAATGTGCAAAACCTTTGCGAAGATATAGCCTCAAATCCATTTTCGTGCTCGCCATCATATTTGTTGATGTGCTATACAACAACTGACAATAACTTTTTGTCTAGAGTCTAGATTGTGTGTACCAAATCCAAGTCAATCAAACAAACGACGTAGGAGGAGTTTTGAAAAAGTTGGTATGCTTTGTTATTGAAAATGGCAGACAGAAAACTTTTGATATCGTTTGACTCGGCATGCCTCAAGGAATCTAACAATAGCACTTTCATGAATTTAGACTCAATTTTGCAGTAGTTATAAGCAAAAAAATAACAAATTTTCAATGACTGTTATGACATATACCTTCCGATTTGTAGACAACCTACACTAACCCCTGAACCACTGAACCACTGCCAATGTGCAAAACTTTTGCGAAGATATAGCCGCAAATCCATTTCGTCATGCTCATCAGCATGCTCACACTATGTGGCGCTGTACCGAAGCTGTGCACGCACCCTCAGGTCATGACTGCCATCAAAACTACCAAATCTCGTGTGAATATGTTTAACTTTGGCGAAGATACAGCCTCAAATCCGTTTGTTCCCACTCTGCGTAAAATTCGTTGACGCGGTGTACGGAAACGGATTGGCGAATCGACACGAATTCCATAACTTTTTGCCATGAGTGTCTCTAGATGCTACACACCAATTCTTTACGCAAATTGGACAAAAGCTCTAGGACGAGTTCGAAAAAGTAGGTTTTACAAACAATTCAAAATATTGAAATAATTAGCATGACGGAAATGATGTCATATGGTGCAATCGAATTGGCATGAGCCAAGGAATCAGAAGAAACAAGAATTGCGTTTCTATGACGTACGGGTCAGCAGTTATAACCAAAAATGTAAGTGAAAATTTGGACTGATGGTGGCGCTATCGGGTTTGACATAGACCCTCCAAATTTGATGTGGGGACTATTGGAACAACTAGGACAGTGTGCCAAATTTCATAACTTTCCTACGTACGGTTCTATGGGCTGCCATAGACGCAATGGCGGAAGAAGAAGAATAATAGATAATAATAATAAGAAGAAAACTAACAATCCCATTCTGGGCTTGACCCCTAATAATAAAATAAATATAAAAAATGATAATTGACACATTATTTAAGAAATGTGTTCACATAGTACATGGCCACTGTATTTCTGTATTGCATTCTGTTGTGTGAACAGTCATGTTGGTCAGTAATATAAGACTAGCAATGTTTTTGTTGAAAAGTAGTTCAGTTAAGGTAAATGAAATATGAGTGTCTATTATGAAGAGGTGTCATGAGATTTTACCTGAATCTTTAAAAGAGTCTTCTGTCAATAAGCAGGAATGGAGACATTTCTCAGTGCCTGTGTGGACCAATCACAATGTAAGCAGTAAAAAAGTGCTACAGTACATACATCATAGTGAATGTGGCCATCATTATAATTTCTGTATCACTTTTCAAATTTCACTTTTATTATTATTTTTCTACTAATCTAAATAAAACGTCTGGGTAACACTTTACAATAAGGTTCATTAGTTAATATTATTTAATGTATTAACTAACTCGAACAAACCATGAGCATTTGTTACAGTATTAATTCATCTTTGTTAATGTTAGTTAATAAAAATGTAAGCTTTAATTGTTTGTTCATGTTAGTGCATTAACTAATGTTAACAAGATTTTAATAAAGTATTAGTAATTGTTGAAATTAAAGGAATAGTCTACTCATTTTCAATATTAAAATATGTTATTACCTTAACTAAGAATTGTTGATACATCCCTATATTATCTGTGTGCGTGCACGTAAGCGCTGGAGCGCGCTGCGACGCTTCGATAGCATTTAGCTTAGCCCCATTCATTCAATGGTACCATTTAGAGATAAAGTTAGAAGTGACCAAACGCATCAACGTCTTTCCTATTTAAGCGGATTCAAAAGAGGAACCACATTCCACGGCGTAATAGCACTTCTGGGAGTACTTCGACTCGGCGCAGTAACACCCTCCCTCTCCCATTATGAGAGTGAGAAGGGGAGCGGACTCCCAAAAGTGCTATTACGCCACAAAATGTAGCTCCTCCTCCAAATCCGCCCAGAAAAGCGCCACGCTTCACTCCGTACCACCAAACTTGCTCGCACAACTACTTGTCTTAAATAGGAAAAACGTTGATGCGTTTGGCCACCCCCAACCCCATCTCTAAATGGTACCATTGAATGAATGGGGCCAAGCCAAATGCTATCGAAGCGCCGCAGCGCGCCCCAGCGCCCACGTGCACGCACACAGATGATAGAGGGATGTATCAACAATTCTTAGTTAAGGTAATAACATATTTTAATATTGAAAATGAGTAGACTATTCCTTTAACATTAACAAAGATTAATAAATGCTGTATAAGTGCAGTTCATTATTAGTTCATGTTAACTAATGTAGCTAACTAATGTTAACTAATGAACCTTATTGTAAAGTGTTACCAACGTCTGTATATCTCATCACATATTGACGCTGTGCCACACACTGTAACTACATTCTCCAACAGCAAAAAGCATCTTTCTCCATTGAAGCTCATACCAAATAATAAATTATTCTCTGTGATTATTTCACTGTTGGGTCATTCATGTGAAAGTTAAACTATTTTCATCTTTGGCCAGAATTACAGGGATCACTGAATATAACCTAAATGTTATTTTGCATTTTTTTCCATTTAAATTAATGTCTGGTCTCATTTGTACAGTTTTATCTTTCAAACATCTTTAGGTCTATTCAGTATTGAGGATCTTAAGTCGTATACAATCGAACTTTCAATTTTTACTTACTGTTAAATCGGCGCAGACAGATGACTCCAATCGATACAATTATAAATATGGCTATGACAGAAATCACCACGACTGTCAGCATTTCACCTGTATAACAAAAATCCAATGCTTTAAGTCATGTTTATATTCTAATAAAGATGTGTTTAATATTTGATCTCTGGCTCACCAGGTGTATAGTATGTTGTGGTTGGAGCTTCAGGGTATGTTGTGGTTTCAGCTGGGTGGTATGTTGTTTTTGTTGTGGACACTACAGCTACTGCTGTTAAAATAATATAAGAGAGGAACATTTCAGAGAGTAAATAAATTCAGCCCATTCTCACCAAAATGCGCACAAATGACACGCAGTGTGACCATCGCGCAATAGATATGCCAAATTCCGCCCCTGCGTGCATATGATATACCAGTCCTTTCCGTTCCTATTATATGGCGCAATGTGTCGTGTCATTTTATTTATTGGTTTCTCATTTGTTTTCTGTTTTTTTACCTTTGTCGCTTGTATTTTGGGTTAGAACAACTTTTTGTAACATAAAATGACATCCTAACCCCGATTCTAACCCAAACTCCAAGCGACAATGATTTAAATATAGACAAAACATGGAAAAACCTATATTTTTAAATTACACCCTAGAGCAAAACCCAAATCTAACCCTAAACAAAAGCGAAAATGGTTTAAAAACAGAAAAAAGAGAAACCAATAAATAAAATGGCACGACACAGCATATAAGTGAACAAGAAGGACGGGCATATCATGCACGCAAAAGCGGAATATCTATTGCACGATCATCATTTGTACGCATTTGGTGAGAATGGGTTGCATAAATTAAATCATGGAGAAATAAAGCGGCACAATGAAAAATGACAAATCTGTATTTTCATTGGGGGAGTAAAGTATATTCACCAGTCAATCTATATAGCATCAGTATTTCTATCTGTCACTAACCCTGCATCACAATCTACATAATATCCATCCTAAATAGTGTAACCTAGGGTAAAACTTTCAAATAAATATGGTTTAAGAAGTGTATTCTGTTTATATGGGGTGAGTCAATGTGATTTACAGAAACAGATACATATTGATGTTGAGCTCTTTATAAGTTTTATTTATATAGATGGTTTTATCCGATGCATGTGCTGTGACGTGATAACGCGTCTGGTCGGAACGTCACTTCCGGTTTCTGTTCGTTTAATGGTTTGACTAGTTGCTAAACTGAAATCTTTAACAAATACCTCATCAAAAAGAACAAATGTTTTGGTATCCTAGATAATCTACGTGTTGTTTATTGTGCTTGTTATATAAATAAACTACTTTAAAAGGACTTTGTTGTTATTTATTTTTAGCGGAGTTTACTGGAAGTGAAGTGTGTTCCACAAAAGCCGCTTGTTTATGTTGTTACTGCTGAAACCGTCTGTATTTAATTTTGGTAAAGGGTGGTTAAAATGTATATGCTGCAAAACGTGGTTTTTAACAGCATGTTTGATTATCTGTTCATGCATTGGATAATGCATCAGTAGTTAATGCCGCCCTCTGTACAAACAACTAGGACAGCTATTGGTTGTTTTTAGAAAAAACAGAGTCAGAGAGAAAAAAACCTTGCAGATCTACAGGGTGTACACATTAATTCAGATCGGATTAAGTTGTTTCTTATACTTTATTCTTTGTTTTACTAAATGACAGTTAGTAATCATTTGTTAAGCATCTTGTTGAGTGTGTGTAAAGACTAATCATTGTTCCCTTTCAGTCGGTCACTATGACGTCGTGTCGTGACCGATGAATTGGGAACTCGCTTAGAGAGACCAATCTGCTTCGAATACTACTAAAACGCCAATGAACTTGGCATTGAGATATTTGCATAATGCTGGCGCCGCCCCGCCAGGTGCATATATAAGCAGCAGGTGCAAATAGGGAAATCAGCTTTTTATCGCTTCGAAAGCCAGCAGTATCTGCTACTGAGAAGCTACTTTACTCTGTTCGGATCATAGACTGTAAAATAAGATGGACGACGCGACGTCGCCTCCCACCATTGTAATAAAGCCAAAAATGTCCGACCACGGTGGCCGCCATGTTACGTAAAAAACGTCAGTTTGGAGCCGAGGCATGCGCAGAAGGAATCGTCCGTGAAGCCAGAGGCAGAGCCGTGGTATCAAACTTCCGCCCAAACGCTCGCGCGGCCAATTCAACCACTCCAATCATAACGACACGCCCCGTTTCTATAGCATCAAATTACAAGCTAAAATGAAACTTATCACAAAAATTAACACTTGAACATATATCAGCGTGATAGCCAGTGGCGGCTGGTCACTATTGGGGCGCCGCCCCCTTAAAGCTGGCCAGAGAGGAAAGCTACTTTAACATGTTACCAAAAAGTTAAATATATAGTGCAAATTAATACAAAATAAATTCATTTAGTTGTACTATTTCACTGTTAGTCATGTTATAATTTATTTATAACAATTAAAAATCAATACTGAGTTCGTTGTGTGTGTGTCATGTTTGTGTGTCTGGGGCGCACCCCTAATGAGTGTCTATGTAGGTCAGGAAAAAGGGTAAAAACATGTGACCTGAGGCTGAGCTCTAAGTGACTGGTTTCGGATCCGCCCTGGGGCGCAGGACTGTGCGCCCTAAACACCCGCACTTATGTTGAAAGCGAATCAATATTGCTTTTAATGTTTTTTACCTCCTGTGATTGGATGGTTCGAAGAGTCTCATAACCGCGTTGGAGATTGCTGTGTTAACGGATAGCTACAGTACAGATCAGTGAAAGCAAGTGAAATATCTTGAGATGAAGGAAAATATGCTTTTATCCTTACAAAATCACCCTTTACAAGGTATTTAATTGATGAATAAATAAAGGATTAAGAAGCTTGGACCAGATCGACCAACTGAGTCAAATGATGGCAGTCTGTGTTCTCCACCACTTCTCATGGCAAACGGAGTTGGCTAGCTGGATATCATGTAAGTCTTCTTGAGTTTTATTTTTTCCCTGTTTGCTGTTTTAAAGTCTGAATGCGTGATAGACGTGCACGTGAACTTTTGTGGCACGTTTGAGCTTGTGTTGCGTGGACATAATGAGAGCGAGTGCTGCTCATATAATCCGGTATATTACGTGGCTTGGTCAACTTTGTTGTTAGTTTTGTTGTTGTACAGTTTAAAAAGCACCCACGAGAAAACCACTGTTTTTAAGGAAACTTCACGAACCGTGCATATTGAGCTGATGGACTGTATAGACTTAGACTTAGACTTCTTTAATGTCCATTAAACTTACATAAAATGGAAAATTGTCTTTGACAGTGGCATAAAAACATACAAGCAACACACACATATCACAGACAACATCATGCACAATAAATAAATTAATAAATGTAATATATTGATAAAAACTATAAAAGTCAGTCCAGTTACTCTATAAAGGAAGTAAAATATATAACTAATAAATAAGTAAAATACATAAGATGCCTAACTACAAACATTTATCTGACCATGGGCAGTTCTTTGTTAAGAATGGTCACAGCTAATGGAATGAATGATTGCTTGTAGCCATTCTTTCTTGCCATTGGGACTACAAGTCTCCGTCCTGATGGCAACAGCTGAAAAGCACAGTGGAGGGGATGAGTGGGATCTTGATAAACCTGTAATGCCTTTTTAAATAAGATCTCTGAGTACAAATGTGAGAGTTGATGTTGTTTGTGTCCAATGATCTTTCCTGCCTGATTGACAATTTGTTCCAGTGTGTTCTTTTGTTTGACCGAGAGGTGCCCATACCATGACACGATGTTGAACGTCAGCACACTTTCGGTCAGGGATTTGTAGACAATGGTCATTGTGTGTTGACTGGTGTTGAAACTCCTAAGTTTCCTCAGAAGAGCCAGACGCTGTCTTCCTTTTTTGTGTACGTAGTCCACATGGTTTTGAAATTGTAGTTGGTGATCTATAATAGTTCCCAGGTATTTGAATTGAGTGACCAGCTCCACTTCCTGACCCTTTATCCTGATTGGCTTGAAGGTAGGCACAAGGTCCTTGTTACCTCCTCCCCTACTGCTTCTCAGCCACATCTCCTTGGTCTTGGAAATGTTAAGATCCAGGAAGCTGCTGTCAAACCATGAAGTCAATGTGTTGATGTCCTGCAGGTAGGGAGAACTGTTTGAGTCCCGAAGACAGGCAATTAAAGCCATGTCATCAGCATACTTAATAAGTGAGAGGTCACTATTGTTGCACTGTATTTCGTTTGTGTATATGGAGAAAAGCAAGGGAGACAATACACATCCTTGAGGAACACCTGTATTCAGGACAAGAGAGTCAGAGAGGCATTTCTTAATACAGACACGCTGAGGTCGGTCTCTCAAAAATTCCCTGATGAGGAGGACCAGGCCATCACTGACTTTCAGGTCACGGAGGCGCCTTAGAAGGAGGTGTGGCTGAACAGTGTTGAAAGCTGAGGAAAAATCCATGAAAAGAATACGAGCATGAGTGTTGGGTTTATCCAGATGACTATAGATGCTGTTCAAGAGGGTGAGTGTGGCGTCCTCCACCCCTCTGTTGGTTTGATAAGCAAATTGCCTGGGGTCCAGTGATCCTGCTACCTGATGGGTCAGTTCATTGCGTATGAGGCGCTCCATACATTTACTAAGAATGGGTGTAAGAGCAATGGATCTGAAATCATTATTTGTTTTGGGGTTAGGGGTTTTTGGTACAGGTATGATGGTCGCTGTCTTCCAGGCCTGGGGGTAAGAGTTAGAGTTCAGGAACAGCTGGAACACTTTAGGGATAGTTGGTCCCAGTTGGGCTGCACATTCCTTTAATACCCACCCTTTAAGCCCGTCTGGACCAGGGGTTTTGTGAGGGCTAACCCTTTGCAGTACGGAGATCACTTTCTCCTCCTGAATAATCATTGGGTCAGAGGTCAGTCCAGAGCAGACAGCATCACACTCACTTTGGAAATCATATTTGTCAAATCTGGAATAAAATATGTTCATACTATTTGCAAGTTGGAGAGGATCATCACAATGAGAAGTCTGCCTCTGCTCCCTACCCATCATTTTGTTCAGCCCTCTCCATGCATCTCTAGCATTACCTGTCTTCAATTTTTCCTCAACTCTGTCCTTATTGTCCAATTGGGCTTTTTTGCAAATCACCCTGTATGAAGGCTCTTCTCTTTAAATTTAGATGATGTTTAAGTTCTTTACTGACCCACGGTTTATTATTTGGATAGATTTTAATTTCTTTAGTTCCAATTACTGAATCCACACAGAAATTAATGTAGCTGGTTATGGTGTCATTTAAAAATTCATAATCGTTCTGACAATCCTGGTCTCTTAAAAACAGATCCCATTCCGTTGCCTCAAAACAGCCCCTCAGCATGTCCATCGAGCTGTCTGTCCGGACCTGACAGTGAAATACAGTAGGTTTAGCCCTTTTCAGTGATTGGCGGTACTTTGGAAGGAGATGAATGACATTGTGATCTGATAGCCCCAGAGGTGGGCGGGACCGGGAAGCGTAAGCACCTTCCACATTCCCATAACATAAATCTAGAGTTCTGTTCAATCTTGTCGTACATGTAACATATTGTTCCAGATTTGGCAGGTGTACAGAGACATCACATCTGTTAAAATCTCCCAAAAGGAAGACAGGGTCATCAGCTGAGTGACGGAGCGCCTTGTTATAGCTAGCAGCTATGCTATCTGCCGCGAGTTTAAAGTCTGGACCCGGCACGTATACCAAGATCACGGTGATCTGGCCAAATTCACGGGGCAAATAATGTGGCCTCAATGAAACAGTCATTAGTTCACAATGAGTGGTACATTTAGTGTCACGTACCGTGATATTAGTTGCCCAGCTGGAGTTTATAAACATGCACAGTCCACCTCCAATATGCTTTGCTGTCTGTGTCACGTCCCGGTCGTAGCGAACTAGAGAATATCCATCCAAATTGATATTATTAACATCCTCGTTCAACCATGTCTCGGTAAAACAGATCAAGTTGGCCCTGCTGAAGTCCCTGTCAGTCTTAATAAGTGCAGAAAGTTCATGCATTTTGTTCTGAAGTGAACGCACATTCGAAAGAGTTACTGTCAGGAGGGGAAAGCGGCTTCCCCGCCGTTTGATCCTGTTCCGAATCCCACCTCTTGATCCTCTTTTCTTCTTCTTTTTCTTATTATTAATCCATCCGTGGTTGATTATTCCAGGAGGGCTTGAAAGAAGGTTCGGAGGTCCTTTGAAGGAATAGCGGAGATTCAGTATGTCCTCCCGGGTGTAAAAACAAACATTGGGCACCAGTGTTTCTCCTCCGAGTGCGTTTACAATGTCCCAGATTATTATTAGAGCCCAGATAAGTATTACAATCTTAGTCAGCATACTGACGGTCGCACTTT
Organism: Misgurnus anguillicaudatus; assembly: GCF_027580225.2. Lineage (NCBI taxonomy): Eukaryota > Metazoa > Chordata > Actinopteri > Cypriniformes > Cobitidae > Misgurnus > Misgurnus anguillicaudatus. The sequence continues at coordinate 30,138,895 of NC_073350.2, read as the reverse complement.
ACAAACTTTACAAACTTAATACAAAGCACACAAACAAACAAGCCACTGCCGAGGGTCAGCACTCGTGCATGCGCCCCCCGTATGTAACGTTAACAGTTAGTCTGTTGTGAGGGAAAAATTTACTTGGTCTGTTGTGAGGGAAAATGTGCTTGTGCTATTGCTATAAAAGCAAAAAGAAACATACGAGCCTGTGATTAGGCAACTTTAGTGTCTCTTTTTGTGTGTATTCAGTCGCGTTAAACGAAAAGTCTTTGACGGAGAAAATTTAAGCAGGATAAAGGAAAATATGAGCGCCATTTTGGCAGATGCCCATACAACTCAACTTGAGAATGTAATTCCTAAGTATGTCCAGTTGGTGGCAGTGTGTTGCTCAAATGACGTCCTGGTTTCTAGATATTCTCACGATATTTTGATGTCATACACTGATTGGTCTGCGCATGGCTGCTGAAGTTAAACACTACAGGTCAGGAGCACTGCAACAAGACGCCTGTCTAAGGTAAAGATACAATCTAATGACAAGAGTCTGCATTAATCTGCCTTCATGCGTTAATTACATAAGATGGTTTCAGATGAGTTTAGTTCAATTCAGATTTTTACATGTTTATTGATATTTTAATCGCAGTAGTATTTTGATATTTGATTTGTTCATATTTGCCTGTTCAGCATAAAGCTCCGTGTTTTATTGCCTCCGCTGTCACTGTGAGAAAAAAAACATTAATTATTCTGCTTCGTGTGATGGTAAAGTGATGCACGGTCTCCGTTTATCTGTTCTGTAAACAAATGAATAAACACATTTGACTTGTATGCTTGTCTTGTAAGTTTATGATTAGAAATGAACATGTGAACGAAAATGAAAATAATTAAACCATGAAATGACGGATAATAAATGACTGTGAAGGACTCTTTACAACGCTGTTTTTTTTAAAAATGAATCTCTCTCTCTCTCTGTGTGTGTGTGTGTGTGTGTGTGTGTGTGTGTGTGTGTGTGTGTGTGTGTGTGTGTTTGTGTGTGTGTGTTTGTGTGTGAATGATTACCTTGATATTAGTTAATTACAGATTCGTAGTACATTTGTTTCGTGCGTTTGATTTCAACTGTAACATTTTCAGCATTAAATGCTAATGATACTCATCACCTGATAAATAGCTATTAAGAGTGCTGCATTACTACAGTAAAAGTTTGATTTTTAGTGTGTTTGCGCCCCCCCAAATTTTTTTAGCACCAGCCGCCACTGGTGATAACAACTACTTGAAAGGACCAAAACCATCTTTCGAAAACTTTTATTGGAAGTGTAAATATTTTTTTTATTTAGAGCAAAGTCCTATTCATTTGAATGGAGAGGGCGGGGTTATGACTTGTACTGCAGCCAGCCACCAGGGGGCGATCAAAGAGCCAGAGGCTTCACTTTTCAAGGCTTATGAGGCACACCCGTTTGGGATCGATTGCTGAAGTTGGTTGGACTAGCAGTACCAAAGCGGACGCCTCGCAATATTCCACGGCTCTGCATCTTTTTGTTTTGAGTTTAGTGTGTGCGTTGCCTTTCCCTGTGCGCATCATCAACTGAGCATCTAAGTGAATTTCCCTAAAAGAGTGTTACGAGAGAGCTTTGTGCCTTGTTAAAGGCAGCCACTCTCTCGTATATCCGGAGATCAGCATCCTTTTCAGGATGGCTTTTCGTCCATGCGATCTTGGGTGCGGAAAGTATATGGGTCCGAAGGACGGTCACGAGCGTTGTCTCTCGTGCTTGGGCATCGAGCACGCGGAGGCAGCGTTTGCTGGGGGTAAGTGTTCTCACTGCGAGAACATGTCCCTTGTGGATTTGCGGAGACGGTTGTCTTTCCTCCGGGAAAAAACGCAACCCGCGTCCTACGAGTGCTGAACGCCGCCACGGAGTGGCCGTGAAGCTCTCAAAGGATGATCTTCGCATCACTGTGCTGAACCGGTCGGGGGATTCGTCCTCCAGCTCTCAGCCTCCTCATCCACAGCCGGTTGATGTGCCGATGGAGACTTCAGCGTCGTGTTCTACATGTCTGTAGAATCTGTTGTGCCTCCCTCCGGATCCACAGAAACCGCAGCATCTGAGGGTGGGCCCCCTCCCTCTGAGGACCCCGACGTCCTTCATCCATCCGGTCGGGTCGTGAAGCCGGAGTTAGATCCAGAGACGGTGGCCGTGCTCGCTCAAGCGGCGGAGACCGTAGGGTTAGAGTGGGTTCACCCCTCTCAGCCCGAACCGTCCCGCCTGGATGATTGGTTCTTTGGAGCTGCCCAGGATACTTTGACTCGCCTGAAAAGTCCGCTCCCCTTCTCCCTCTCATAATGGGAGAGGGAGGGTGTTACTGCGCCGAGTCGAAGTACTCCCAAAAGTGCTATTACGCCATAAAATTTAGCTCATCTTTTAAATCCGCTTAGAAAAGCGCTACGTTTTATTTTGTACCACCAAACTTGCTCGTATAACTACTCGTCTTAAATAGGAAAAACGTTGATGTGTTTGGTCACTTCTAACTTTATCTCTAAATGGTACCATTGAATGAATGGGGCTAAGCTAAATGCTATCGAAGCGTCGCAGCGCGCTCCAGCGCTTACGTGCACGCACACAAATGATAGAGGGATGTATCAACAATTCTTAGTTAAGGTAATAACATATTTTAATATTGAAAATGAGTAGACTATTCCTTTAAGATTACTCACAAGTTGTCATGAATGTTGTTGTAGTAGTTGCATTTGTAGATGATGTTGAAACTGCAGAGAGAATGTAGTATTACATAAATACAATAGTAACAATATATCAGGTGATAATCATTTATAAATCAATAACTTACTCTGAACTGTTACTGTTACTGGATCTGATCGTCCAGATTGTACTCGAACTTCTGATATATACACAGTGTAGAAGCAGGTTATTTTAACAGGTGACCCCTGACCTCCTGACCATTCAATGATGTCAGATCCAGTGAGTGATAGTTGACATGATCTGCTCGGTTTCCTGTTATTTTTACGCTTGTTTATTGTGAAGTAACACTCGTCCATCTTCTGATTCTCACTGTTACAGTCCAGCTGTACTGTGTCTCTGTCCATGATAACTGAAGAAGACACTGACAACTTGGCCTGAGACAAACCTAAATAAATTATTAAAGAAAAAAAATTCTCTGATTTCCCTTAGATTGGAGACTGGGGTTGGTTGTTGCAAGTGTTACTCTAGTGAAAAGATTACTAAAGAATAACTTACTCTGAACTGTTACTGGATCTGAACGTAGAGATGACATGAGACCTTGTGATTTATATACAGTGTAGTAGCAGGTTATGATGACAGATGACCTCTGACCTCCTGACCATTTAAGGATGTCAGTGCCAGTGAGTGATAGTTGACATGATCTGCTCTGTTTACTTTCTCTTCCATCTATAATGAAGTAACACTCGTCCATCTTCTGATTCTCACTGTTACTACACTTCAGCTGTACTGTGTCTCTGTCCATGATAACTGAAGAAGACACTGACAACTTTGCCTGAGGAAAACCTAAATTAACCATTAAAGAAAAATATTTTCTGATTTAGTGGAGACTGGGGCTGGTTATCAAAAGTTTTACTCTAGTCAAAATTTCTCAGTTATGATTTCGAAACAATAACTTACTCTGAACTGTTACTGTTTCTGGATCTGAAGGTGGAGATAACATGAGACCTTGTGATTTATACACAGCGTAGTAGCAGGTTATGATGACAGATGACCTCTGACCTCCTGACCAAATAATGATTTCAGATTTAGTTAGTGATAGTTGACATGATCTACTCGGTTTACTGTTCTCTCCTCTCTCATCTATTATGAAGTAACACACGTCCATCTTCAGATTCTCACTGTTAGTACAGTTCAGCTGTACTGTGTCTCTGTCCATGATAACTGAAGAAGACACTGACAACTTTGCTTGAGGAAAATCTAAATAAATCATTAAAGAAAAATAATTTTTTAATTTACCTTAAACTGGAGACTGGGGTTGTTTGTCACAAGTTTTACTCTAATGAAAATTTCTTAGTTATGATTTCTAAACAAAAACTTACTGTGAACTGTAACTGTTACTGGATCTGAACGTGGAGATGACATGAGAACTTGTGATTTATACACAGTGTAGTAGCAGGTTATGATGACAGATGACCTCTGACCTCCTGACCAGCTAATGATGTCAGATCCAGTGAGTGATAGTTGACATGATCTGCTCTGTTTATCTCCTCTTCCATCTATTATGAAGTAACACTCGTACATCATCTGATTCTCACTGTTACTACAGTTCAGCTGTACTGTGTCTCTGTCCATGATATCTGAAGAAGACACTGACAACTTTGCCTGAGGAAAACCTAAATATACAGAATTAAGTTATTAATTATTCACACATTATAAATGTTAGACATTTTTTGCTGAAACATGACAATAAGACCGTAAACTGTTGTTGAAATGCAGAGTTAGATAGTTAAACAGTTTTTCACAATTTCTGTGTTCATGATTATTTGGACAGGGTTGGTGAGCTTCCATTCAGGTTGTAGCTATATTTGAAAGTAAGGAGACAGCAGCTTTCTCACCACTGGGTGTGGTTTCAGCTCTGACAGAGGACACGCCCCCACCGCTTGAGAGCAAAGAAACCCAATTCATTAGTTTTGGATTATCACAAAAAATAAGCTCTGTGTTTAACAAACTTGTATGACACTTACATGTTTTGTCCAACATGTTTTGTAATCTTCACAGATAAACACAATTTTTATAAAGTTAAGCGCATTTACACTTAAAAATTCATAAAACTTGTATGTATCTGTGAAGATTAACTTTTTGGACAAACATGTAAGTGTTATAAACTTTTGTTTAGTGTAAAAACTAATTTTTACACTAATCCAAAGGTCTATGGGAAAAAAGAATATGCTTTTCCAGTGTTCTGCTAACATCCGGTTGGCTAACAAAAACACTTCATCCCTGCAGCACTTTATGTACCTTAAAGGTGAAAGGTGGCCCTGTGACTGCTTTATACCATTTGCAAACTGCGTATATGTCAGACATACTGTCAGTTTGACTTAACAACAACTAACTAAAAAATAACTTCACATACTGTAGCAACATGTCCAACATGATTTCATATCTTCACAATATCTTTATCTCTCTTATATTGAATAACTAATTCTCATGTCATAGTAATACTCTGCAGTAATTTATTCAATATAATTGTTTGCAAAAAGCCCGAAAAGCCATAACTCCACAAATGTACAGCATAGTTAAGATTATCTTTTATGTTTTGTTTGTTTGTTTCTTTGATAGCTTGACTTTTCATGCTGTCACATGCAAGTAGATTTACTCTCATATGGTCTTAAAATTAATTGTCAGTAGATTCATATTTTTTAATGTTTTACTAAAACAAATTTCACGTAGAGTAAGACATGCTAAAATTGTGTATGATGAAATGTTTAGTACAAACATGTAGATAAAGTATTGCATGACATTTAAAGCACTTCCTGTAAATTCCTTAAATTCCTCCCTAAAAACACCTTTTTATTTACTTTGAAACATTCTTCATTTGACTCTAGCTGTAATGCTTTAGTTTACTGTTGGATCTTGTCAGTCTGTTACTACAGATGTTGTAGTTCTTCTTTGACAAATATCTTTTCATGTTCCTTCTATAAAAGCATCTGTTCAATAATGTAAATGACATTAATAAATAAAAATCACTTACTATCTGACTGAACCTCCATAAGAAGATGCAGAAGAGTGATGATGAACAACTCCATTACAGCAAGTGAGAGAAAAGACACAAAACGAGACTCATAAAGTATCTGAATTAGGAAGTAGAAGATCGGCCCACAGGAAACCACAACATGCATTGTGCTGTTAGCTTAATGTATATGAAAATATAGATCAGTCCACAATCAGAGCATTAAACACTGTGGATTACATACAAAGTATCTTCTGTCTTTAATTCTAACAATAATAAATGGTACAGTATAAATCCACTGCATCGCAAATAATAGCGTCATCAAAGTAAGAAAATCATTGCTGTATACAGGGCTGGTCGGTATGACGCTATGTTCCGTTACCGCGGAATAAAATGTCAGATGTAACAGATTTTTCAATTCTGTCAATAGACTGGTTCAGCTGTAACAACACAAACGAGCAGCTTTCGTGGAAAACACGTAACTTCCGGTAAATTCCGCTAAGAATAAATAACAACAAAGTCCTTTTAAAGGGCACATGGCATGAAAATGTCACTTTATGAGGTCTTTTAACATTAATATGAGTTCCCCTAGCCTGTTTATGCTCCCCAATTGGTTCAAATAAATTGATAGGTGTAAACTGAGCACTGTGTATTCTGCTCTGCCTTTGAAAAAAGTCAGCTCAGATGTGCCGTTTAGGAATGTGCCTTGTTATGACGTCAGAAGGAGCGAGGTTACCCCGCCTTTCTCTGCTTTGCCTGCTTGGAGCATTTGAGCCCCGTCCATTAGGATAGAAAGTACACCCACAGTACCATAAGCATCCCATTGTTTTCATCGAGAAAGACATTGAGGGAAGCATAACATTTGCTCTGTGTTTGCTGGATAAAACTTTGAGGAACGAGCTACAGGTCGATGCTGGATTTGCAGAGAGCCTACTTTTTAAAAGCAATGCATTCCATCAATATTGGATCCGAGCAGAATGGCGTAGTAAATGTGAGTTAAACCCGGTATACACTGTGCGATTTTAAGGATTGTTGCTTGCCACACTGTGCGATTTTAAATAGTCTTTTAGGATTGTTGCTTGCCACACTGTGTGACTAAGATCATAGTTAAATCCATGTCACACTGATCTCAGTTTCCATCAATGTCAGATTGTACTAGTTTAAAGACTTTTAAAATTCCGACAAACGCGTCCGCAGTTTACGTCATCGATCGACGACGGGTGGGAAAACACATGCTGAAGCGAAGGCTAGCAAACCGAAACAACATCTTCCGTTCATTTTAATAAAGACTTGTCTCCAGCATAAAAAGAAGAAAAAACTAAGGAGACGAGTACCTGGCATTTGAATTTCCACCGCGATTTCTCTCCAGACTGTTTCATTTTTATGTTATCATGGTACAGTGGTGATGACACGTTGTACAAACACTCTTTATGTTTCCATAAATCCACAAGTTTCTCCTCCTGCTGTACAGTCTACATGGCTCTTTTTAACAATTGTCTGCACTAATTGCGTCATCGGGTTCTGTGCTTCTATTGGTTCTTGATCTGCCGGTTGTCGTAGGGAGATGTCACACAGCAGGATTGTGTCTCAAAATTTCTGACACTGCCAGAATTTTGTTGGAGGATAATTTTGATCGCAATGGTCATTAATCGTCTGTCTGTGGACATGTCAAACTAGCTATCAAAGATGGCAGATTTTAGCCTGGCATTCCAGAAATCTTTTAGGATTTCAAAATTTGTCCCAGACAGCTAAATCGTGGCTGAAATCTCACAGTGTGCACCGGGCGTTAAAGGTTCTCTAAGCGAATCTGTGTGTTGATTTTTGAAATGTGTTTTCAAACAAACTGCAGCGTAGTTAACTCCTCCCCCTCCCTTCCGTGCTTTCATGAACGCGCCCAAACCCAACCCCCAAATCCTACTTGGCGTTTATTGGTTAGAACCACTGATCTATATAAATGACTGGATTGCGCATGACGTCACAACTGTGAAGCCACCGCGCCGCCATGTTGGTATACCCAAACATTCTATTAAATCAATGGACGCGATCAGATTTTAATGATAAAACATCACTTTACTAGTCTTCGTTTTTATATCTGAAGTTACCCTGTACATTATTACAACACAAACGTCCTAAGCATGTACATAGTTATTTGCTGAAAGTTGTACATTTTAGTTTTTAATCAGTTATTATACATTTATCTTCATTACAGTATCAGATCAGCAGACAGACCGCAGCATATTTAGTATTAATGACAAACGTGCTCATTCTGAAATCTAAATAAATAATCATACTTTGTACCGTATGTGCATGCAATAATTTGCTGGTTTTGTAATTAAGTTACCTAAACTTATTTAGAGAAATAACGCTGACCGTGTAGCTGAATTTAAAAAAAACCTTTATTTATACCCGTGTCATTAATGGGGCTTTTCCATTGCATAGTACCCCACGGTTTAGTTTAGTTTGGGTCGGGTCAGCTCACCTCACTTTGGCGTGGTTAGCTTTTCCATTGAGTTTAGTATCACTTCGCAATGGGAGGAATTATAGGCGTGTCGTTATATTTGCGCTGCATACGGCTGTGACATCATACAAGAGAGAGCCTCCTTGTACATTCCCATACATTTATTTATTTATCAGTCCGCCACAAAATTAAAATTGGCCACCACAAATAGATGTTTACTTTGCACATCGCGTTTAAAACTACCTATGTCTCACATGACAGTTTCTGTTCAAACACCCGTGGCGTCAGTCGACGGCTCCGCTGAGCCTCAATGAAGTTGCATTAAAGCATAAATAATACTTATGTGCACGTCGCGAATGTGCCGCCACAAAATTAAAATTGGCCACCACAAATAGAAGTTTACTTTGCACATCGCGTTTATAACTACATCTGTCTCACATAACAGTTTCTGTTCAAACACCCGTGGCGTTTGTCGACGGCGCTCCGCTGAGCCTCAATGAAGTTGCATTAAAGCATAAATAATACTGACGTGCACGTCGCGAATGTGCCGCCACAAACTGCAAGTCTGGAAAAACTTTTATGTGTTCCTGATTCACAACCTGTGGATGTTTTTAATCGCTAAAAGGGTGTTTGGAAACTTAAAACAGAGCACAGATGACAACATGTTTGCTCGAGACAGCGCAAGCTAGCAGCAAGCTAAAGCTAATATTTTACATAATAGGATGACGGCGCCGATGACGATTCTCTCAGACCAATCAGTGAACTACAGTGTTTATGCGTCACGTTTGGTATCAGCTCGGGTCGCTTGGAACCCCAACCGAGGTGGTACGAAAAAAAGTATCGGGTACTACGAAGTGATCCCAATGGAAAAGCTCCCAAAAGTAAGCTGACCCGACCCAAACTAAACCAAACCGTGGGGTACTATGTTTACGTTAATGCGCAATCCAGTCATTTATATAGATCAGTGGTTAGAACACGTTGTTATGGTTTCTGGTGTAGGTTTGGCCAGTTTGTTATTATTGCAGTTTGTGGAGGCTGCTGTCTACAGAGATCGCGTTTTTTTACTGTTTGATCAGCTGACAGGCATCAAGTAGATGAGGAGATGTTTACTGAATGTAACAAAAATGTTTTATGGTCTAAAACGCGTGAATTCACTTAGAGAACCGTTAAACACTTTAGTATAATCAGTGGCTGGCGATGACTTCTCTTCCGAGAGTCCAAATATGTTTTCGGAGTGTCGTGTGTTGTTGCACACTCCTGGAAAGGGTTTATAATAAAATACACACGTGTGTGTGTGTGTGTGTGTGTTGTTCACGCATCAAAGGGTTTATGATAAAATAGACGCTCACGTTAACATAATACTTGCAAGACACTTAACAGTAAACTCTGATTACACATGATATTAAAGCCCTTTTCACAAAGACATTCTGGAAAATACCCGGAAATGCACCCTGGATTTTTCCAGGATCGTTTGATTTTTTTGTTCATTCACACTGCCAATGGTTTGTCGGAATCTGCAAGGTCCTGGAAAGACACGTGACCTGTTTAAAGTTCTGCACTTTCTTCTACGCAGCGTTTGAAGTTTGCATATTATTTATTATTTCTCTCTCCAGAAACCACTCGCGTTTTTGTTTAAGATAAGACTATAAAGGAGCGCGTGACGTGTCGTTCTATGCTGGTGAATGATCTCAGCTTTAGAGTGGATATTTAACGAGCTCCCTTGAGCTGATTGTTTATATGCATTTAAAACCCCCGTTTTGAGGAGCTGAACGATATATCTTGTTGGGATGACACGCAGGCATTTTTGTTTATTATAAGCTCAAATGAGCACGTGATGTGGTATTCTGGTATGCTGCTGAATGAACTTCGCTTCAGCGCAGTAAGTGACCAGCTAACTTACCTGATATCTGCTTCAGTCCAGTTTGCAGACATTTCTCGTCATGAATGTTGATCTGCATGTAAATCCCTCTTTTTAAAGAATTAAACCAACTTCAAGTTTGCCATGACACACGCATCCTCACTACGGCACGCCCAGCATTGTTTATGAGTCTCATTTATCATTTACTGCTTCAGTCTAGTTTGTGACATTTCTCGTTGTGAATGTTGATCTGAATGTAAATTTCTCGTTTTAAAGAGATGAACCATAACTTTTGTCGTGATGACGCGCGCGTCCTCACTACGACACGCCCATTACGGCATTGTTTTGGCTTCTTGTTCACACAGAGGGTTTTCCGTGTATCTTACTAGGTCCTCTTTCCAGCAACAATCCCAGAAGATTTATGGGACGTGTTTGCGTTCACACAGGTGCTTGTCTGGCAATTTTACGGGTATTTTCTGGGACCAAAGGTCTGTGTGAATGGGGTTTAAGTGAGTATTTAAAGCTAGTTTGACTACGAAAAACTGTTATCCTATCATAGCAGTGGGCGTTTACTTCCAAATCGTCAATGCGGCCCACCCATCAAAACAGAGCAATTCTCAAGTCAGCCTCTAAACCAGGGTACAAAATAGCCTATTACTTATTGCTTTTCATGTTTTTGGATGTAATAATATAATAATAATAATATAATAACAAAAAATAAACAGCACGTAGATTACCAAGGAAACCAAAACATTTGTTATTTTTGACAAGTATTTGTTTAAGAGTTCAGTTTCAGCAAGAAGTTAAAACCGTTAAACAAACAGAAACCGGAAGTAAAGTTCCGACCAGACACAAAATCGCGTCACTGCACAGTGAAAGTGACTGCGGTTACGCCCACTTTGTTAAGCCTCAGAATTTGTGTAGAGTGTGAAATCAGGTTTCACCGGACGCATACATCGTAACTTTACTTACGGTTTCTGTTTGTTTAATGATGTGACTAGTTGCTAAACTGAACTTTTGAACAAATACCTCGCCGAAAATTACTAATGTTTTGGTTTCCTAAGTAATCTATGTGTTGTTTATTTTGCTTGTTATATAAATAAACTACTTTAAAAGGACTTTGTTGTTATTTATTCTTAGCTACCGGAGTTTACCGGAAGTTACGTGTGTTCCGCGAAAGCCGCATGTTGTTACTGCTGAAACCGTCTGTAGTGAGTGGCAAATGTCTGCAAATTTTTATATTCCAAAAACAATGTAAACTGAAAAACATGTATACCATGAAGTATACCACTACCGTGAAATAAAATGACTTTTGTTCATACCGCCCACCCCTAGTCTGAATATAGTAAATAAGTTTTGTGTGCTACACTTGTCTCTGATCTGCCCTACATCTGGAAATAATGCATCACACAGATATTAATAATAGTTTTTATTTTATAATAATAAAATAAAAAAAGTTTTGAAATTTTTAATGTTATGCTGCTTTCATAATAGAACAAAACAAATAATGAATGTGATGAGAAGACCAAATGCGTCTCTATTTCTATTTATTTTCTAGGATTTTACAGAGGTTATGAGAGCAAAACACAAACATGGCTGAATCAGAACACAGAGTAAACACATGTAAAACCAATCCTGTCTGAGTAATTTTTAGCTTCAAGAAATTTGATAACTTTCTTTTTGCGTTTATATTTAAGTTTGGAAGTAAATTTCATGTATTATCAGCTCTTATGACTGAATTGGCACTTTGAGAAGACTTTGAGATCTTCAGTGCTCTGAGGTTGCCAGGTTGGTGTGCTGTAGTAGACCACCATTGTGTGAACATCATCAGATCCTGTGAGATACAGAAATAAAGCTTAAATAACTTAAGTAACAGTGGAAATGTTCACATTGTCTGGGTTTGACAGCTGTATTTACTAACAGGTGCGAGTCTTGAATTGTCCTGTTCACACAGCAGCTTCATGCTGAACAGATCATGATCAGATAACTAAAGTCAGCATGACAGTAACTGAACAAAATGTCAAAGATAATAATAAAATAAAAATTATAATTGCCACATTATTTAAGAAATATGTTCACATAGTACAGGGCCACTGTATTTCTGTATTGCATTCTGCTGTGTGAACAGTCATGTTGGTCAGTAATATAAGACTGTTTTTGTTGAAAAGTAGTTCAGTTAAGGTAAATGAAATATGGGTGTCTATTTTGAAGAGGTGTCATGAGATTTTACCTGAATCTTTAGAAAAGTTTTCTGTCATTAAGCAGGGATGGAGACATTTCTCAGTGGCTGTGTGGAGATGACCAATCACAATTTAAGCAGTAAACAAGGGCTACAATACATACATCATAGTGAATGTGGCAATCATTATTATTTCTGTGTCACTTTTATTCTTATTTTTCTACTAATCTAAATAAAACATCTGTATATCTCATCACATATTGACGCTGTGCCACACACTGTAACTACACTCTCCAACAGCAAAAAGCATCTTTCTCCATTGAAGCTCATACAAAATAATAAATGATTCTCTGTGATTATTTCACTGTTGGGTCATTCATGTGAAAGTTAAACTGTTTTCATCTTTGGCCAGAATTACAGGGATCACTGAATATAACCTAAACGTTATTTTGCATTTTTTTTCCATTTAAATGAATGTCTGGTCTCATTTTACAGCAAATGTTTTATCTTTCCAACATCTTTAGGTCTATTCAGTATTGAGGATCTTAAGTCATATACAATCGAACTTTGAATTTTTACTCACAGTTAAATCGGCGTAGACAGATCACTCCAATAGGTACAATTATAAATATGGCTATGACACAAATCACTACGACTGTCAGCATTTCACCTGTAAAACAAAAATCCAATGCTTTAAGTCATGTTTATATTCTAATAAAGATGTGTTTAATATTTGATCTCTGGCTCACCAGGTGTATAGTATGTTGTAGTTGGAGCTTCATGGTCTGTTTTGGTTTCAGCTGGGTGGTATTTTGTGGTTGGAGTTTCAGGGTCTGTTGTGGTTGAAGCTTCAGGGTATGTTGTTTTTGTCGTGGACACTACAGCTACTGCTGTTAAAATAATATAAGAGAGGAACATTTTAGAGAGTAAATAAATTCAGCCCATTCTCACCAAAATGCGTACAAATGACACACAGTGTGATTATCGTGCAATAGATACACCAAATTTCGCTTTTGCGTGCATATGATATACCAGTCCTTTCAGCTCACATTATATGGCGCAATGTGTCATTTTATTTATTGGTTTCTCATTTGTTTTCTGTTTTTTTACCATTGTCACTTGGATTTTGGGTTAGAACAACTTTTTGTAACATAAAATGACATCCTAACCCCGATTCTAACCCAAACTCCAAGCGACAATGATTTAAATATAGACAAAACATGGAAAAACCTATATTTTTAAATTACACCCTAGAGCAAAACCCAAATCTAACCCTAAACCCAAGCAAAAATGGTTTAAAAACAGAAAAAAAGAGAAACCAAAAAATAAAACGGCACGACACAGCATATAAGTGAACAAGAAGGACTGGCATATCATGCACGCAAAAGCGGAATATCTATTGCACGATAATCACACTGCATGTCATTTGTACGCATTTGGTGAGAATGGGTTGCATAAATTCAATCATGGAGAAATAAAGCGGCACAATGAAAAATGACAAATCTGTATTTTTATTGGGGGAGTAAAGTATATTAACCAGTTAATCTATATAGCATCAGTATTTCTATCTGTCAATAACCCTGCATCCCAATCTACATAATATCCATCCTAAATAGTGTAACCTAGGGTAAAACTTTCAAATAAATATGGTTTAAGAAGTGTATTCTGTTTATATGGTGTGAGTCAATGTGATTTACAGAAACAGATACATATTGATGTTGAGCTCTTTATAAGTTTTATTTATATAGATGGTTTTATCAGATGCACGTGCTGCGAAGCGATTACGTCACTTCCGGTTTCTGTTCGTTTAATGGTTTGACTAGTTGACCGAAATCTACGTGTTGTTTATTGTGCTTGTTATATAAATAAACTACTCTAAAAGGACTTTGTTGTTATTTATTCTTAGCGGAGTTTACTGGAAGTGAAGTGTGTTCCACGAAAGCCACTTATTTATGTTGTTACTGCTGAAACCATCTGTAATCTGTAAACTAAATGGTTGAAATCTAGCCTGGCTCCGCCCTCCTACGTTCTTTCGCTTAATTTTCATTTCGCTTCAGAAGAACGTCTGGGACTGCTGTGTAGAGTTTCGTTTTCTCCGGCAAAAATCTGCAGGTCCAAACAGCGAACAGTGGGGAGTGGCTAAGAACGCAGACGTTGAGGTCGTGCGCCAGACTGAGTGACATACGTCACGACCACACGTTAGCGATTGGCTATGGCAGATTCAGAGTGACTCTGGGCAGATCCAATAGTTTTAAACTTCAACAGAGGACCCTCCTTAACGGAAGTAACGCTTTGCAATGAATGGAGCGTTGAAATGAATGTACGAGAGTCTGGTTGCACCAGGCTAGTTGAAATGTACATGTTGCAAAATGTGGTTTTTAACAGCATGTTTGATTATCTGTTTATGCATTGGATAATCAATAGTTAATGCCGCCCTCTGTACAAACAACTAGGACAGCTATTGGAGAGAAATAAACCTTGCAGATCTACAGGGTGGATGCACATTAATTCAGATCGGATTAAGTTGTTTCTTATACTTTATTCTTTGTTTTACTAAATGATAGTTATTCATCATTTGTTAAGCATCTTGTTGAGTGTGTGTAAAGACTAATCATTGTTTTATTCAAATCACAAAGAGGAGACTGACGGAACATTTAACTTTTCTATCGTGATGGGGAACAGATGTGAGAGATGGAGAACTTGTGTCTCTTTCAGACAAAGTGCAACTCGTGAGTATCTTCGAAGTAATAAGTAATGTATCCAGACAGTCATTTTGCAATTATGATGACAACTCAACAACTCAAAGCGCTATTTCTCCGTCAACTTCATGAGATGTCAAACCTTCCTTCATATATTGGTGATCCGTCTCTTGTGTTTAGAAAACCAAAACATTTGTTATTTTTGACAAAGTATTTGTTTCAGAGTTCATTTTAGCCACTAGCCATACCATTAAACAATCAGAAATCGGAAGTAAAGTTCAGACCAAACGCTTAACCACGACAATGCACGTGTGTCCGATGAAACTCATTTGGTATCTTGTTTAATGTTAGTGTTGTGTCTAAATAGTTACATGTGAAGAGTTTACGTTTCTTGCAGAAATGCTGTGATAGGTTAATGTAAAACACATAGAAAAGGAGTTCCCATAATTAGTCCAGAGGCACATACAAAAGAACCCGTATGTTCACTTTCCTGCTTCTGAAAGATATATAATTAAATATTTCAATTCAAAATAATATAATTCAAAATTACAATAGTACTTGAAGTTAGAATGAGTATGCCCCATATTATAGTTTGTTAAAATGAGTATCCATAAAGTTCCCGGATTGTCTACTGTTTTAGGCAAAAATTCGAAGTGTAGATCCATGGACACTCAAATGGCTTATGTTACTCACAACTCACTGCAAGAAGGCGAATTGAGTTATGCTACCAAGGGCAACTAAACAACAGAGGGGCAAAGGACAACAAAGTATCACGAAGATGATTCAAGAAATCATAAGGAGGATTCTGATTTCAAATTGCCTTTGCAGTACTCTGATGCTATCCTGTTGGTTCTTGCAGCACCATGTGAAGTGGAACAAAGCTTTTGTGAGTAACAGTCTGGCTGTGGGCACGGACTGCTATTCAGGCATCATTCACTTTTGTTTCTCATTGGCTATTGTAAAAGTACAGATGTTATCATACCGATTTAAAAAATCCTAACTTTCAAATGTTTGATATAATCAGAGCGGCCCCAATTTACTTGCAAGCATATCGAGAGGTATAAGATTTGATCTGTAAACGTCAACATTACATGATCATCTGAGCCGAACATCGGAACCGGTGGAGGTCCTGCATCCAATTTTCTCTTCGATTCTCAGAAGAAGAAAATCAAGGTTAATTCAAGCAGAAAATTTTGTAGTGTGCGCCCGGTTTAAGATGACCTTTAAGAGAACTGTCTCTGAGATCATTGAAGGTGAATAAAGAAAATTTGCTTTTTTGTCTTTGGGTACAAGTTTGATGTAACGTTAAGATTACTCACAAGTTGTCATAGTAGTTGCAGTGGTAGATGATGTTGAAACTGCAGAGAGAATGTAGTATTACATAAACACAATAGTATCAATATATCAGGTGATAATCATTTATAAATCAATAACTTACTCTGAACTGTTACTGTTACTGGATCTGATCGTCCAGATTGTACTCGAACTTCTGATATATACACAGTGTAGAAGCAGGTTATCTTAACAGGTGACCTCTGACCTCCTGACCATTCAATGATGTCAGATCCAGTGAGTGATAGTTGACATGATCTGCTCTGTTTATTTTCCCTTCTATCTATTGTAAAGTAACACTCGTTCATCTTCTGATTCTCACTGTTACTACACTCCAGCTGTACTGTGTCTCTGTACATGATAACTGAAGAAGACACTGACAACTTTGCCTGAGGAAAACCTAAATAAACCATTAAAGAAAAATTATGATTTAGTGGAACTGGGGTTGGTTATCAAAAGTTTTACTCTAGTCAAAATTTCTCAGTTATGATTTCAAAACAATAACTTACCATGAACTGTTACTGTTACTGGATCTGAACTTGGAGATGGCAGGAGAACTTGTGAAATATACACAATGTAGTAGCAGGTTATGTTGACAGATGACCTCTGACCTCCTGACCAAATATTGATGTCAGATCCAGTGAGTGAAAGTTGACATGATCTGCTCTGTTTCTTGTTCTCTCCTCTTCCATCTATTATGAAGTAACACTTGTCCATCATCTGATTCTCACTGTTACTACAGTCCAGCTGTACTGTGTCTCTGTCCATGATAACTGAAGAAGACACTGACAACTTTGCTTGAGGAAAACCTAAATAAACCATTAAAGAAAAATAATTTTCTGATTTACCTTAAATTGGAGACTGGGGTTGTTTGTCACAAGTTTTACTCTAATGAAAATTTCTCAGTTATGATTTCAAAACAATAACTTACCCTGAACTGTTACTGTTACTGGATCTGAACGTGGAGATGACGTGAGAACTTGTGATTTATATACAGTGTAGAAGCAGGTTATGATGACAGATGACCTCTGACCTCCTGACCAAATAATGATGTCAGATCCAGTGAGTGATAGTTGACATGATCTGCTCTGTTTATTTCCTCTTCCATCTATTATGAAGTAACACACGTCCATCTTCTGATTCTCACTGTTACTACAATCCAGCTGTACTGTGTCTCTGTCCATGATAACTGAAGAAGACACTGACAACTTTGCCTGAGGAAAACCTAAATATACAGAATTAAGTTGTTCATTATTCACACATTATAAATGTTAGAAATGTTTTGCTGAAACATGCCAATAAGTCTGTGAACTACGTAGTACTGAATCGCAGAGTTAGTTCCTTAAACAGTTTTTCACCATGGACACTCAAACGGTTGAAATTATACCCACAACTCACTGCGAGAGGGCAGGTTTATTTACACTACGAAGGGCAACTGAACAACTGAGTGGCGAAGGACATTAAAGTACCGCGAGGATGATTCATGAAATCATATGGAGGAGTCTGATTTCAAATTGCTTTTGTGGTTCTCTGATGTCATCCACCTGTCGGTTCTTACAGCGCAACGTGAAGTGGAACAGCTTTTGTGAGTAAGAGTCTGGCTGTGGGCACGGACCGCTATTCATTCACCTTAGTTTCTCATTGGTTATTGTGAAAGTACAGATGTTATCATCCCGATTTAAAAAATCCTAAATATCAAATGTTTGATATAATCAGAGTGACCCCATTTTACTTGAAAGCATATTGGGAGGGTAATATTTGATCAGTAAACGTCAACATTACATGATCATCTAAGCCGAACATCGGAACCGGTGGAGGTCCTGCACCCTATTTTCTCTCAGATTCTTGGGAGGGGCAAATCGGGGTAAATTCAGGCCGATAATTCTGTATTGTGCGCTTGGCTTAAGATGACTTTTAAGAGAACTGTCTCTGAGATCATTGCTTTGAAAAATTGCTTTTTGTTGTCTTTGAATACAGTACAAGTTTGATTTAGTGTTAAGAGATTACTCACAAGTTGTCATGACTGTTGTTGTAGTAGTTGCAGTGGTAGATGATGTTAAAACTGCAGAGAGAATGTAGTATTAATAAATGAAATAGTATTAATATAGCTGGTGATAATATTTATAAATCAATAACTTACTATGAACTGTTACTGGATCTGATCGTCCAGACTGTACTCCAACTTCTGATATATACACAGTGTACAAGCAGGTTATTTTAACAGGTGACCCCTGACCTCCTGACCATTCAATGATGTCAGATCCAGTGAGTGATAGTTGACATGATCTGCTCGGTTTCCTGGTATTGTTACTCTTATTTACTTTGAAGTAACACTCGTCCATCTTCTGATTCTCACTGTTACTACAATCCAGCTGTACTGTGTCTCTGTCCATGATAACTGAAGAAGACACTGACAACTTTGCCTGAGGAAAACCTAAATAAATCATTAAAGAAAAATTATTTTCTGATTTAGTGGAGACTGGGGTTGGTTATCCAAAGTTTTACTCTAGTCAAAATTTCTCAGATTTCGAAAACAATAACTTACTGTGAACTGTTACTGTTACTGGATCTGAACGTGGAGATGACATGAGAACTTGTGATTTATACACAGTGTAGTAGCAGGTTATGATGACAGGTGATCTCTGACCTCCTGACCAAATAATGATGTCAGATCTAGTAAGTGATAGTTGACATGATCTACTCGGTTTACTGTTCTCTCCTCTCTCATCTATTATGAAGTAACACACGTACATCTTCTGATTCTCACTGTTACTACAGTTCAGCTGTACTGTGTCTCTGTCCATGATAACTGAAGATGACACTGACAACTTTGCCTGAGACAAACCTAAATAAATCATTAAAGAAAAATAATTTTCTAATTTACCTTAAATTGGAGACTGGGGTTGTTTGTCACAAGTTTTACTCTAATGAAAATGTCTCAGTTATGATTTCTAAACAAAAACTTACTGTAAATGGTTACTGTTACTGGATCTGAACGTGGAGATGACATGAGAACTTGTGATTTATATACATTGTAGAAGCATGTTATGATGGCAGATGACCTCTGACCTCCTGACCAGCTAATAATGTCAGATCCGGTGAGTGATAGTTGACATAATCTGCTCTGTTTATTTTCGCTTCCATCTATTTTGAAGTAACACTCGTACATCATCTGATTCTCACTGTTACAGTCCAGCTGTACTGTGTCTCTGTCCATGATATCTGAAGAAGACACTGACAACTTTGCCTGAGGGAGACCTAAATATACAGAATTAAGTTATTCATATTCACACATTATAAATGTTAGACATTTTTTTGCTGAAACATGACAATAACACTGTAAACTTTTGTTGAATTGGAGAGTTAGATAGTTAAACAGTTTTTCACAATTTCTGTGTTCATGATTTTTGGGCGGGGTTTGTGAGCATTCATTCAGGTTGTAGCTATATTTGAAAGTAGAAAGACAGCAGCTTTCTTGCGAGTGGGTGTGGTTTCAGCTCTGACAGAGGACACGCCCCCACCGCTTGAGAGCAAAGAAACCCAATTCATTAGTTTTGGATTATCACAAAATATAAGCTCTGTGTTTAACAAAAGTTTATGACACTTACATGTTATGTCCAACATGTTTTGTAATCTTCACAGATGAACACAACTTTTTTATATCCTTCCTCTATTCTAACCAAATGAATTTATCTAAATGTATCTAATAATTGGATTACCTATGCTAAAGATTTATGCATTACTTTAAATAACCCCTCATTCTTTACACACACATACACTTACAACATGGTATGTATGGGCAATGGCTATATTTATTGTTTGTTTTTCTTATCTGTTTTCTGTTTTGTTCTATCCTTTGTTATTTACCACATGTAAATAGAGTCACTTTCTGTGTTTGCACTATATAAATAATAATACAATAAAACAATTTTAATACAATTTTAAAGTCAAAATTTGGCTTTTAATATTTCTAGTAAGCGCATTTACACTTCAAAATTCATAAAACTTTTTTATCTGTGAAGATTAACTTTTTGAACAACACGTGTAAGTGTCGTAAACTTTTCTAAAACACAGAGCTAATTATACACTAATGGTCTATGGGAAAAAATTATTTGCTTTCTGTCAAGGGATCAACGTGTCCCACTAAATTCCGGGTTGGCCTACAAAAATATGTTATCCCTATGGCACTTTATGTACCTTTCAGTTAATGAGATGCACTTTTTGGGTACAAAGATATTATTTCCAAAGGGTACCGGCCCTGTGACAGCTTCATACCTTTTGCATATTGCATGCCACCACATGTCAGACTAACTAAAAAATAACTTCACAGATTGTAGCAACATGTCCAACATGATTTCATAACTTTACAAAATCTTAATAATGAATAAACAAACACATGCATGATCTCTCTTATGTTGAAACACTGATTCTCATATTATAACACTCAGTACCCTGCTGAAAAAAACAGCATACCAGCAAGACCAGCATATGTTGTGTTTTGGTGCTGGTTTGCTCGTGAACACCAGCTAAACCAGCATCAAACCAGCATCAACACCAGCATTAGCACCATCTAAACCAGCACCAAACCAGCTTTAGCACCAGCTAAACCAGCATTGGCACCAGCATCCCATGCTGGTCATACCAGCATATGTTGTGTTTTGGTGCTGGTATGCTGTGACCACCAGCTAAACCAGCATAGACCAGCATAATTCCCATGCTGGTCCATGCTGGTTTGATGCTGTTTTTTTCAGCAGGGATAACATAGCAGTAAGAGCATGACTCCCAAAATGTACGGCATAGTTAAAGGTACACTCCACTTTAAAAAAAAAAATACTCATTTTCCAGCTCCCATAGAGTTAAACATGTAATTCTTACCGTTTTGCATAGCTTAGCACAATTCATTGAATCTGGTTAGACCATTAGCATCACGCTCAAAAATAACCAAAGAGTTTAATATTTTTCCTATTAAAAACTTGACTTTATGCAGCAGCTGAAAATAGTCCCCTTAGTATCTTTCAATAGCTGAGGACTATTTCTGGCTGCTGCTAATCGCTAATCACTAAATGGACTAATCAGATTCAATGGATTGTGCTAAGCTATGCTAAAAGTGGTAGCGCTAGACCCGGAGCTGAAATGATTCCAAAACGGTAAGAATCAAATGTTTAACTCTAGGGGAGCTGAAAAATTATCATATTTAAAAACAGTGGAGTGTCCCTTTTAAGGGTTTGTTTCTTATATGGACTTAAAAGTTAATTGTCAGTAGATTCATATTTTTTAATAGCCTGACGTTGTCATGCTCAATTCTAGTCAGAATTTGAGTCTGATACCGCTCCATTGAGCTATAATTATGAGGCGTGTCTCAACCGAAAAATGCCTCTGCATTCAATTGGATAGACCTACGACCAGGGCCTGAAGTTAACTTTTTTGACCACCAGCCACTGTGGCAGGTGGATTTAGAAATCCACCTGCCACAGAGACTTTTTACCCGCCAGTTTTTTTTTTTTTTTGCCTGAATAGTGAATTATAACACTGTCTTTATTGTATGAATTAAATATATTTTTTTTCAGAGCTACAAAAGTGATTTTCTCTTTGTCTTAGGTTGTTTGAATAACATTAATGACACAGACTTAAGTAGGTTAATTGAGGTTACTGTCTCTTTAAGACCAGCACAGACTGGTTTTTGACTCTCTATACATACACTTAAGACATAAAGAAATGTTTTATTAGAAAATGAATACTGTTGAGATCATTTTGTTTATATGTGCCCCGTCAAGAGCAGAAAGATTTTATGTCCCCTTAAACCCGCGCACTCACACAGAGACAGAGGGGCACAAACTGCGCACATAAACGCCGCACATACGTTGTTTTTCATTACTATATTCTCAAAATGTATATTAATGTACTACAGTATAAGGCATAGTAGTGCAACTCTCTCTAAAGTTTATGTCACACGGTGACGATCTTTCCAGGGGCGGAACAGAAATTTGGAGAGTTTGGTTCCGCCCGGAAGTGTTTCCGCCCGGACCGGAAAAGACGAACACCGGAACTTCCGGTAGCGCCGCG
Source organism: Misgurnus anguillicaudatus (assembly GCF_027580225.2). Classification (NCBI taxonomy): domain Eukaryota; kingdom Metazoa; phylum Chordata; class Actinopteri; order Cypriniformes; family Cobitidae; genus Misgurnus; species Misgurnus anguillicaudatus. The sequence continues at coordinate 30,116,627 of NC_073350.2, read as the reverse complement.
AGAGGAAAAATCAGCGAATTGAATGCAGGTGCGTCTAGTTAACAGGAGCGGCTGATGATTGGAGGACACGCTGAGCAGGGCAGTATATAGGAACAACTAAAATCACAGTTTGTTGTTCAGTGTTGGTGTGCAGTTGTTGTGCTCGTTCGGTGCACTTGTTGTTGGGCTGTTTATTCTCTCAGGCTGGAGCTGGCGCGGCTGTGTGGACGTAGTGAACCCTAAGGGTTGGACAACGATCGGAGAATACTGGGAACTGAAACACAACAAAGAAGAGAAACTGAGTTAGCGTGAGTGTGTACATATATTGAGCACGCTCCGGGCGTACAGTAGTAGTGTGGTGTTTAGAACAGTCCTTTTCTTGACATCCGGGTGGATTGAAGAGTGGTGGTGAAGAATTGGAGTGCTAGAGGCTGTGTGAGTACAACAAAGAATTACTGCTGTTGATACCTGCATTTATACAATACTTACCGTTGTAGAGAGAGGGGTAGTGGATCCTGTCTGTCCCGGGGCCTCTTCAAAGGGGCGCCCCTGTCCGGTGTTCTTCCGCCTAGCAAGTGGCGAGGAGAGGGCAGCGCTCGGCCCGGTGAGACAGCACGGCATTTCCCCCTCTGCAACTGCTGAGATCGTCGAGAGGGTTTGTCCCCGACGCCTCATTGGAACAGTCTCAAACCATCTGGCACGTTGAGGGAGCCCGGTTGTCGTAAGTCCACCACCCTTTTCAAACCAAATATAATACCTGTGAAATCTGACTGCTAAAGGCCAAGAGTGTGTCATGTAGAAATAGAACGAGAAGGAGTGCACGAAGAAGAACCCTGTTTGTACCGTACTTGCTGTACGCAGTCCCAAGTGGAGAGGTGAGAGCAAATCAGTCTTGAATAATTGCATCTGTGTGTCTCAGCCCGCAGCCTGCAGAGAGAGAGAAAGCGAACGAAATGAGAAGAACCCTGTTTGTACCGTACTTGCTGTACGCAGTCCCAAGTGGAGAGGTGAGAGCAAACCAGTCTTGAATAATTGCATCTGTGTGTCTCAGCCCGCAGCCTGCAGAGAGAGAGAACGCGAACGAAACGAGAAGAACCCTGTTTGTACCGTACTTACTGTACGCAGTCCCAAGTGGAGAGGTGAGAGCAAACCAGTCTTGCATAACTGCATCTTTGTGTCTCAGCCCGCAGCCTGTGGAGAGAGAGAAAGAGAGAGAAAGAGAAAGAACCCCGTACTTACGGAACGTCGTTCCAGGTGAAGAGTTAACAGCCTGTGGAGAAAGAAAGGAAGCAGCGAGTAAAAGCCTTACCTGTACTGTACTCACCGCACATTGTGCCCGGCTGAGAGAAGGTGAGAGGAAGTCCGTTGTGGTCGAAAGTAACTGATCCCCTGAGTTCCAGCAGAAATCTGTAGAAAAGGAGAGAAGAGACACACCTGTGAGACAAAGCAACGTTGCTACGACTATCCTCAGATCATGTACCGAAGAAAGCCAGTGGGAAGAAAGCAGGGTACGTAACGAGAACGCATCATAGGCCCAACACTTATCTTGTTTTTATTCTGCCTCCAGGAGGAAGAGGAGGGCGCCACGGGAAGTCAAGGCCAGGCGGAGGAGCCTGAGTCCCCCGTCCCCTTTTCACCGTGCATTGGACCCCTTCTGCCCCTCTCCCTTTGTTACTCTTCCAGACCGCGGCCCATCCAAACGTAGTCAGAGAAGTGCCTCATCTTCTTTCCAATCGCATGAACGTTGCGAAAAAGAAGTCGCATCCTCTCAATGAATCACTCAATTTGCATCGGTGATATGCGCAGGTTGATAAGAAATGAGCGGGTGCCGGTTACGAGTCATCCAAAAATATTTTAATGATATTCAGGCCGCGGTCAGTCGGTCGAGTTTAAAAACAATTTTGAACAATTGCGGGCGAGCCGGTGTTGTGTCGAACTCAGTTCCCCCTATGTTTCCCTTTAGTGTAGTGCTTTTATAGCGTTTTCATCACGTTATATTTAGAAAGATTAAAGATTTGAATTGGTTATACTAAACAGGCATAATATCATGTATTTTATAATACAATTTATTAAATATTTCATACATTTGACAGTTTTCTATTAGGGTATTTCTTTTAAAATATAGCCTGTCTTTTTCTTTTTTTTCCTTTACAGATTGTTTTAAAAATGTAATGTTTGCATACATAATTAAATAAATATTATACATATAATATGATTCATACTGTAAAAATAATTGACTTACCATTAAGAACAATTCAGATACATTACAGAAATGCACACATATACGTCTCAGTAGCCATTAAAATCCGAATCTATGAAAAGAGCCGGGCTGCCATCACTAAAATGTAGGCTGCGTCCGAAAACTCTAAATTGCTTCCTTCTGAGGCAGCTTTCCAAGGCAGGAAGGCATCAAGGCATGTCTGAATTCAATGTTTGGTTTACATCCTGTCTCCTGGGATACCTATGCGTGGGCGTACAATAAGAATGTGATTGGTCGAGCCCGGTCGAGTTCGAAAAAATAAAATGGCGGTTAAGGACGCGACTGGAGCACAAATTTCGTGTAAATAAATGTATATTTTCACTTTTTACACCTTTTAATTGCATTTCTAGCGAGAAATTAGTATTGTAGTTTTCAAATATGTGATTAGTTATCACAAAGGCGCTCTCTGTATATATTTCAAACACGCTGCCTTTGAAGTGTGTCCGAAAGTCTTCCTCTGAGCTGCCTTCATGCCTCCGAAGTCATTTCCTCATGAGGCAGCGAGGCAACGAGTCACTGCCTTGAGTTTTCGGACGCAGCGGTAGAGTCGGAGCTGGAGCCGAAAGAGCGGAATCTATGGAAAGAGCCGGACTGCCCATCACTAGCGGGTTAGTTGAAAATGTCTGTCGGGAGTGGGTTGTTCATACAATGACCCGCGCATCACTGATTCGGATTGGCTACCCGCCAATGTGGCTGGTAGATTGACAATGTTACCTGCCAATTGCAAAATCCACCCGCATTTGGCACGTGGTCGGGTGTTAATTTCATGCCCTGTCTACGACCAATCAGAGCAACGGAGTGTGTGACGTATGTTGAAATTACGTATTTTGCAGCCTGACCGAACTGCTAGTTATTTTGCTACAATGACACTAACATTGTGATTATACTAAGTCTGAGTTAGCGAATGTACATCAACACCTACTATGTTTACAACATTTCGTTTATATCACAACATTAAGTATTTACTAAGTCATACAGTAAGACTATCTCTTACCATTTGATTTGTACGTTAGGTGAACTTCATCCACGACGATACCCATTAGGTTGGCTTGAAAATATTGGAGCCTAGCATGTCCCTCCACTTATTCAGCAACCACGATTCCGGGCTTCCGAAAAGAAGCTGGCAACAACCGCTAATTATATCCATCTCGTCATGCACGCCGAGTTGCATCGCCGTGATACCCATTTCAGTTGCGACCAACTTTTGCCAAATCCCGTAGGAAGGACGGCAAAAACATCAACAAATGCCTTGCTCGCGTTTCTCTGTTCCTCTTTTTAAATCAATGCTCTGTCGATATCCTTTAGAACAGACTCAATGTCAGAATCCACACATCTGAACTCTACAGCGGCAGCCATTTCTTTGTAAACAGATTCAACACACGCGCTCTTTGGTGACATGGTTCATTACGTTACTGTTGATTATCTTTCCATCATCGTATAAAGCCCACCCTGACAATTTAATTGGTTGGACCAGCTTTGGGTCTAGCATAGTAGCTCCTCAACGCAGAGACCTCAGACCGATCTTCCCGTTTCTCAAAATGTTGTGGGCGGGGCTAAGATCGGCTGGCATCCAGGCTAATTTTTTAATGTTTTACTAAAACAAACTTCACCCGTACAGTCAAACATGCTAACACGTGGATGATGAAATGTATTTATTTCCACTTTAAGATAGATTTTTGTGTTACACTTGTTTTTAGTAACCTTGTTCATATGTAACTGCAAACATATTTTGTCGTTTAGCTTTCTAAAAAATAATTAAATTACATTTTTATTTTAAATTTCAGTATTATCAAATGTTTCAAAAGCAACCCAGCAATACAAACTTGAATTGTTGAGAATAAAACATTGTTCTCCACAGTATGAACACTACACTTTAAAAAAAGGCAGCATGAAGTTAAAACAACTTGTTTTGCAAGTCAATTACCTAATATTTAAATGTTTGGCTTAAAAAAGTTGACAACTTATAAATTCAAGTTGAAATTGTTTAACTTAATTTCTTAAGTTAAAGCAGTGCTTCTCAATTATTTTCTGTCACGCCCCCCCTAGGAAGAAGTAAACAATTCACCCCCCCAACTGTCCGCCGCGACTGTAAATAGTATAAATTGTCTATAAAATTACACATCTGCAAAACATTGTATCCTTATTAACATTAAAGAAAACACAAAAAAAAATATTGATCAACTTACAACAAAGAATAACTTTATTAACATTTTTTTTAGTCTGTAACAGAAAAGACTTCAAATGCATCAATTTGCCTGAAAAAAAATCAATCCTTATTTAAAGTATAATATTTTTGACCATTTGATACTGAAAAATTGAATTAAATATAATCAATAAATAATAATAAAAAACTCAAGGGGTTTATCAGCGTGATTGGGGTGTAATGTCTTTAAGTGACGGTGCAAAAAAACCACTTCCTGAAAAAGTATTTTCCCCGGGGTCTCGTGCGCCCCCCCTGTTGTCACTTTGAGCCCCCCCCTGGGGGTCCCGCCCCACTATTTGAGAAGCACTGAGTTAAAGTAACATAAATATGTGTTGATTTGACAAAAATGCTTGATTTTTACAGTATATGAAAATAAATTATACAGTATAAGTTTTCATCATAATGCAGCAGTATAGCAGTAGGACAAAAGTAACAAGTGTTCCTTTGTCCCGACAGGATCTCCATTTAAACATTTAAACCCGATTTACTTTTATTTTAAAAAACTCGGAGAAGTCAAACTTCAAGATGTGTTAGAGCACTAAATAACTAGTAGATTGATCAGTACTGGTACACATGAAACGAGAAACACAATGGGTTATTTAACAAATTACTGCTTTAGGAATTTACTTATCATGGTCAAAACAGCTGCACACAGGAAAATAATGACAATTTAATGCAATATTTGTCAACTCTATCAAGGGTTTAGTGCTAAAGATGCTGTCATAGTTTAGAATACAAATGTAGTCAGGTCTCTGAGAAAATCACTTTGTTACATTCGTCCCATGTTACTTTCGCCCTGGTTCTCGCCTATTGTAGTTCTTGTTTGACAAATATCTTTTCATGTTCCTTTTATAAAAGCTGCTTAATAATGTAAATGACATTAATAGATATAAATAACTTACTATATGACTGAACCACCATAAGAAGATGCAGAAGAGTGATGATGAACAACTCCATGACAGCAAGTGAGAGAAAAGACACAAAACGTGACTCATAAAGTATCTGAATTAGGAAGTAGAAGACTGACCCACAGGAAACCACAACCTGTATCATGCTGATAGCTTAATTTATACGAAAGTATAGATCAGTTCACAATAAGAGCATTAAATGCTGGGTTACATGCAATGTATACAGTATTGTTCAAAATAATAGCAGCACAATGTGACCAACCAGAACAATCAAGGCTTCCAGTACATTCTCCATTGCTACGTGGCAAACAAGCCACCAGTAGGTTCAGCAGACTCCCAGAAAACAAACAAGACCCAGCACTCATGACATGCACGCTCTTAAGGCTGTGCAATTGGGCAATTAGTTGAAAGGGGTGTGTTCAAAAAATAGCAGTGTCTACCTTTGACTGTACAAACTCAAAACTATTTTGTACAAACATTTTTTTTTCTGGGATTTAGCAATCCTTTGAATCACTAAACTAATATTTAGTTGTATGACCACAGTTTTTTAAAACTGCTTGACATCTGTGTGGCATGGAGTCAACCAACTTCTGGCACCTCTCAGCTGTTATTCCACTTCATGATTCTTTAATAACATTCCACAATTCATTCACATTTCTTGGTTTTGCTTCAGAAACAGCATTTTTGATATCACCCCACAAGTTCTCAATTGGATTAAGGTCTGGAGATTGGACTGGCCACTCCATAACATTAATTTTGTTGGTTTGGAACCAAGACTTTGCCCGTTTACTAGTGTGTTTTGGGTCATTGTCTTGTTGAAACAACCATTTCAAGGGCATGTCCTCTTCAGCATAGGGCAATATGACCTCTTCAAGTATTTTAACATATGCAAACTGATCCATGATCCCTGGTATGCAATAAATAGGCCCAACACCATAGTAGGAGAAACATGCCCATATCATGATGCTTGCACCTCCATGCTTCACTGTCTTCACTGTGTACTGTGGCTTGAATTCAGAGTTTGGGGGTCGTCTCACAAACTGCCTGTGGCCCTTGGACCCAAAAAGAAAAATTTTACTCTCTTCAGTCCACAAAATGTTCCTCCATTTCTCTTTAGGCCAGTTGATGTGTTCTTTGGCAAATTGTAACCTCTTCTGCACATGCCTTTTTTTTAACAGAGGGACTTTGCGGTGGATTCTTGAAAATAGATTAGCTTCACACAGACGTCTTCTAACTGTCACAGTACTTACAGGTAACTCCAGACTGTCTTTGATCATCCTGGAGGTGATCATTGGCTGAGCCTTTGCCATTCTGGTTATTCTTCTATCCATTTTGATGGTTGTCTTCCGTTTTCTTCCACGTCTCTCTGGTTTTGCTCTCCATTTTAAGGCATTGGAGATCATTTTAGCTGAACAGCCTATCAATTTTTGCACCTCTTTATAGGTTTTCCCCTCTCCAATCAACTTTTTAATCAAAGTACGCTGTTCTTCTGAACAATGTCTTGAACGACCCATTTTCCTCAGCTTACAAATGCATGTTCAACAAGTTTTGGATTCATCCTTAAATAGGGGCCAACTGATTCACACCTGTTTCTTCACAAATTTGATGACCTCTGTGATTGAATGCCACACTGCTATTTTTTTGAACACACCCCTTTCAACTAATTCAACTAATTGCCCAATTGCACAGCCTTAAGAGCGTGCATATCATGAATGCTGGGTCTCATTTGTTTTCTGAGAATCTACTGAACCTACTGGTAACTTGTTTGCCACGTAGCAATAAAAAAATATACTAAAAACCTTGATTATTCTGGTTAGTCACATTGTACTGCTATTATTTTGAACAATACTGTATATCTTCTGCTTTCAGTATAAAACGTTTAGGCCAATTTTATTTCTAACAAAAAATAAATAGTATAAATCCACTTCCTCAAATAGTGCACATCAAAGTAATAAAATCATTGTTGTAATACTCAGAGTAAATAAGTTTTGTATTTGTCTCTGATCTGACCTACATCTTGAAATAATGCATCGTGGATGCATTTGTAATCTGTAATGTTATGCCGTTATAAAATTCATTATGCTAATAAAGCAAAACTGGTCCTCCAGGTTGGAGGTTTAGCACAGGGCTAACAACTCTGTCTTGTAAAAAAACAAGCATGTTACGGAAGCAGCAACAAAAGAAATCAATGCTACTGGGCCTGATTGACTTCCAGGGCTATTGTTAGATGCTATTGGTAAAAGCCGGAAGGAATCCAGTGACAGGAAGGTGGAAATTCTGGACGCCAAACTTAAGAATAGGATTTTGGATTGTAAGAACAATGTACGATACAGGCAAATTAGCACAAGTGACATCAGAGATTAGAAGATACAACATAGATATACTAGGAGTAAGTGAAAGCAGATCAGGGACAGGATCAGGGAAACGCACAACAAGCACAGGTGAAACAGTGCTGTACTCAGGAAGAGATGACCATTAACATAGGGAAGGATTAGCCATAATTCTGAAGAAAGGAGTAGAGAAGAACTTGTTAAGAGTTGAAACCTGTCAACAGTAGGCTTATGAAGATTAGGTTGAGGGGGAAGCAAATCAACACAACTATCATTCAGTCCTATGCTCCAACAAATGATGGCAATGACACCTGGAAGGATGAAATTTACATACAACTGCATGCTGTACTGATAGTGATGGGGGACCTAAACGCCAAGATGGGAAACAACAACACAGAACATGACAATGCGATAGGAAGAGAATGTTGTGGTGTCATGAAGGAGAATGGGGAGTGCATGACCTCGTCATTGGGGGAACCTTCCAACACAGGGTCATCCAAAAAATAAACAAAAACCAAATAGATCATCTGATGATATATGGCACATGGAGACGCTTGATGTTAAGGTCAAACGAGGAGCAGACGTTGGTAGCAATCACCACCTAGTCAGTGCTGAGAATAAGCTTATGAAAACAGGAAGCAGAAAGACAACCAGAAAGCACTTTGTTGTCGGAAAGCTACATGACACCAAGGTCAAAGGTTATTTTGGGCGACAACTAAAGAACAGATTCCAGGCGTTAGTAGATATGTTGAATCATACAGAGCCAAAATCAGACGATATCAACCCTATGTGGGAACAGACCAAAACACCCTATGTGAAGACCAGTGAAGCCTGTCTTGGATACAAGCACAAGAAAAAGAAAAAATGAATAAGTGATGACACATGGCAAACTGTTGAAATGAGAAGGGCCTTAAAGAAGAAAATGAATGAGTCAAAGTCAGAATCTTGCAAGCCAAGCAAAAGAGGCATCTAGGAAAGGGGATCAAGGAAAAGTCTACAAGATCACCAAAATAGTGAATGACAAACACAGACCAACAACTGAGACACTAATAGTAGACAAAAGGGTCAGCTATTGACAACTGAGTCAAAA